>NW_027468650.1:26388215-26400715 GCF_046254945.1 Alosa pseudoharengus | reverse complement strand
GTGAAGACCTTCCAGCCTAAGATGGTCAAGGTTGCAGGGTGAGTTTGCAATCAATCCCCCCCCCCCCAACACACACACACCCACTCTTTCCCTCCCACAGCCCCAGGGGAAGCGGAGAGGCACAGGAAGAGCATGTCACTCTCCCCAGTGTCACCAGCTGCCACTCACTGAGTGTCCAGATCCTGTGTTTTTTTTTTTTTTCCTTTTTTAACACCATGCATTCTATTCTTTTTTAAGCTCCCTTATCAGTGGTGCACCACGGCCATAAGAATGAGGCCCGGGGAAAAGGGTTGGAGCTCAAGCTGCATGGCAGACGGATTAGCAAATAGCTACAACTGCAACATGCCTCAAATCTTCAGCAAAATGACACACAACATTCAAAATGCATACATCTCTAAATTCGCCTCACATTATAAACACTTTTGGACTGGCGAATAAGTGTGGCATTTTGATGGTTGTGTTTGAAAACCAAAATCAGGTTACTCCCTGTCAGGTTTTTGTGTGTTAGGTAGAAAATTATGTGTGGTGATTTGCAAAATGTGATTTAGGATATTGAAAACTGAGTTACACTGAAAATTAGTGTATGGTTTTGCAGATTTGGTGTGGGTGGGTTATGGTGTTTGGAACACCTGTTTTTGTGACAAGCAAAGATTTAGTGTGTTCTAAATGTTCTAAGAGTTTGTCTCTTCCTCTCACCCTCCTTTCCTCTTTTGCTCTGTAGTTTGCTGGTGAAGAGGGTTCCTAATGTGGTTGGAACTCTGCCGGACTGTAAGTGCCCTTTCAGTGTTCTCTGCTGTCTCTAAATGTACTCTCATCCATCACAGACACACACACACACACAAACACACACACATACACACGCACACATGCACACACGCACAAACTCACGCACACACGCATACACACACACACACATGCACACACACGCACGCACACACACGCACGCGCGCGCACACACACACACACACACACACACACACACACACTCATACACATTCTCTCGCTCGCACTGAAGCACTTTCTTTTAGTCTGACAGAACGCACATTGAGATACATATCTAACCATCAAACAGTCTTTCACTCGACAAGAGGAATGTGTCTTTGATGCTGTAATTCAATGCAAGGGCTTTAGAGAGCCACTTTGCTCCTCTTTTGTCCCGGTTGTTTGTTTTTGCTCGCTGTCGTTCACCCTCCATGTCCCCCTCTCTTCACCTGTCTCTCCCCGCAGATGTGGGCTTTGTCATCCCTAACCGCTTTGTGGTGGGCTACGCCCTGGACTACAACGAGTATTTCCGTGACCTTAACGTAAGGCTCAAGCGCAAGTCTGTGGTTACACCCTAGCGGCTCCATAAACGTGTAGCGTGTAGATTACAGAAGCTGTGCGCACATGGAAAAACTGTGCATAGGAGAGAAGGAGTCACCTCAGCTCATTTGAGAATGCATGTTCATTCATATATTCGTTTATATATTGTGTGTGTGTGTGTGTGTGTGTGTGTGTGTGTGTGTGTGTGTGTGTGTGTGTGGTTTGAATTACATGGGCTTGGGCTGGAAGGAAGGTGAAATCAGGAATGTTTAGGGTTAGAATGTGCTTATCAGTCTTTGGGAGGTCTCTTTCCTTCTCTTCTGTCATCATTCCTCATCTCACACTGCCCTCTGATGCTTACACACACATACAGACAGGCATTCACAGTCTCTCTCACACACACACACACACACACACACACACACACACACACACACACACACACACACACACACATGCACAGAGGAACATAATCCCCTCTGCATGCACACGACACACTATTCCTATGCCCCTGATGTGTGCAATAATACTGTCTCACACACACACACACACACACACACACACACACACACACACACACCCTTATACCATCCCTTTTAAGAATGGGAGGCATGCCCAGCTCTGCACTAGCGATACCGCTATGAATCATCTTCCCCCAGTCTGTGTTACTGCAGGCTCTCAGAGTTAAGCTAGCCCACTACTCCACTCCACTCCACTCCACTCCTCTAGGCCCCGGTGTGAGTGTGAATATCCATCCCCCTGCGTTAGCGTTAGCGCTGGGGCCCGCTCCTGATTACATAACTCCAGCTGTAGGTGAAACCCTAGCAGGTTTCCTCAGACGTGAGGAATGAGCTGAGGGAGGCAGGGACCAGGGCTCCTCCACTATCTGGGAGGGGAAGGGGGGGAGTGCATGGGAGGAGGAAGGGTTGGGGGGACGCTCTCTGATGGTGGCCCCTTCTCTGCTCCGTACAGTGGGTGCAATCCTTCTTCTCATATTTGAGCACATGAGTGACCGCTATTTTTCTCTTGATTAATTTCCCTCTCTCCCCCCTCCTTATCTCTCTCTCTGTCTCTCTCTCTCTCTCTATCTCTCTCTCTCTCTGGTTGTCTCTGATCCAGCACATTTGTGTGATCAGTGATCAGGGGAAGGTCAAGTACAAGATCTAAGGAGGGGTGAAGTGCAGATCTGCAGACGTCTCCCCTGGACTCTCTCCAGCAGCGCTTGCAGCCAGAGGGGAAAGACAAACCTCCAGCTCTCCCACTGATGATGATGATGATGGGCTCATTTTCCTGCTAAAACCCATCATTCTATTGATGGCTGTATTATGATAGCTGTCCCAAAGGAGATATTGTCCCCAAAAGCCCTTGAATTTTCGATTTACAATGTTTCTTTTGTGTTGTTTTATACACACCGTGCCTTACCGATAGCTGTCTGGTATTTTCCACTATGTGTTTAAAAAATATGACACATTCTAATAGCCCTTGACAAATGTTCCCGCAAACCTTAGACCAAGAATGTTCTACTACCTGGCAGCCTTTTTGGAGTGTTATGACTACTAAGAGTTCAGTGGCTGAGGAGGAAGGTTACATTGCATTTTACCTTTCATAATGTTGATATTATCAATGTTTTGTGTGAGCTTACATGTGCTTTCAATTCAACCTATAAAAACATGTAACAACATATTTTGTTTAAGGCTTCATAGTTTCCTGTGTGAATGTGTGTGTACGTGCATGTATGTGTGTGTGTGTGTGTGCGTGTGTGTGTGTGTGTGTGTGCGTGCGTGTGTGCGTGCATGTGTGTGTGTGTGTGTGTGTGTACACTGTGTTCATCTCCAGCAAACGTGCTTATGACTACAGCAATGTTATTCAGCCAGCCGCTGAAAGACAACACCATACAGTGCAGTGATGTCACTATGACTCTGACAATCACTTCCTGACTGTATGTAGCCACAGAGCTTCTAAGCTGCCATCGCTGTAGTTTTAAGCTGCTTACTGTGGTCTGTTTGTTTCCTGTTAATAGTGTTATCATTAATCCTGTCTGTTGACTTATTGTCAGTTACAGTATTATAGTTATTACAAGTGACCCGGGTCAGGTGGTGGTATTTTAGCGTAATTTAGTTGTGGTGTCTGGCAGGGTTTAGTGTGGTCTGCTGTGGGTTTGTGGTTGCCAGGTCTCATGAGTTGTAGTTTTGTCAAGAACGGCTCAGGTGCAAAGTGTGTGTATCCAAACAGAGAGGGCGTTGTTCTAAAGACAGGGTGTACTCTGTGGAGAGAATAAAAGAGGCCAGAATGATGTGTGTGTGTGTGTGTATGCCTGTATGTGTGTGTGTGTGTGTATGCCTATATGTATGTGTGTGTGTGTCTGTGTATGTGTGTGTGTGTGTTAGAGTGGGAGGGAGAGAGAGAGAGAGAGAGAGATGGAGAGACATTAGGGTCAAGGCACGGAACAGAATGTTCCTGACCCAAAAGAACAGAACTATCTAGCGGCAGCTGACAAATTCTGCACATCGGCATTAAACTGCCTACATTTCAAGAGAATGGTACTCCTGCCTGTTAGAACTCTGTATGCCTTACCTTAAATGAAACATACTTGCTTGTCTGATGAACTTTCTGTCCTTGTTGCAAAGTTATCTAGAGTTTCACCCTTAAAGAATGGTAGAATGGTTGAAGACTGAAGGCTCTGACAAACTTGCAGGATTATTTTGTGTGACTGTGATGGCAGTTTGTGGGATGTTTGATGAGAGAGGAGCTTGGCTGTGGCTACACATTAGTCTGGATGTGCACAGCCGAATACTCGCAGATCCTCTCAAAGCCTCATTTCACTTCTGTCTTCATCTCATGAAGAGCTCTCTGTTATTAAGGGCAATCCCCTCTGTTCTTCTGTTAAGGCTTTTGAGTTTAAGCAGGGTGTGGAGAAACATCGCAAGCCTGAAGAAGTCATACGAACACCAGCAAACCAAACAACCTAAAAGATGTACTGAATTCAGAGACATGAAAAGGATCATAAGCAACACAGTTTCACCAGTCACAACAGAACTCACAATGATGTAAACATCATAAGGATGTTTACCCTCACCTCTCATTTATGTGTGTATGCTCACATAACTTAAAGGTCAATGATCAAATCCTAAAGTCGGAAGCTGGAATGTTTGTGAGGGTCTGCAGACATTTGTCTTCTCTTGTTTTCTCAATTTCCATGTGTTGGTTTGGTTTGCCTCATCTTTTTGCAAACCAGCAACATCTAGTTGGTTGCAACCAACCTCTAATTTCTATCTCTTTTTGTGATCATGTGGAATATGCTAAACGTGCTGAGCATTTTTTTCCCTCCAGCGATCGGACTCCTTTTGGCGGGGAGCGCCCCTGCATCGCGCTTTTCCATGAGTCAGACAGGGTGTCAGCTGGTGCTCGTTGGGGACGTGTGAAAACACCAGAAGAGCTCCCCATCTGCCATTCATTATGGCCATCCCAGTAAACACGCCTACATCCCATCATCACACACACACACACACACACA
Source organism: Alosa pseudoharengus (assembly GCF_046254945.1). Classification (NCBI taxonomy): domain Eukaryota; kingdom Metazoa; phylum Chordata; class Actinopteri; order Clupeiformes; family Clupeidae; genus Alosa; species Alosa pseudoharengus. The sequence goes on along the minus strand of NW_027468650.1, from coordinate 26,395,899 downwards.
CACACACACACACCACACACACTCATACACTACATCGCTCCAGCCCACATGCTCAAAGAATGCTTTCGATCCTTGAGTTCTAATAGATAATAAATCTCTCTGATAAGTTATGCCAGCAGCCTCTCCAAACATGTTGTCTTTATGAGACTTTTGCAAAGGGATGCTGATGTATTTTTCCACATAAGATACAGGGCCCAACATTTTCTGTGTAGTAGGCAGAAACTACATGTAAAACTTCAGTTCTCTCAGCATGACATTTCTAGCCATTCCTCCTTTCTAATTGTCACTGAAAATATTTCTTGCAACATTTAACTTTTGCAGCATCCATTCATTTTATAGAGATAACTCACTACATTAAAACTTGTCTATTGTACACATGAGAAGATTTGTAAACATCTTAATCACTGAAAATAACCTTGACTTGACTGAGTAATGTCGTCTCAAAATGATCTCAGGGAAATTAAATATATCTCTGGGTAGGAAAGAGTCAACAGTGCATGACACAGAACTACGGCTCCCATTATGCTTCACTGCACACAGCACACTCTGAGGAAAAGGAATTTTTAGGCCACGAGCACTTGAGCGCTAATCACTTGGAAATGTAGCAACGCTGAGCATACCTTAGAGGCCATCCACAAACTAGAGTCTGAATGTACCTGCAGCACATCACCTCACATGTTTCTGGGGGTCTTTGGAAAACTCTGCTGCTGTGTTGCCATAACAAATGGACAGCCGTGACTACCGAGACTAATGTAATATGTCTGATGTACATTTACCCTGCAGTAGAGTATTTTTAGTGCTGACACCTTCACTTCTCCATAGCTTACAACCATTTCCCACCTGAAGCTGATTGAAAAAGGGGAACATAATATGTTATTCTTTTATTGTCCCCATAAATCAGTGACCTGTCTTTCTTTGGCATGGCATGAGTAGATGTCTTGCCCATGTGTGGGTGGCTACCTCAGAGGACAGAGTTGGCTCTGGCCATGCACCTGGACAAGAGGCTGGATGAGAGTTGGCACAGGTAATCCTTGTAACACTGAGGAAGTGTACAGTCAGAGGCTGTAGTGAGTGGGGCGAGATAATCTCCACACCAAAACAACGTCAAAACAAAGCACCTCTCATCATAAAGAGTTCATGTACCACATCAACCATGCTAAACTGAAATGAGTGAAATCAGTTAACATTGAACACTGAGAATATATGTTGCAAAGAGAATTCAACCTCCAACAGAGATGGCTATTACTTAAAGACAGGTGCACTAGCAGGAAGGTAAGTGTGTGTGTGTGTGTGTGTGTGTGTGTGTGTGTGTGTTTGTGTGCAAGGGACGAGTGGAGGCTTTAGAAATGCTTACACACCAAGCCCAAAGACGCTTTGGGGGTCCTACGTGGCAGTAGTGACAATGCCACCCTTTGTTGGTTTGGCTGCGACTCAATCCCCACCTTATCGAGCATCAGCACTTAGGGACGGTTAACTTACCTCTGTGATAACTGCCTCCATCCCACTCCACTCGCGCACACCTCCTGCCTCCATGGGAACCAGATGGCCATTGTCCCCCACCTTCAACCTGGATCCGGTGAGCGACACTGGGACAAAGACACTGTCTGGTTTCTCATGTACAAACCTCTAATGCGCCATTAGCAGAACAGAGAGGAAGAAAAAGAGAGAGAGAGGGAGAGGGAGGGAGAGAGAAGGGGAAAAAGAGTAGACTACAGGTAGAAAGCAAAGGTACAAAAGGAACAAAACACTGATTGTCCCTTTTGAATGGCCATGCATGGTGTGTAGTGGTCATGAGAATCTAGTGGCAAGACAGAGCAAAGGGTTTCGATTTCACCTGAGAGTGACAACAAATAATACTTGTTTACTACCAGCTTTAATATTTGTTTACAACATACTTTATTCTGCCAGTAAAGGCTAAAGCAGGAATGCAAATCATGACTTGATTAAATATCTTGAGTAGACTCAGGTGCAAAGAGTGTGTATCCAAACAGAAAACCCATCAAAAGAGAATAGATTGCATTAAAAAGACTCTTTGATATAAAATGCACACAGACTTAATGTACTGCTTGTTTGATCTTGTCTCAAATTACAATTAGATGTGAGGGGACTGATTGATTGGTTGATGTCTTGTCTGGGGTCCTCTCTGACCTCAGTGATGGAACAATCTCTGCCCCTTCACCTTCCCTGACCTTGGAATGCTATTGCATTTTTAACATGTCAATGTTGCTTTCAATTTGTCCCCCTCACCCCCCTAATTCCGGCCTGGTCTATGACTCAATTTACATTCTAATCACAAATTATAGAGATCACACAGTGCTGTCTGTGATTTGCACTGGCATATAACCTTATTTGTTTTAGGCTATTCCTAAATCTTATTTGTTGATAAAAAGTGTTTTTAACACTACTGTATGCCATGAGCTGTTTTAGCAGTAGAGTGGAGAGTCAATAAGCTACTATAAAACACTTCTCTTACTGAAAAAGTTGAGTGGTGATGAATTATGCATGCTTTCAGTAGAAAGTTATTCCATATCCTGAACAATTTCTGTTGAATCTGAGACTTTTGGATGCAACACTGATTGTCTGTCAATAACAGTGCAGAATAGGGCCTCTTCAAACCAACTAATCCACATTGTTTGGAGTGATTGTGCACCAGGCTGCCAAACAATAGAAAATAGCTTTCTTTCCACCTCTCTCTCTCTCTCTCTCTTTTTTTTCCCTACCTCTCTCCCTCCCTCCCTCCCTCTGAAATTGGGGAGGCCTTTTGAGAGAATGGGTGAAAAGAGTCTAGCTATTGTTCCAGATCTATTGTGCTGTGGATGGGCAGCCAAACAGAAAGAGCTCTCCTTTTGTCTCTATCCAGATCAGCTGCAGAAGGGTTTTCATGCATATCGCATCCACAGTCCCATGTGGAAACCTCTACCCTCTATGTCACAATGAACCTCTACCCTCTATGTCTCCCCCCTCCACCCTCAGCTACATAACATCCTGGACATTGGACCCACAAATGGCCGCCTGCACCACTCCACTTGCACACTTGTACACTTTGCAACTTGTTGTTGTTGTCCTGGAAACACAACACTTCTGCTGCTCTTACATAACTTGCACCACTATGCCACTTTATTTCTTACTTAGGTCAAACAGAACTACCTCAGCCTCTTATTGGCCTGACTTTGCACTAGTATTTTATTTTATTGACTGTCTATGCACAATTTCAACCAAATTTTGCTGCTCTTATTTTTTCATTATATGTGCCCTCTTATTTACTTATTTACTTACTTTTTTGTTTACTTGAATGTTATGTTTGTCTGTGGACTTAAAATTGTTAAAATATGTCTTGTCTCCACCGTGGGATAGTGAGAAACGTAATTTCGATCTCTTTGTATGTCTGGAACATGTGAAGAAATTGACAATAAAGCTGACTTTGACTTTGACTTTGACTTTGACTTTGACTTTGAGGACTTTTGAAAACATTTGAAGAAGTAGATACATTTTCTTTTTCACTAAGGATTTGCAATCAGCAAAATAGACATAGCCAGCATTAAACTGATTAAGCAAGTCATGGCTATGCACACTATGGCTCATCTTTCAGTGCTGTTGTGTGTGTATGTGTGTGAGAAGAGAGAGAGAGAGAGAGAGAGAGAGAGAGAGAGAGAGAGAGAGAGAGAGAGAGAGAGAGAGAGAGAGAGAGAGGGAGAGAACCATGTGGGGGGGGGGGGGGGGGGGCTCTAGGCACCAGCACTGGTCTCCCCTGTCAAGTCACCATCACTCTATGCAGAGTTATGTCAGTTAATCCACTTTAGATGGCTGTGTCTCCTGGATTTTATATTACTGTAAATATAAACTGTCATCAAATGCTGCCAAGAATTTACAGACAAGAGGTATCCAAGGAGAAGCTATCCAGTTCATTACATTAAGCTGACTGTGAGTGCGCCAAGAATGTGGTGCTAGTTTTCCTTGCTTTGGCACATCAGATGCCTCTCAGAACAGGCTGCACCTGCGAGGCACAATGGAGTTAAATCACTCACAACGCATAAGGAAATGGAGCATAATATGAATCAAATTATTAAATGAAATTATCCAATTATTTAGAAAATATATGTATAATACCTGACGTGTAAAATTGACGTCTAAAAATGTAATTATTAAGCTGACTTAGAAAGTGTTGGCTGAATTTATTTGAGATGCACGGTGAGTCTCATACACTAAATTAGTCTTGATATGGTGAAGCTGGCAATTGCTCTGTCTAAGCATCTTATGTAATGTGACGTCCATTTAGCTCGGTTTAAAATACGAATTGAAAAGCTCGATATGATTGGACGTCCAGCCCCGCGGGCGAAGAAGAGGGGCGGGGTTTCTGGGCAATTGGAGATTCGTCAATCCCACATAACAGTCTATCGCGCGCCGCCAAGTGGGATTAGAACAAGAATTAAGACAAATTATTACATTTCATAAAATGAAGAATAACACTAATATAGTCTACAGAAAGAAAATCAGCTGAAAGTGTCATAGAAGAAGCATTCTTGGGAAAAGCAAGGAAATCAGCGATAGCTGTCAAACATCACCCTGTTGTAGGCTACCTAACAGGTATTCTTGTGGCAGCGCTACAAGGAAACAAAACAGCCCTATCCATTGGAGACCATGGCTACCTTGATAACACATCGGCAAAACTGAATAGTCAATTGCATTTTATACGATTGGCATCCAGTTTACGTGAATCAGTGCATGTGGATTTTGACAATGTGTTTTCCTTCAGCCGATGGATCCCTTTTGTAACAGGTAGGTCTGGAAAATGTCGCCACTGTCTTGGTTGCGAGCCACCGATCGATCCTTAGTGTATGTCATGCGTTGGATGCTGTAGATTTATTTCACCACAACGCCAGGTGCCAATTAAAACGTATTTTTAGTATGTGGTGTGACTGTTTTGTCTGTGCCTGACAGCTTTGTTGTTGCATCGTTTTCAACCCTGACTGGTGGCTCCAGTTATATCGCGTACTGGTGGAGCCATTCGTAGTCTACATCACAGTCGAGATTTGCGCAACAGGGTACATTGTTTACTCGCATGAATGAATATTTCACAATCGAAGGACCATTGCGAGAAAACTGTGGTGACCTCGAAAGTCAAAATAATAAGCCTGGCGGGCATATGAATGAAAGGAATTAGCTTAAATGTTGACATTAATACGCTGGAGGACCTCTATTTTCAGGATTTATTTTCAGTGGTGCTAAGGTGGAAAAACAAATACCTTATTCATCTATATGCCTATCAGCTATACACATTAGGCCATCCGCACGATTTTCTCTGGCAATATGTTTACTAAGTAGCAGATATTAGTCTAATGTAGACTAATGCACTTTTCTTCAGTGCCACTCTCGCCCTGTTGAAGTGTAGAGTAAGCCCGACGTTACAAGTTACAGACTGTTTTCACATTGTCAGTTTATTACAGTAATAGTCTTCCGTAAGTGTGGGTAGCATTTTATGCTTGGTTATAAACATCGGGTCTCTGTCCCGTATATAAAAAAAAACACACAGTTGCCAAATCTTACGATTCTACACAGTGGGTCGTGTTCTTAAAATAGACTGTATGTACTGTACTTTTACAATAACCAATTTCAAAGCACCCGGCATGTAGTCATGTAGTAGGCTACTGTCAGCTTCAGTGCGACTTCTTTTCCAAGCAAATACTGGGGACATTTCGGGGAGGTGCTCTTGCTCCATCTGTTCGCTCATCAGGCCAGATCTATCGACCGGGCAGCCAGCGCAAATAGTCTGTCCGCGGGACAGTGTGTGTAGGACGGACGGTCAGAGAGACTCCATGTTACTCTCTAACCGCTCTTTCTCTGTTTCTCTGTGATAGGATTGCGCACCTCTCGACTAACATGAAGATAGAAGACGGTGTGGATTAGAACTCTTTCTTGCTATTTATGTACACATCGAAGCCAGAGAACGGAGTACCCCTTGCTTTTTTGGAATTTCTCCCCCTCCTCCTCTCTCTCTTCTCAATGTGGGCTCTCAAAGACCTTTGGCTTTGTGGTTTGAAATGAAATAATGGCGACACGTTGGACTGGCTCCCCGCACCGAGATGACGAGAGCACTCAAATCGTTTCACCAAGTTGCGAGGTAAGAAACTATTATTTCGCCAACCCAAGTTTACGAGAAAGTCGGACACCCTCACAGCATGTAAAGAAGACAAGTGCTTTGCGGGTACTGGAGTTGTTAAGGCTGAATCAGGGGGACATATAACTCTTGTCCCATTAGAAATTGCACTGCTGTTTTTAAGAGAAGCATACAGTTATTGCAACGGCTTTAGTAAGTTTTGTTTGGCATACGTTTGTCGGTGGTCTAATTTTAATGAAGTGTGATGATGTAGAATGAAATGATTGTGGCTCATGGAACCTAGTTATCGCCGAACCCAATGTGTGCGTGCGTGCGTGTGTGAGTGTGTGCGTGACCTGAATAAGAATGTTGAAGGCGGACTTAAACTGAAATAACGTGTGGAAATAGTTGGAGTGAGCATCATCATATTAAATTTACGGGTGTTTGCATAGTAAACATCTCTTAAATTATTCCGGTTTAAGTAGGCTGCTTTGTCTTTGAAATGATCTCTATTTTGAAGGGTTGGGAATTTCTACAAACTACATGACAGTTTTAGTACGACTCAAAGTCATCCGAAATTGTTGTGAGTGTAGGGCTTTTCTAGTCATGATCAGAGACGTATGGCTTTCCTAGATAGATAGGAGGAGGAGTATTGAGGTTTTGTAAAAGCTCAGGCATCTTATGATTTTGCCTCATTTACAGAGCTATAACTACAATGTCTGATTATAGCACTGGCAGTAGTGGCTATGTGTGTCTACAGTTGCAATCATGCCAGGGGTGTTTGTTTGTGTTGTTGAGTTTGTGTTGCTGCACCAGGGTTGCACTGGTGGCTTGGACTAGATAGCTTAGGCCAAATGATGCTGTCATGTACTTATATGCATTCAATGTGCGGACAGGGTTCAGCTCATGTCACAGTGCAGCACAGTAAAGTAGTAGTACACCCCCCCCCCCACACACACACACATATTTCTACTTGTTTGATCTGTCACGAGTGCTGTCTTCAGTTTAATCTGGCCATTCAATTTACTGACCCTACCCAGTGGTTGTTGGGCCAGTCTATGGAGATTTAATGCTGTGTTGGATAAAGCTAAACACACACACACACACACACACACACACACACACACACACACACACACACACACACACACACACACACACACACACACACAGGACTACAGCTGATGTTACGTCATCAGTGGTGTGTGTTAGAGCTGTATAACCGGGTGAGAGAGGCAGGATGAGCTACATGTTTGGATTAACCCATCAACAGAAATGGCAAAACCAGTAGGCTATGTCTCTGTGTGTGTGTGTGTGTGTGTGTGTGTGTGTGTGTGTGTGTGTGTGTGTGTGTGTGTGTGTGTGTGTGTGTGTGTGTATGTGTGTGTGTGTGTGTGTGTGTTTGTGTCTGTGTGTAATCCTCTTACTGCACCGTGCAGAGTTTGAGGATGGGTGTCATAAATCCCCCGGAAAAGCGGAAAAGGAAAGAGGGCAATCTTTTGAGATAGGAGTCTGTTTGCTCAGGGTTGTGTGTGTGTGTGTGTGTGTGTGTGTGTGTGTGTGTGTGTGTGTGTGTGTGTGTGTGTGTGT
>NW_027468650.1:26373215-26378215 GCF_046254945.1 Alosa pseudoharengus | reverse complement strand
TGTGTGTGTGTGTGTTTGTGTTTGTCCCCTGAATCATCTACTCTTTGACATTTGGTGCTTTGGTAAAGATTTGTTTTCCTTTGGCTACAGATGTGAAATGCAATTCAGCATGTGAGACTTCATGCCTAACAGCACTGTGAAACGTTGCTTGAGATGCAGTAGCCTCTGTCGGGTCATGCTCAGAAGTGGGACAAGCTAGAGGAAACTATATGAGCAAGACCCACTAAGCTTCTATTTAGTTTAGCTTGAAATGTTCCCCCATGCCAGTGCCGCAGTGTGTTCCACTGTTCCCTGTAGGACAAGTGCAGATCCCTGCACCACAGAAATGGGGAACAGAGAAGGACTCTCAGTCTCTTAGCACTCTCATATGGCCAGTTGCTCTCTCTACTGTAGAACAGAGGAACACTTATGTGTTCAAACAGCAAGGGATGATGGCACCCATAGGACAAATAGAACACTGTTTGTGTGTGGATGTGTGTAATGTATCTCTTTCCTCTCCCATTGGTTGTAACTCACCTGCTGTAAGGCTAACCTGCATAGTGCAAGGAATGGTGGTGTGTGTGTGTGTGTGTGTGGGGGGGGGGGGGTTACTTTTACCGCATGCAGACAATCCAGTACTACCGCCACATTATCTGGTACCAATCTCTCTCTATCTTTCTCTCTTTTTTATCTTTCTCTCTATCTTTTTCTCTTTTTATCTCTTTCTCTCACTCTCTCTCTCTCTCTCTCTCTGTATCTGTTTGTCTGTCTCTCTGGTCAGGAATGTCAGACAGTGAGGCCCTTCCCATGTCATCTGCAGCAGAGCTACCATTGCTTCTGCCCAGATTTAATTTTAGCCCTTCTGAAGATCTCTGTGTCTCGTGTGTGAACCCACGGCCTTTAGAGTGTGTGTGTGTGTGAAATAGGCTGAGAGGAGTCTTTGTGTGTCCGAGCTGCACCAAGCCCTCATGAAATATTCACACGCAAGCACCTGGCAGCACGAGCCACAGAAAAGAGCCCTTTAGATGCAGCGCCGCTGCTACATCACAGAAAGGCTGATTGGAGGGAAAAGCAGGATAGCTGGATGACAGGGAGGGAGGGAGGGAGGGAGGGAGAGAGGGATGAGGGAAAGAGAAAAGAAGAAAAGGCACCAGAGCTGGGACATGACAGGGCGTATTATGCGTGCATATTTGCTGTTAACACCCAGCCCACTGGGTTAAATACAACTCTGTGTGTGTGTGTGTGTGTGTGTGTGTGTGTGTGTGTGTCCAGCGGCGACATCCCAATCCCTGCCCTCGGAGAAAGATTCTATCAATAATTCATAGAGGTCCAGCAGTGAGGATCCCAATTATGAAGCTCTCCCCCTGCATCTGAGCCCGGCCCAGGGGACTCTAATTGGCCCACCTGCCTTCCACCCTGGATGGCTCAGGCCTAGGAGTGGTGTGTGTGTGTGTGTGTGTGTGTGTGTGTGTGTGTGTCTGTGTGTGTGTGTGTGTGTCTGTGTGTGTGTGTCTGTGTGTGTGTGTGTGTGTGTTGGGGGGTGGGTGGTTTGGGGAGGGGGGTGTTCTTTGTTTGGGTCCCTGTGGTTGGGACACCCCTCCTCCTAAAATACCCCACCCTCACTCACAGGCATTAGACAATACAGCTTACTGCCCAGCCTTAGGACAGAGAGAATGATAGAGGGAAAGTGTAAAAACGAGAGTGAAAGTAAAATTGAAAGAAAACAATGAAGAGAAAAAAATATATTAAAAAAAGTGATAAAACATGGAACTCCATGGGTATCAGACAGATCTGTCGTAAGATCGCCAATTCGCCATGCAATGTGATTTTTTTTACTTTGACCTTTGACCTAGTGCGGAATATGGATGTATCCTCTCTCCACTCTCCCATCCCTCTCTCCTCTCCAGCTGATGACTATCATGAAAGAATTGTTGCAAATCTACTGGAACTGGAAACAGCTCCATAAACAGGAAGTGGGCAGTGAGAGTTCCCATCTAATGTGGGCTGAGAAATTCTTCATAACATTACATTATTCAGAGGAACATGCACAACGTGAGAGACTGGTGACAAGTCATTGAACCATCAGATAATTAAGCATCCGTTGTGGTGACTCTGCATACCTTTATGACTGCTTACGACCCAAGCAGACAAGTTACAGTAATGTGGTGAGGTCTGGGGCAAGGGCACCAGCTCCAGCCTAGAGGTTGGAATAAGAAATCCTCAGTTATAATCCATCCATAATGTTCCAGCTCAGCTACTTTAGCAAGATGCTCTAAAACATTATCATCAATATACTGTGTAAGACAAACAAGACTGATCGATTACTATTAGATCCCATGCAGGAAATATACACAAATTAAATGATGTCTTCCTTGTCTTGAGAGTCAGTGTAGCTGATAGCTCCTGTGAAAAATGACTGTCCATGCCCCCCCTGGATTGAGGTACGTTTCTGGCCTCTGTGTTGGGGGCTCTTGAGCCACTGGACAAGCTGGCCGGTGGGGTAGCAGTGTGGGGTGAGGAGGGATCCACACTCCACCCCTGGCCCCTGGCCCTGGCTCTTTGTGAACTGGAATTCCATGCCCACTGTCCCACACAATTGAGTCATTAGCATATGAAAAGTACTCTTTGGAAGAAGGGACAGAGAGAAAAAAGAAAGAGAAAGTAAGAGAGAAGTTGTAGCAAAGTTCCTTCATGGGTACTTTCTCTTGTTCTATGTGTGTGTGTTTGTGCTTGTGTGTGCATATATGAGTGTCTGTGTGTGTGTGTGTGTGTGTGCGTGTGTGCATGTGTGTGTACATGTGTAAGTGTGTGAAGTGTCTTCTTTGGGCTGTCGTTTAAAGCGGTGTTTCCAAGTGTGAAAGGCAGGAACTGGCTCTTTCCTCCTCTGCAGCTGTGGCTATTGTCCGTCCACTCTCCGCTCCCTGCCCTGGCACTTTCACTCTGACCAGCACCAAGCACCCAAGGCCGGCACACAAGCATCTCAGACCATCATTCATTCATTCACTCATTCATTCACTGTCTCACAAGTCACCTTGCTGTATTATGCACTCATTCAGACATGCTTTTTCCAATAATAATAGTGCAGTCATGCATGCATGCATTCATACATCTTGCACCTCGTGGATGAGCTTTCTCAAGTCTTCAATTATTCATCCACTTATTATGCACACAGTGATTTCATCTCCCTCGTGTACCCCATGGTGTCCTGTGTCCTGGTGCGTTTCTCCACTCTGTACTCTCAGGGACTTGGCTGAGAGGGGCTGGTGTGTGTGTGTGTGTGTGTGTGTGTGTGTGTGTGTGTGTGTGTGTGTGTGTGTGTGTGTGTGTGTGTGTGCGGAGGGGGGGAGGGTGAATAGGAAGCCCTGTTTGATCTCCAGTGTCCAGCCAGCCACTACTGTGGCATGGAGCCCTTTGGTACGCTACTAGTAATGTGAGCCGTGTGGTGAAATCAATAAGGGAGAGGAGAGAGCAGTGGGACAGAGGGAGGTATCACCCTTCATTTCAGAGTCGTAGAGCACGCTGCAGAGTAATGGCTCTCACTGTTAGGCAACATTTGTGTGTGTCTGTGTGTGTGTGTGTGTGTGTGTGTGCGAGAGAAAGAGAGAGAGAGAGAGAGAGAGAGAGAGAGAGAGAGAGAGAGAGAGAGAGAGAATATGTTCATGTACTGTTGCTATACTGCGTACCTTCCTTACAGGACAGAACAGGAGCACTGCGTCTTTAAGAGAGCATGTGCAGAATGTGGCCAGAATGCTGATTCACTGTGGAGACTTTATCTTCCCCTCTGTCTGCCTTTCTCTCACTTCTTTCTCTTTACTTTTCTTCTCTCTGTCCTTCCATCCCTTCTGTCTTTCACACTTTCTTCCTGACTGAAGGTGAGGGATTGAAGTTCTCTCTGTGTTAGGGTGAGTTGTCACAGGCTATTCCTACGCCAGGGAACAGATCAAAACGCTGCAGACCTGAAGATCTTACTGCATCTATTGTCTGTGTCCCACATACACACACACACACACACACACACACACACACACACACACACACACACACACACACACACACACACACACCTGTCCTGTCACCTCACAGAGCAGTGATCCCATGGCAAATATCATTTGATCCTGCAGCACGCTTTGTCTTATCTGGAGCAGTGCCCTAAATGAGAGTAGCTGTAAACTGCTGTGTGTGTGTGTGTGTGTGTGTGTGTGTGTGTGTGTGTGTGTGTGTGTGTGTGTAAAAATCGCCCCGTGAGAAGATGCAGGTCTTTTGGTGCAATGCAGGCATGATGGGAGGAGCCAGGGAGGGGGGAGGGGTGTTTTATGACTGCGTAACTCCATCAGACAGACACACCCCTTCAGTACACACGCACACTCAGACGTGAGTACACACACACAAAAACACACCATTCTGCTCATCATGTAATCAACACTAAGTGGCTGATCAGCAGACAGAAAGTGTAAACGAGAGAGGGACAGAGAGAGAGAGAGAGAGAGAGAGAGAGAGAGACGGAGAGAGTGAAGAGAGTGAGTTGTCATGGTAACTGCATGTGTGATTGTGAATGACAGTGGAGACACAGATTATTTTTTTCTGTGTCCAGTGTGTTCAGTGGACAAGCGACACACACACACACACACACACACACACACACACACACACACACACACACACACACACACACACACACACACACACACACACACACACACTTAACCCTCAATGAGATGGTAATAAGGGTCCATAGCAGTGCAGATAATTCATATAGCTTTGCTCTTTTGTTTTCGCTTGTTTTATATTCCTAGTGTGGCTCTCATGAGCAGGTCGGGTCCTCAACACTGCATACCACACGTTCTTTCCTTTCACCGCCCAGAGGCATGCTAATAAAACTGCTGTTGATTGGCCTTCAAGCAAGAGTCGAGGCGCACTGTTGGTTCGGCCCGAGAGTTTAACCCCATCTCCCCCTTCCTGCTGCGCTGACTGACAGATCTGCACGCCGTCAATCATAAACGCTTGATAAACCATTACGTTTG
>NW_027468650.1:26353215-26355715 GCF_046254945.1 Alosa pseudoharengus | reverse complement strand
TTTCTCAAAAGAGACCTGAACTGCTGAAAATTGCTGTAAAGCTGAGCAGTTCCATAAAGGGCTCCTCTGTGGAGCAAAGCCCAAGACGCTTCAAGAGCTCTGCCCTACTCGTTGTTTGTCACCACCCTCCTGGAGAACGACCACACCGGTGCTCCTCCCCTCTGTCCCCCCGTGGCAGGCCGTCTCATAGACGTCTGGGTTGTGGATGCGCTGGAGAAAAACTGCCCCAGAGTGCCCCCCCCCCCCTCTCTCCTCATCCCTCACGGCTGTCTCCCCTGGGACCGGGCTGTCGGAATAAACAAGCGCTAATTGCCCAGCCTGGCTTTCTTTGTCGTCCCCGAACACATTTTTCGCCACGCGGGTCTCTGGCCGGGCACAGCTGCCGCCATGGTGGTGTGTGAATGGGCTGTGTGAGAGTGTGTACTGGGGGCTAGGAGAGGGGGTAGGTGAGGTGTGTGGGTGTCTGTCTTGAGACATCTGAAAAGATGAGGAGACGGACGCAGAGATCAAGGAGGGGGGCACCTATCTGATTGAACACCACGCTGTCCCCTGAACACGCCCCAGAAAGAAACAAACCCACACACACACACACATGCACACACACAATACACACACACATATGTACACACGCAGCCTGAACACAGATTACACACTCCCAAACACAGACGTTAAAAGGCTTTACTTCTACCGATTACACAGACACAGACACACTCAGTCTTCCGTTTCAATTTGTATTGGGGAATCCTCCGTGATGATGTTACCGGCTTTGTTTTCAGAAATCCCCTTCTCTCTCTATCACTCTCTCTCTCCTTTCTCTCTATCTTTCTCCCTCTGTCTGTTTCTCTCTCTCTCTGTCTCTCCCGCTCTCTTCAGATGGCTGGCATGGACACAGTAATGTGTGTTGTCTGGTGAGGTAATCATCATGACACATTTACCCAGCGAGGTGAAAAAGGGAAACTCTAGAGGCCGCCATGAGTCAGGATTATAAGAAATGACCCTTTTAGATCTCTCTTAGATCCACAGACTTACGCATTCTTCTCCATTTTCCCAGTAGTGTCATGAGTTTAGCAGTATTGTAGCCATTTATCGTGTTATCGTAGCCATTTATGTAGCAAAAATCCCTCATCTTTTCCAGGAAAATATTAGATAAAACTACGAAAAACTGAAAAAATGAGAATAATAGCTTCACTGTTTCTCACATGTGGTTAGTAATACAGTTGCCTAGCAATACTGTTGCCCAGGTTATGTAAGAGGCTAATTAGCCGTTGTTTTAGCTTTCGTCAGTGGCCCTAGGCAATTTTCTTCTCTGGCCAGTTTGAGAAAGATATTCCCCTCTTTTTGTCAGCAGAGAAATCCACTCTAAAAAGCACCTCTGGAAAGGACTGGCTCCACTAATGAAGTGATATTAGAAAAGAGTTGTAAATGTATTTCATGAAAAGAAAAAAGAAAAGAAAAGAAAACCTTGGATGGAGGTGGAAAACGAAATCCAGCCTGGAACGCAAGCAGCACCTGACCTGGCCAGGCCCTCGCAGAGCTCCCTCGTGGTGAGAGAGGCTTATCCTGGCTTAAGAGCAGACACCCACCTACCCCACACGCTGGAACTTCTGAGAGGAGAGGGGGCCCAGGCTGGGGCTCTCACAGCTTCTTTTACTTCTTTTACTGTATTGCACATTTTAGACTACAAAGAACATCATGCAAAGCTCAGATATCAAAAAGATATTGATAAGATTAGAGAGAGAGAGAAAGATAGGGAGAAAGATGGAGAGAGATAAATGGAAAGGTTATGGAGAATTAGGGGATGTAGGTGTGTAAGAAGGGTAAACAGAGTGAGGAGGAGGTTGGGAGAGATTGAAACTGGTAGAGGGTAATATACTGTAGAGAGTGAAAGCAAGAGAGGGATGATGAAAGATGAGGAGTGAGATGAGAGATGAAGGGAGGAGGGAAAGGGTATTTTTGATGGAGGGGAGGGAGGGGGGGTCTCTTTGGGGGTCTTGGCATGAAGGGAGCTCAGTGTGTGAGGCTACTCCTGTACGCCTCATTAGTCTGCCTTTGTTACGAGACGCCGCACCTCACGGACGCCAGATGCACCGTGCTGCCCCCCCCCCACCCCCCCCCCAACAAACACACACACACACACACACACACACACCCCATCAACCCCCCCACCCCCCCTGCAGAAAAAAGACTTACACCCCTCAGCCGAAAACACCCCCTAATCCTCCTGCAGCTCCTTCTCTCCTCCTCCTCCTCCTCCTTCTCTCCCTGTCTTCATCCTCTCCTCCACGGATCTGATTGATTGTTGTTCTGCGGCCTAATCCTTGCAGCCTGCGGCTTCTGTCCTGCAGCTTGTGTGTGTGTGTGTGTGTGTGTGTGTGTGTGTGCATTTTCTTTCTCCTTTCTTGTTTAAAGGGCATGGGCCTGGTGTGCCTTTGTCCTGTAAATACCAGCCATGCGCTCCTCAGATGGTCAGTCTGCTGCGGTCAAACCTGCAGCCGTGAGT
>NW_027468650.1:26338215-26340715 GCF_046254945.1 Alosa pseudoharengus | reverse complement strand
TTCTCCTGGCCTGGGCCCAAGACGCTCCGACTGCGACGCACCTCGCAGGGCTTCGGCTTCACGCTGCGTCACTTCATCGTCTACCCGCCCGAGTCCGCCGTGCAGTCCTCACTCAAGGTCAGACACACACACACACACACACACGCACACACACACACACACACACACACACACACACACACACACACACACACACACAGGCATTACATCCTCACATCCATCACTATGACACTCGCTGTAGCAAAGGAATATCTGTGACAGACACCAGGATCTGATCCAGCTCTATCTGTCTCTGCACAAGGTTCTACTCCTTAGTGCTGGAGTCATGTCTGTGTTTGACAATCACAACTACTATGTGAGGCATATGCCCTCTAGCGCTTTAGCATCTTCAGCTGAGCTATGCGGTTAGAATTAGCCCTTGCTATTTTGTGAGGATCTCTGTAGTGTGGTGGTATAGCTGCAGAATAGCTGTCTCAGTGCCTCCATCCAACCACCTCCATACAAGACGGAAAGACTTCATCACAATCAGTTATTTGGATGATTTTTGGTAAGAGCCAAAAGTAGGACTCTAACCTAGTACAGTCTACACTAACCTACAGAACAACAGAACTACATAAAAACATATAAAAACATAATCCACAGGGATAACAAACATAAATACAGCACATTAGCTTAGCACACAATGCCTCATCTGTCTCATCTGTCTCTGGACATTGTGGAGAGCAGATCGTTAGCATGTTACAGTGCTACTGCAGCTCTATGAGGATCACTGTTGCAGCTCCACTAGTCTGCAGTAGCATTGGCAGCAGCCTCGTCCAGGTGGCGTCATCTTTAATATCCCTCATGCGGAGGATGGAGGTGTGGGGCCGGGCATGCTGGGGCAGTGGCCCTCGGCTCAGGTTACTCTGCGGTGTGGGCGCACGCCGGCTCTGCACTCTGACTAAAGCTCTCAGAAGAGATTGTTTTTGGAGCATTCTCAGTTTTCGGATGTTCCGTTGCCATGCCGCGCTAATTCTATTGACCAGTTCAATTTGTTGATAGTCATGCACTTATTATGCACTCCAAATTCCAGTCTGTCCTTCGCACCAGTTCACATTTCACCTCAACATGAGAAGCACAAAAACCCCGTTGAGTACCAAGCCTTGTTTGTTTAGCTTTATTGTTCTCTCCAGTGCATTGTGTGTGCCCTCCTCTGCCCTTAGCCACCTGCATTCTGGCTTCAGGAGGACTCCTGCACATTTGTGTCTACTGCAGCATCAGTGCACTATAATGCTGATAAGCATTACCTGTTAGCTAATGTGTACTGCCCCCCCCCCCCCCCACCCCCCCCACCTGCCCTCTTCACCATCCACCTAATGCATCTTAGGACCTCCTAAACGGACCTTCCTGTCTGAACCCGAGTGACCTCAGTAGCCAACAGCCTGCGTTCTGCTGCCCTCCCTCCTCCACATTACTGACCACCACAGCAGCAGCAGCAGCAGCATCGCTGCACTGTACACTAATGCCCTCTAATCTGCCCCCTCTCTCAGGGGGTGGGGTGGTAATAACAGTCAGGATGCTTCTCCTCAGCCCTCCATCAGCATCCACCACCACCACCCCCCTCCAACCCCACCTCCTCTCCCATTACACAGACGGAGCAGCAGCGTCCGGGCGGGAGGGCAGACAAGGCGGCGGTGCTTATTATCGCATTACGCCTCCATTATCTCACCGGAGAGCTATTGTGCGGGCCTGTGTTTTGCCGGTTGCGATGGCGCAGCAGGCTTTACCTACGGGAAATATGGGGCTTACGCGAGGCGTGCACCGCGCCGGCCGCCAAGTTTTAAGGTCAGGCGTGCGATGACGGCTCCCCTTTTGTTTGTCACTGGGGCTGTGTAATAAGACGATGACGCTCGCGTGGCGTCGTGTTCGCGTACGTGCACGCTGATCATAAACAGAGTGCGGATTGAGAGGGGGAGGAGAGCGTGACAACAGGCAGCAGCGTGCGTTGTGTGATGACGTGGTACCCGTGTCGTGATGGAGGTCTCAAGAGTCATGAGTGCTCTCTGATGGTGTAAATGTGCTGACTGGGCCTCGTAACGTGTGTGTGTGTGCGTGTGTGTGCGTGTGTGTGTATGTGTGTATGTGTGTGTGTGCGTGTGTGCATGTGTGTGCGCGTGTGTGTACAAGGCTATCGCCACACAAATGCCTAATTTAGGATTCAAACACCGCCTTGCACACACATCACTAAACTTATTAACAGCAGTAGTAGGCTAGCCTACATTAAATGAATGAATGATTCGGTCATAGCCTACACTGGATTATGCATTAGCCTATGAAACTTTATGGAAATAGACATAAGACGTGTGACACTATCCCATTTATTTGAGTGCAAGATTGAATGGGAAAAACTGTGGCCTACCTTTTCCCACGCATAGGAGAAATCTCGCTCGCTTGCAGGGATGTCAATAGATCTCACAATCTAAGCAATATTGGGAAATAAACAAGCATGCTCTCTCCACCA
>NW_027468650.1:26323215-26328215 GCF_046254945.1 Alosa pseudoharengus | reverse complement strand
TCACATCCAGTCATATTATCCCTTAGACACACATGCACAGTAATCACAGTTGTAAGTAGACCAGTGTCCAATAGGATTGCTGCTCTGATGGAGGGCCTTACATCATGTCTGAGAGGGATTAATGAAGCTGCAGGGCCATTTTAAAACCAGTAGGGGGAGTAGAGTATCACACACACATTTTCATTATTTCAAAAAATACTGCATTGTTTTATAAGACTCGAGAAAGCTGGGGGAAGTGTATGTTGGTCCGTCCGACTGTCTGTGTTTGGTTTTGTGCATGCTGTTTATGGAGATTAGAGTGTTTATGTAGATGGTGTATGAAGTGTTCAGTGGTGCCTTGGCATGGCGGTGTATATTTTGCGTTTGAATTCATTTGGGTTTGTTTAGTTCTGTGAGAGGAGCTGTGGTGTGCATTTGCACATGTATTCATACAAATAAGATGGAGCCACAGCATAGATTTGCACTAATTGGTGTACCAGTGTATGGACATTCTCCTTTTTCCTCTCTTTCTCTTTCATACACACACACACACACACACACACACACACTCAGAGACAGAGAGAGAGAGAGAGAGAGAGATTTTTGAATTGTACTTTTGCAAGAGAGAGAGAGAGAAAGAGAGAGTACATGCCCAGTCCAGTAAAGATTTAATGCTAGGATCATGGCAAAGTACCAGTGATCACTCATCCATGGTTCCTCTCTCAACACACACATACACACACACACACACACACACACACACAGTTCCTATCTTTTCATCCTTGTTTATCCTGCTGTGGCTTTTCGTCTCTCTTCCAGTGAACATGCAGGTCTCATCAGATTAAAGATGAATATGTGTGTGTCTAAGAGTCAGCAGGCTGTGGGCTGTGACACGACACTTACACAAGCGCTCTCACTCACTTGCAGCTGCTCTGCACAAGATGGCTGAGTTGGTGGGTCAGATGCGAGGAGATAGGGTAGTGTTTCTGCACAGAGATGATGGGTGCAGTGGTCATGCATTATGAATAAGCTCCTTCCCAAGACGCATACACACACACACACACACACACACACACACACACACACACACACACACACACACACACACATCTAGACGGAGAGAGGTGACCTTTCATCCTTTCCAGCTGTGACAGCAAGCTGTGTGTGAGAGAGCAAGGAGGACAAATGGAGAGACTGTGTCAGGTGTCACTGTGTCAGGATGCTGACAAGCTCTGTAGCTAAGAGTGAAAGGTGTGTGTTTGTGTGTGTGTGCTTTGTTGTGTGTGTGTGTGTGTATGTGTGTGTGTAAGTGTGTGTCTGAGAGAGAGATAGAGAGAGAGAGAGAGAGAGAGAGAGAGAGTAATAGAGATCAGAAGGACTTATTTTACTTCCACCATGCCGTACACACAAGCTATATATAGAGCTCACTCTCTCATCAAATGAGTAAGGGATAATGGATGACATGGCGTTTGGGTATCAGAAAGATGATGTCCATTCGAGGTGATAATGTGGCCATGAAGCGAAGGGAAGTGTATTCGACTACATGGATGTCTCTGACTCACCAGTCATGCTGCTGGTGTACCTGAGCATGCGCGCACATACACACACACCCACATACTGACACACACACACACACACACACCCACACACACACACACTGACACACACAAACCCACACATACACATACATAGAGAGAGAGAGAGAGAGAGAGAGAGAGAGAGAGAGAGAGAGAGAGAAAGATGCCTGCCGACGTCCACACATGCATTCAGTCACGGTTGTCATTAAAATTCCAGACTAACGAGGGTAATTGCTTGATTAGAAGCTTGCGCTGTCTCGTTTCACTTAACCACACTGCACAGCTTGGGATTGCTTAAATGAGCTGACCAGAAGTGTGGATCTGTGTACACGTGAATGTTTCTGTGTGTGCTTAAGTGTGTGTGTGTGTGTGTGTGTGTGTGTGTGTGTGTGTGTGTGTGTGTGATGTTTGTAAGCTGTCACTCTGTGGTGACCTGTTTAATCTGGAGGAGTTGAGGATAGATGAGGAAAGGAAGAGAGCTGCCTGTGGAGACATGGCGAGAGAGAGAGAGAGAGAGAGAGAGAGAGAGAGAGAGAGAGAGAGAGAGAGAGAGAGAGATCAAAAAAGCCTCAGACTCTGGTAGCTGGCTGTGTTGTTGGTCAGACACAGATGTTGATTGACCGTTGGCTCTTGACCTTAGTAGGACATGCCGCAGCACCTCCGTTGTGACACGCTTTTGTGCTCTTGTCCTTGTTGCCAGGGAGACCACGAAACAGGCTGGAGCCAATGGACACCATCTTCGTCAAGCAGGTGAAGGAGGGAGGGCCC
Organism: Alosa pseudoharengus; assembly: GCF_046254945.1. Classification (NCBI taxonomy): domain Eukaryota; kingdom Metazoa; phylum Chordata; class Actinopteri; order Clupeiformes; family Clupeidae; genus Alosa; species Alosa pseudoharengus. The sequence goes on along the minus strand of NW_027468650.1, from coordinate 26,325,891 downwards.
GCCCATGGAGCTGGACTCTGCACAGGTAAAGTCACGCAATTAACACGTCACCATGGAGACCAGCTGTCAGAGTTCTGTTTGCTCTCAAGTGACATGCCAGGCTACTCTAAATAGTAAAGATGTCTGATGTAACTCAATGAATGTCAGTAGAAGCAAGCATGTGAAGTTACAGATCAAAGGAGCTTTCAGATTGTAGTGTACCCAGCTTGACCCATCTTTGTTTCTCTGTTATGAGATGGCATGCCTGATTTCAGTAGGGTTGGGGGGTGGGGGTACATTCCTGTGTGTGATCTGCCCTCAAAAGTTTGGCCAACTGACCACTTCATTACACCCAGATCAGCCTTGCTTTTCTACGTTGTCTTTTGGGACAAGAGACCAGGCCACTTTTCTGCCCCGCAATTTTCCCACGTCCACTCCTCCTCTCCTGGGCTATCTGCCCTGGCCATCGCCATACCCTATCGGTCTTCCTGTAGACCCCCCCCCCCCTCCTAAAAAAGGAAAAAGTGAATGCGTTTAAAGTCGCTCTGCAGAGATAGTCCCACCGAGCCGCGGCTCGCTTTGCGATGAGAGTGTGTGTCATGTTTGGAGAGGGATCTGAGACACGTGGGCTTTGTAGTCCGCTCCAAGCCCCCAGGAAAAGTCTAGCGTGAGTGTGATCTGTTTCACATCACAACAGAGGAAGACAAAAACGAAGGAGAAGCCAAACAAAAGCAAAGGCACGGGGCCTGTCGGAAAGCACACCAATCTACATGTGATGATGGCCAAGATGGAGAAACATGACACCGTTTCTGATGCTCTTTTCCTTTCTTTCTCTTTCTCTCCCTGCCATCCATTCTCTCTCCCCTCACTCTCTCTCTCTCTCTCTCTTCCTCTCTCTCCCTCTCTTTTACTTCATCTCTCTTCTCTCAGGGGACCGGATAGTAAAAGTTAATGGGGAGAGCATAATTGGAAAGACCTACTCCCAGGTGATCGCTCTGATACAGAACAGGTGAGAGTGACCACAGCCCCCTCCTCCTCCTCCTCTTCCTCCTCTTCTTCCTCCTAATCCTCTGCTGATGTCCCAGAGCAGTACAGCTTTCCCCTCGGGTCCAATCAGGCCCTCACAAGCCACCTCAGTGGCCCCAAGGACTGTTGCACCCTGAGCTGACCGTAAAGGAGAAATCCGGCCTATTTTTACATGGATCTTGATCGCTACACGTCGCCGAGTACTGTCGATAGGAAAACATAATGACCAAAGTCAGTGCTACCTAACTGGAGTAGCTGCAGCTAATGGCCAGTACTCCCATTGAGCTACAATGCTAGGTCTGGGGGCATCATCTAAACGTGTTTTTTCTGCCTCTTAACAGACTCAAAAGGCCTGTGAAGAAACTGTGATCAAGATCCATGTCAAAATCGTCCGGATTTCTCCTTTAACTCAGAGCTCTGACCTCATGGTTTCTCTCCTCAGTGTCCCATGGGGAGTGTGCTTGTTCTGTATCACACCCTCACACTCTGGGCTCGATGTACAAAGACAGCGCTAATAGCGAGTTTTTCTGGGCGCAGAAAGCGAATACTGTGCGTGCCATATTGCACATAGGCTATGACAATTGTGTTGTTGTTAATACCCTAGTCTAGCAGATTGGGTCTAGCAGTAAGAAAAGCACTCTTTGCCATTCTGCGCTCCAGTGGCAGGAGAAGTGCACTTTCATCCACATGCGGTCTGTTTTGTAAATAAGATGCCATGTTTTAAGGTGTAAACGGTGTCAGAAACAGACGGTAATTTGGCGCTAATTCTTAGTACATCAGGCCCTCTATCTTTTTCCTTTTCTGTCTCGCTTGATCCATCTCTCTCCTTTCCTCAAGCTCTGGAATATTCTCAAAGGTTCATAAAGACTTGGATATAAACTCACATAGTCATAGCTCATGTATTCTGTTGTAGATCATGCAGTTTAATGTTCATTGTCCTTTTTATTGTTGCTAACACACTGTTAATAATTGTTGAAAATACACTGATAATTAATTACAGGGGAAATAAACAAAGTTTGAGAATTAAATGGAAGTATGAACAAAGCTGGAAGAACCACATTCTCTTTCTCTGACTTCTCTGACAATCCCGCCTTTTCTGTTTTATCGTTGCACTCTGACACTTATCACGTTCTTCCAGATAATTCCACCAAAATGCTTCATCGTTGAACACATTAGACTGTTTGGCAGACAGCAGTAAATGGCTAAACAGTAAAAAGATAAACTTCCCGATTTGTCTTCCTACATTTATGAGTTGTGTTTATGTGTGTGTGTGTGTGTGTGTGTGTGTGTGATTTTTTTCATCCAGTGATACTTCCCTGGAACTCTGTGTAATGCCAAAAGATGAAGACATCCTCCAACTGGTAAGAGAACAGTCCACATTTATTTCTGATTAGTACGCACTTTTGTTGATCCTTTCTGATTTGCCTTGTCATGTCCAGCTACCCCACGCAGTGTTAGCTGTTATTCTTTAGTCAGAAGGGTTACTCACCAACGTGTGAGAATCACACCAAATCCCCGTCCCAAGTGCATCCTCTCCCTCTATACACTGGCCAAAGGCAGGCCCTAATGAAATAACCACATTTGTGTCAAGATGCGCCACCTCAAATTGAAATCACTTTATTTCCGAACCACAACCGAATCAGCCTGTGTTAGCTGTGGCTTTTGCTATTT
>NW_027468650.1:26310715-26318215 GCF_046254945.1 Alosa pseudoharengus | reverse complement strand
CCGGATGGCTGAAACATCTGCTCTTGCTCTTTATTTTAAAGTTGCTCCTTTTGCAAAGACTTTGTCTAATCACCTTTTTCAGAGTGCAAACCACTCATACAGTAGTCTCTTTCCTCAATGTGTTTTCTTCATTCATTTGACTTTATTATTTCTTCTCTTCTTTGTCATAATATGTTATGTTTTTGTATTTGTTTCTCTTGCAGGCATATTCTCAGGATGCGTATCTCAAAGGGAACGAGGCATATAGTGGGAATGCCCAGAACATCCCTGAGCCGCCCCCTATCTGCTACCCTCGAATAGAGTCCAAGGCATCGGCAGGTATGGCGCAAACAACAGAGCATCCGTCACCTACCACGGCACCTTCCACACCCCTAAGGACAGCAGCAGCCCCTGGGTCCCCAACTGTGGCCCCCGAGTTGGGCTACCGGCGGGAGATCACCGTGCCGCCCTCCCCTCCCCTTCCCATCCCGGTCCCCAAGAACCAGACGGTGGTGTGTGTGTGCAACGAGAGCGTGCGGACCGTGGTGGTACCCCCGACGGACACCCCGGCCCCTTCCTCGTCCTCCGCCTCAGGGGAGCGGGGGCCCAGAGGGCCCCGGTCAGGGCCCAGCCATCGGACCGAGGAGAACCGGCACACGTCGCCCGGCTCTCCCACAGCGGGACCGCAACTGCAGTGCACCCCGTCTCGGCCCGCGGAAACGTCCAGACACCCAGGCCCCCTTGTCAGAGCAGGATCCCAGCAGGATGCCTCCCCGTTGGCCACCTCCCCCAACCACTACAGCCCGTCTCCACCCGCTGCCACCACCTCTCCCGGCTCCCCCCACCAGAATATTGACTGGCGGAACTACACCACCTACAAGGAGTACATCGACAACAAGCGCCTCTACATGTACGGCAACCGCACCATCCAGGAGCGATTGGACAGCCTCCGGGCGGCCGCTGCCGCCGTCTCCCGCGGCAACGGCGTCTCCCAGCAACAGAGCCCGCCTGCGATTGCCACTAATGCGGCCAGCCCGCTGGGACTGCGTTCGGCCAGCGTCGGCCTGGGCTCGCAGGTCAGGAGGAGGAGCACGTCGCACGACCGGGCGTACGCGTCGTCCAACGCGGTCACCCCGCTGCGCAGCGTCTCTCAGGAGCGTCTCCTGGGGCCCCTGGGCGAGCGGGGCCTGTACCGCGACTGGCCCCGGAGCGCGTCGCAGGACGCCCTGCCCTCGTCCACGTCCGCCGGGGGTGCGGCCAAGCCGCGCGCTCGCTCCTGCGACTACCTGGGCCGGCAGGGCGGTGGCGAGGGGCTGGCCACCCGGCTGGTGGAGATGGAAGAGCAGCGGCACCTGGTGATGCGCGGCGACGAGGCGCGGATCAGTCGACTCTGTGGCGGCTCGGGCAGAGCGGGCTCACAGCCCCTGAGGCACACGGGGGGCAGCGCGGCTGCAGGTTTCGCAGATCTCTCCATGGCCCCCAGAGCAGAGAGCCTGGGCTCCAGTCTTGCCGGCCCCAGTAGTAGGGGCAGCGGCCGGACCTCACGACTGGCCGTGAAGGCCGCCAGCCTGGATGCCTCGGCCTCCTCCGCCGCCTCCTATGTGGCTTCGGCACTGGCCTCGGTCCAGAGTCACATCAGCGCCACCTCCCAGGACTCCATCAAAGACCAAAGACCCGTCACCGTGGGCAACCACCTGCCCCACACGCCGATCCCCCCGCACCTGCAGCCCCGGGAACGGTCCGAGAGCCTCAAGGAGCCCGGGAGCCGGGAGGCGGGAGGCTCTGCGGCGAGATCCGCCTCTTGCTCTGGTCCGTCCAAAAGCCCCGCCTTAAGAACACTCGCAAAGGCCACTACGGCGACCAGTAACGGCACGGTAACACCGCAGCTCAGATCCCCACTGTGCCGGACCGAGAGCCTGGACCACGGCAGCGGCAAACCAGGCGAGACAGGCACGGGGGTGGAAGGGGCGGACGCCAAGGTGGTGGTGGTGATGCGGCGCGAGAAGTCGGGCCCCCAGCCCATTCGGCACCCCTCCTACATCCTGGCGGTGAACGACGTGGAAGCCGGACCCAAGAGCCCCGGAGCGGTGTCTGATGGTGGGGGAGTCTGCTGGCTGCCCAACGACGCCCGCAGGGAGGTGCACATGCGCAGACTCGAGGAGCATCACAAGGCCTCCGTCTCAAGCAACCTGGGCGACTCACTGGACTCCATCCCCTTCATTGGTGAGTAATGGACTCCACTGGATTCATTGGCTGGCATAACAACGTATGTTCATTACATATTCAAATACATGCTATTATACATGCATTCATGCATACATACACACACACACACACACACACACACACACACACACACACACACACACACACACACACATACACACACACACACACACATACATAATGGAAAATACCTATTCATATGCTCATACAGATGTGTACATGACATCATGTTTTTAGGCAAGCTTGTACTGGTATGCTTAAGGTATGTGAACATACATACCCACACACACACACACACACACACACACAAACATACATACGAACACAGAGGCAGAAAAATACACCAGCCTTCTACCGACTTGCCCGTCACTATGGCAACTAGGAGTGGAGGAATAAGACATGCAGGGGTGAAGAGGCTGACAGAGGGAAAGGAAATATGTTCGAGGCAGGAGGTTCTGATGGAGAAACACACACACACACACACACACACACACACACACACACACACACACACACACACACACACACACACAGGCTGATTTGGCCCTGATGGGTCTGACCAGGAGGTGTTGAGGTGTCGTCATGGCCTGGCCACTGTAGCATGTAGCAGTGTAACACACACAGCATGAATGTGAGCTTATGTAATAGTGGTGCAGGGGAGGTGTGTTCTGGCACTCGCTTTACTGTACCAGAGGAGGTTGCCTCTGGAATCACACACACACACACACACACACACACACACACACACACACACACAGGAACACATAGACACTGACACACAGGTATTTACCTACCCACAAATTTAAAGAATTATCCCCTTTCACCTCTCTTTGTGGTTTTGCATGACAGTTGGGAGGTGTTTTTCCTTGCACAGTATGGCACAAACACACACACACACACACACACACACACACACACACACACACACACACACACACACACACGCACACACAAATCCACACACACAAACGACAACCACACACGCGCGCTCTCTCATACTTTTCCCTCGTTACTTTGTTGCATATCAGTTACTGGCCTCGGGCTACTGCAGGTGGAATCAGTTATGAAACAGGGAGGGCCGAGGGCTGTGGAGCACCCAACTCCTAGATCACTATGTACACACAAGCCCCATTCACCCAGCTCTCCAAACGCTGACGAAAGACCCGCACCTCCACTGTGTCTATTGTACTGAACACTGGGCCCAGCACTCATCAGCCCTACCTAGAGACAGCAACTGGCTTTATCTCTGCTGTTAATCGCTGTCTGTCGCCACCGCTCTTGTGGAACGATTTGCAATGCAAATGCAGTTTATTGCTCACCACTTCCATATCACTGTACACAGGTGCTTGATATGCCTTTAGCAATGACCAATATAGGCGCTACCTGTTAAGGCAAAGATAAACTCAACTCAACTCAGGGTTAGTCATGCTGGGGCAGGGAGTTTTGTCATGCACTGTCTGTCTGGAGTGTGCTATTATTCTTTATTAGTAACATAGCATCACGGGAATCAGTGGCTTCAAAACATTATGGTTAAGAGAAGGCGTAGGATAATGAGGTGAAGGCTGGGTGTGTGGGGGAAGGAGAAGGGCTCTAAGTGCATTGTCATCGGTTTCTCAGAAGCCACAGGTCAGTGCATGAAGTTAGCTGGAGGACAGTAGTGCTAACACGCTAATATACAGTTTGTATGGTTTTGAGGATAATAGATAAATTACTTTTGCAGGCATTTTTTTTTGCTCTGAGGAGATTTGTTGAAACATGTTGTTATTGGAATTTTGAAATTCAAGTGTGCTCTTGTCATGTACAGGGTTTTAGATATTAGGATGTGATCCTGTTTCGATTGCATTTAGACTGTGGCAACACATTTTGGGGAGGTTGTGGTGCTACGCCCTGGTTGAGCCCCCAGAGGTCTGACCAGTGTGACACACATGACCCAAAGCTAGAACATGACATCATGTTCTTAGAGGGATAGTGTGACATAATCTAGCTGCGAGGAAGAACAAGAGAGAAATAGAGAGAGCACAAAAGAACAAGTGAGAAAGGAAAGAACAAATATCGCTCCACTTGAGAGGAAACCCTGAGCCCCCTCTCTCTCTCTCTCAGCTCCCCTGAAAGCTTTGAAACCTGAGCAAGTTGTCATGGCGAGAGTAACACATTGTGATATAACCTAAAAGATAGAGATGCACCGATATGGAATTTTAGGGCCGATAACGATAACCGATATTTATTGGTTTGTTGTGGCCGATACCGATACGATAACCGATAATATTACTCTTGAAAAAAAATTGTGAAAAGTGATTTGGGGAAAGCATTTAATAAGCATAATTTTATTGCAGTAATTTTACCTACCACCTAATGATGGACAGAACTCATAATAGTCCTCAATAGTACAGCAGTCAACATAACAGTAACCTAGCTCTACAGTATGTGTGGCTCCTTTAAGTGAACCTGACGTCAGTGAATTGCGAGTGTCTAGAGAGTATGAATCGTTTTCATTTAGGACTAAACACTCATAAACGGCTCAGCTGGGAACAAGCTACAGTATAGCGACCAAATCAGAGTTTGTGAGAGAAACTTAGGTTTAGTTTCAACTGCGGGTAACTGAATAAAGCTGCAACTCCTCAGACTGTATCTTATGTCCGTCTACTCTGTTGCGCACAACCTGCTGCAGCAGAAATGAAAGGGGTTAGCCCCGAAGGTTTTAATAACTTATTATGATGACCTGTCTGGAACTGAAGCAGGAATGGTTAGCATATTTCTAGGTAATAATACAAAACCCAAGCTAAAGTAATGCAAATATAATACTAAAACACAACTTAGAACTAGGCCTACTTATGTACCCGTCCCACTAACGAGTTTGTTTATTTGTTTCCCTGACCAGCGCGGTAAAGTGCAAACACATCAGCACAAGACGACTATAGATAGGGCTGAGCTCCGCTCTGGTAAGGTTAAATGGCGGATCATTCACGAGAGGATTTTGAGATGCACAGATTCCCAAATGAACGCATATCCACAGATTTTGTTTTGAGTGGTGAAATACATTCACACCGCTGACATTATAGGCCCTATTGAGGAAAAAGTATAGCCAACCAAGCTCAAGTAGCTCAGTGTAGCCAGACGGACCTTACATAGGCCTAAATTAGGACTTTAAAAAATATCGGCGCAAATTATCGGCCATAATTCTGTTATCAGACCGATAATAATATTTTCATTTTTTCACTTATCGGCCAATAATATATCGGCCGCCGATGTATCGTGCATCCCTACTAAAAGAACATTCCAGATCCAGAGCAACCACCTCGATCTTATATCTTAATGCCAACTGTCCAAGAAGGACCACAAAAAGAGCAAACACACCCAGCATTGCAGTTGCTGGCAAACAGAGGGTGGTATGTGCAATGTTGTGCTATGCTATGCTGTACTAAGGAATGGATTATTTAAAGAGCCACATTCCAACTGCCACGCTCTTTAACAGCAATTAAAATACTCAAATTCCTGCGGTTGTTCCAAGACTTATTTTTCTTTCTAAGATTGTTGTTGCTGTTTCTTCATGCATAACCATTATATGTTTTTCAAATCTTATTGTGCGCATGGAGAGCAGGAGCTGTCAACACAGAAATTCAAGCTCTCCTTTGTTGTGTGGCAATAGCTTTGTACGCTGGTCTTCTGCGTGTGATTTTGAGGCAAGAGTGTAGAGTGCGTGGGGTGCCATGTTGTGTCATGTCATATCGTGTCACGTCATGATATAGAAGTGAGTGTGTTGACGTGTCTTGTGGTTGTGTGTTGGTGAGATGGCAGAGTGCTTTTAGAAGGAAGAGGATGACTCTGGAAGGTCAGGAAGATTCTCAGACGGCTCAACCTGTCCAGGCTCGACTCTAGGGGTCTGAGTCACACAGACACACACGTGTACACACACATGTGTACACTCACACACACACACATATGGTAAACCTGATATTGGTGGCCTGGAAAAGGGTTAATCATATCCTCTTGTACAAGCCACACACACACACACACTAACAAACAATCACACACATTCAGTGGTTTTCCACATTTCTCATTCAAAATAGTTGGCATAGTCTTAAGTTAAAGAGAAGATCCATGCAAGCAAAGGTTACTCTTCAGGCACAAAGTGGCAGCCCAGCTATGAGCCATGGTCCTGGAGCCCAATGGTTTCTTTCGCCTGCTTCAATGGGGGTTTGACAACTTTACAATCATATGAAATTGGCAACATCTGTCTTGCTTGGCAGCCACTGCCGCCAGGGCTTGGCTGGCATCGCGGGCCACCGAGAGAAATTCCACTGGCGCATTCCCGGGGCCGATGGAAACCAGGTCAGATGGTTCATATTAATTTGTGCCACTTAATGCGAAACGCTGTGCTTAGGCGCACAGCGGAATTTAATCTCATATTTAGCAAGAGTTCATTTGTGTTGTTCGTTGGTCGCCCCCTCCCCCCCCCCATTTCACTTTAATGTTATTTGTGCTTGTTATTTTTGTTGATTATAACAAACGGACTGGGAGAGTTCATTGAGAGAGCATCCTGTGCACTGAGCTCATTTAGAAAACCCTTTTGACTGTGAGTGATAACATCACTGAATGTAAAAAAACATTGATGAGATTGTAAGTATAAGTATATATACTTTTTTGATCCTGTGAGGGAAATTAGGTTTGCATTTATCCCAATCCGTGAATTAGTGAAACACACATAGTGAACACACAGTGAGGTGAAGCACACACTAATCCCGACGCAGTGAGCTGCCTACTACAGCGGCACTCGGGAAGCAGTGAGGGGTTAGGTCAAAGTCCCTTTAGGCAAGTCCCTCCACTCGACTGCCATATTGCAACGCTTTTTGGGCACTCATCCGGCATCCTATTCGGCAGAAATGCGTGTGCGCAAGGCTTCAAGACACCAACCTTGCTCCAGCAGCGAGTTCACAACACATGATTGGCACGATGTCTACACGACATACCATATGATTGGCTCAATGTATTCACATCACACCACATGATTGGCTCAATGTATTCACATGTCAACGTTTTGCTGAGGAAGGGGTGGGATATGTGTAGACAACAGCCATATTGGCGTGACAAACTAGCCCCATGCATTTCTATGGAGGATTTTTTGAGTGCTGTGTCTCCTCATTAGAAAGTCTCTGGTTAGGTGCCTTGCTCAAGGGCACTTCAGCCGTTTCTACTGGTCGGGGTTTAAACCGGCAACCCTCCGGTTACAAGTCCAAAGCCCTAACCAGTAGGCCACGGCTGCCCCAATTCTAAAACATTTCCAACATTTGTAGCTGG
>NW_027468650.1:26248215-26305715 GCF_046254945.1 Alosa pseudoharengus | reverse complement strand
TCTGAGTGTGTATGTCATGTCAGTAACCAGAGGGCCTGAATCTGGCCCAAGTCCCTAAAGGGTTAAGTGTGGAGTGTGCACTACAGTAGTGCCTCTGACCTCCAATCAGTTGTGCTCCGCATACAGACTTAAAAATGTTGGCCGGGGGGGGGGGGGGGTTAGGGAGCTGTCAACATTCTCCCATTTTACTACATCGTTATATGAAAGTAACAAATGCTTTCTCACATTTTGGTATTGGGGAAAAATCTGTGTAAGTGTGTAATATGTTTGATTCCCAGTTACACCCAGAAGAAAACCTTTGAAAAGAGGTCCGTTGTCTGCTAGTCAGGCACTAGCACATGTGATGTTTTACCTTTATAGTCTTTTATCACACTGTCTGTGCCTGTAGTTTTTGGATCTTATGAAGTCATGTTGGGAGCACAGAGGTAAGGTAGCAGGTTGAGGATATGGTGAGCATTCATTTCTTTTAGTGCAGACTCAAGTAGGTGCCACACGTAACCACATCCTACACACAGAGACGGGACTTAGGTAGTAACATGTATAGTGGCGTTTGGAGTCACACCCAAGTTACTGGTCTGGAAATCAGATCTCAGGAGGGACACAAGACTGAACCATTCACCTCCGCCACTGGGCCTGAATTCCAATGAGTTCAACACGGGGCGATCGGATACATGGGGGGTGTCGGTGTTCCCTCTGAAAGCGTGTCAGAGCACCAGCGGGTTTCACCTGTGAAAGGGAGAGCCCGTCTCCAGACACACACACACACATACACACACACACACACACACACACACACAACACACACACACACACACACACACACACACACACACACACCTAGCCTCTGGTCTCACCCTTTCAGCTCAGTCAGGCTACTATCGTGTCATTCAATAGGAAGGAGTTAGGTGGAGGATCTTTCAGTTTTTGGGTGTGTTAGTGGGGATTCCTGTTCATCTGTGTGTATGTGTGTAAGACAGACAGAGTGTGTGTGTCTGTGTGTGTGTGTGTGTGTGTGTGTGTGTAGGGGATTCCGCTCTAGTGTTTCACCCTAGGAGTTAATGGGCATCTCTTTGTTCTCCTCTGTTCTCCTCTTCCCTCTGTTTTCCCTTTTTAGAACGCTGCGGTCACCAGCACAGACCTCATCAACCGCAAAATAAAGGAGTACAACAGCCTGATGAGGTAAGCGTAAATACACAGACGCACACACACACACACAAAAAACACAAACACACACACTGTGTGGACTCACATCCGTCAGCAGGGAGGTTCCCCAGTGTACATATTACATGAATAGACGTCACTCTCTACTCATACTACCATTGCTATTATTCTTATCTGTCTTTCTGTGTCTTTCTTGAATGTGTGTGTGTGTGTGTGTGTGTGTGTGTGTGTGTGTGTGTGTGTGTGTGTGTGTGTGTGTGTGTGTGTGTGTGTGTGTGTGTGTGTGTGTGTGTGTGTGTGTGTGTGTGTGTGTGTGTGCATGGCAGCCCTCCCCCTAGTAAGACAGAGCCGTCTCCTAAGACTTCACGCCAGTCTCTGAGCATTAGACATACGCTGCGGGGGGGTAAGGGAGACGGCAAAGCCCAGAGCCCCCACTCCCCCAAACATGAGCACAAAGGTAAGACCACCATCCACCCACATACAGTACACACCTCCACCCCCATCCCTGTGATCTCACACAAACCAGCCCCAGAACAGTAAACAGTCTGACCCAAATTCTGCTCAAATCAGTTAAGATGGACCCAAATTCTGTCGCTCAAATCAGTTAAGATGGACATCTTGCTGTTTTTTTCTGTAAGTACCTGTACTGTAGATTACCATTTTCACAAGTACTGATTTTTACTAGTTGACAAGTTTTTTTATAATATTTGTCAACTAGTTGACTAGTCATTATGAGTGCTGATGCTAACATTACTGTTAGTGTAGGCTGTTGGCAGCAGGTGTTACATCATTAGATAGTTTATGACACGTTCATGACAGTGTCATGTCACTCTTATGTCGATCCTGTCAAGTAAAGTGTAACCGATAGTTGTCCATAGCAGACGGGTTCTTATTGTATTTCAATACAGCTGTACACTTACAGTACATGTCACTGTGGAACAGGTCTCAGGCACTTCCATACATCGCAATGTCAAGCCCATTTAGCCTTTACCTAGTTTCTCCACTACTAGTTGACTGCTGCCATTAGCCTGAAGAGCCAGACCCACATCAAGATGTAGGGTCTGGGAACTTACCATAGGCACTGCTCAATCCGAGGGGCGGGATAAACGGTTGTCTTTCAAATTTCCTCTGCATGCAATAGGATAGCGCTACAACTTATGAGTCCCATGCATTTTCCTACCAGTGGAACTAGTTGGCTGAAAAAGCTGAACTCGAGTCGCGATCGCTGTTCTCCAGCAGCAGCATCCATCTTCTTTGTTTTCAAGTAGCAGGAAATTCACACGAAACTGTCACAGATTCTATACACGATGTGATTGGCCTGATAGAAGTTTCATTTTTCAAGCTCGCAAGCCAACGGAGAGTTGCTAGACTACCCTGGCTGCAAATTACATTTGCTGGCGCTAGGGTGCATCTAGATTTTTAGGCTATGCTGCCATCATCACTGATAAGTGATTTTAATTATCGACTCATCGACTTCTTGACTAACTACTGTTAAAATATAAATAGACTATACATACGTGATCAGGCTCCAATGGTTTATGTGTCTTTGGGTAGTTGGGGACGAGATGAGCCCACCCAAAGATAAAGGCACGTGGAAGGGGATCCCGGGTCTGATGAGGAGGCCCTTTGAGAAGAAGCCTCCAGCAGGGGTGACGTTTGGGGTGCGCCTGGACGACTGCCCTCCCGCCCAAAACAACAGGGTGAGAGACAAACTTTGGCACTCTCCTCCCCATAGCAAACATATCACCGTTCTTCAGCTTTCCACATTAACCTCTTACTGTAGGTCCCTGATAAAGTTTAGACTTTACTGGCCTCAGCTCTTGATGTGTGTTACTCAAGCTGTGTGTGTGTGTGTGTGTGTGTGTGTGTGTGTGTGTGTGTGTGTGTGTGTGTGTGTGTGTGTGTGTGTGTGTGTGCAGTTTGTACCCCTAATAGTGGAAGTGTGCTGTAAGCTGGTGGAGGAGCGAGGGCTGGAGTACACAGGCATCTACCGGGTGCCTGGCAACAACGCAGCCATCTCCAACATGCAGGAAGAGCTCAACAACAAGGGCATGGGCGACATCGACATCCAGGATGACGTAAGATACTCATTCCTTTTCTTCTCCTTTCATCTCTCTCTCTCACCTTCTCTCTCTCTCCTTTGTGTCTTGCTCTACCCCTCACTCTATCTCATTCTTAAATTCAAACAAGTTTTATTGGTATGACTCATCTCTCTCTTTCGCTCTCTCTCTTTCTCTCTCTATCTCTTTCTCTCTCTCTTTCTCTCGCTCTCTCTTTCTCTCTCTTTCTCTCTCTCCCTCTCTCTGTCCTGTACAAGACTTTTGCAATAGTGCATTTTCTGCCTGTCACTCATGTAATTTGCCCCTTTTTTAATTTGGCAGAAATGGAGAGATCTGAACGTGATCAGCAGTTTACTCAAGTCATTCTTCCGGAAACTTCCTGAGCCTCTTTTTACAAATGGCAAGTCTCCTGATGGATGATGTGTGTGTTTGTGTGTGTGTGTGTGTTTGTGTGATTTATGATCCATGCTGAGAGTAGTGTTATTAAATGCGGTGGCCATCCATCTAGTTGCTGCACAGTGCAATCGCACTCCGTTATAAACATAGAATTTGAAGGCTTTGTAGGCTACTTTTGACCAGACTGTTTCCTTTTCTCCATCTCACTTCTCCCTCTATCTGGCCTTCTCTCTGTAGAAAGGTATGCTGACTTCATTGATGCCAATCGAATAGAGGACCCAACGGAGAGGCTAAAGGTCCTGAAGAGACTGGTGAGTTCCACTGACATGGAGCATTCCAAGATTTGACTGTTCAGTTTCTCAGCATGGTCTTTCTAGTTTTGGAGCGAGACCACATAGACAGTCAGTGCGTGACAGCTGATGTTAGACCTGTGGTTTAACACGTTTAATGGAAACACCGTTCTCCTCTCTTAGCTGCACGAGCTGCCAGATCACCACTACGAGACCCTCAAGTTCCTCTCTGCTCACCTCAAGACCGTGGCAGACAACTCAGAGAAGAACAAGGTGAACACCTATTGACTGGCCAATCTCTGTTCACGTGTTTTCTATGTATATTTATTGAGAGTGTACAGTTTGATTAGTACACTCGATCACTACTGCTTATACAGTGAGAGTGTGTGACTTGTCATCGTTCTCATAGTGTACATTTCTGCGTGTGTGTATGTGTGTGTGTGTGTGTGTGTTTTCTGTCCAGATGGAGCCCCGTAACCTGGCCATCGTATTCGGCCCGACTCTGGTTCGCACGTCAGACGACAACATGACGCACATGGTCACGCACATGCCAGACCATTACAAGATCGTGGAGACCCTCATCCAAAACGTGAGACCACCTCTGACACTCAAACACACAGACGCAATTGAAACATGTAAACACACATCCTCCCACCACACAAGCTCTAATGCAGCCCTAAGACCACCGCAGAAGCCCAAACAAACAAATGCATGCTCACAGTCAATCTTCCTTGTTTTTCTCTCTTTCCCACACACACACACACACACAGACACACACACACACACACACACACACACACACACACATACACACTCTCTCTCTCTCTCTCTGTCTGTCTCCCACACATACACATACTGTATACACACAAACACTGACAAATTGAAGTAATGATGCACTATGCTGTCCCAGAAGCCTAGCGTGGTTTGCCCTCTGGTTCACTGCTGTGCTTTAGGAGAACCGTGCCCCTCGAGTTAGGGAGGATCCTCACTGAGGATCAAACTTCTGTGTGTTTGGTGCCATCTTTGGGGCTCTGGTGTATGGGGAGTAACAGAGTTGCTCTTTGTTTTTTGATCTTGCAGTACGACTGGTTCTTTACTGATGACAGCTCGGAGGAACCTGTGGTGGGTATTGGCACTGTTGCAATTTCATGAGGCTCTCTCCTTTTCAAACTTCATCATCCCTCCTTCCCTCACTCACTCCTCTGCTCATGGTCTTCTGTCCACGACTTAACTTTCCCTACTTCCTAAACGTGTGGATCACTCACATTTCCTTTTCTCTCAGACTAATTCAGTCTCATAGCTAACAACTTGCTCTCTCTCATCTTCCCAATCTCTTTGTCTTTAATTCCCTTTCCCCACAGTAGTATTTAGTTCAGCTTGCCCTATGTTGTCCTGTGCCGCTATTCTGGTGCTCCCTCTTGTTCGCTATCCCTCTCCCTTTAACGACTCTCTCTCTCTCTCTCTCTCCCCCCCTCCCCTGTAGACAACGGTACAGCAGGAGAATGCCGTGGAGTCCCAGCCCGTGCCCAACATCAACCACCTGCTGACCAACATCGGCAGGACGGGCCCCTCTCCTGGGGACGTCTCAGGTAACGTGTGCCCAGGAATAGAGCCTCCCTGTGGGGCAGAGCCCTCACTCCCTCCCCCCTCTCTTTGTCTTTTCCTGGGTAAGCGGGCTTTGGGCTCTGGTTAGTGGAGTTGGACTATAGTGAGGCTGGGCCACATGCAGAGGAATGTGAGTAGATGATGCCGTCTCAGAGCTGCTAGTTTTCCACCATGCTGCTTCACCTTGAGTTCAGCACAACTTGCTGTGGCTTTGATCATATTGTACCTGTAAGCTGATGTCAGATTTGCTTTTTGAATGCAAACTATTTCAAATGCTATTTCAAGCTATTTTGTGACAACACACTGATTATGCTCCTCATTTGGAAATAGTTTGCCTTGTTTGGGAGATTTATTTTATTTGATGTTTGTCTATTGTTTTGCTAGTATTCAATTTTTTCTGGCTTTTTATATCTTGAGTTCTCAGTGGTATTTTTTCAGTCCCTCTCTTTTTTCTGTCTTTCTCTTCCTTTTTCTCTGTCTATCTCTTTTGTTCACTCAAGTGTTTTTCCTCTGTTCTCCATATCTGCTGGGCTGTGTGTCTTTCTGTCTGTCTGTCTGTGTATCTTGGTCAACGCTCCTGTTGCCACTAACACAGCATGTTATCTTATCCCAACCAAGCACAAACAACAACTACAACAGCAACAACAACCACCACCACACAAAAGCAACCCCATCAAGCCAATCCTGTGATCCTTCTGTCTCTAGCGCCCCTCTGTCGCGTCTCCTAGTGGCATTCCCAGACTCACACATACTGATCTTGACACAGGACAAGTGGGAGGCGTCTACCACACCATGATGTCACTGATGGACTCTATAATGTCAGTGATGGACAGCTGGAACTGTCGGAAGAAGGAAGACTGCTGTCCGCACTGTAGCTGCCTGGTCTGCCGCAACCCTCGCTTCCTCTGAGGGGCCTTGGCGAGCCAGCCAGGATGTGAGAAAAAGAGAAAGAGAGAGCAAGAGAAAATGAGAGAGGAAAAAAATTGTGATGCAAAGTGTGGCAAGCAGAAGCCAGACATGAGGAGAGGAGAGGAGGAGACAGGCACAGCCCGAAAGCGTGGCATGCGGGTCACGTGGGTACTACTTGGAGAGAGGCGTGGGTGTCTGTGCTGATATGTCTGGTGTGCGTTGTGTTTCTATTGCCTTGTCTGTGGCTGCCCCAGAGCAGTGCTACTGTCTGAAAGACTCTCTTCGATGTCTCTGCTTCCCTCTCTGAAGCCCGCCCGAGAGGAGAGATAGCATGGTATGGTCTTCAACAACAACTGACAAAACAAAACACAAACATTTTTTTTTGCACCAAAAAAACACCACCTCATGGTTGTGCGCTCGCAGACTTCACCATCCTCTCACTTTCAAAAGGGGTGTTTGTAGGGGGGCTTGGCTTGACTTTGCTAAAGAAAAACAAGACAAAGCAAATAGAAATTTACACTAAAATTGCAAGCTTTGCCCTTGGAGACCTCAGAAACGTGGACGGATCTGTCCTGAGATTGACTCCTTTTGTCGTCCTCACTGGCGTTTCTTTTCTCTCCTGTAGCTGTTTGTCTTCAGCTCTTAGCTAGCCCCTCTTTGACCCCCCCTGTCATGTCTGGCCTTGGTTTGTTCCATGACCACTTTTTCTGTCTGTACCTGAGCCATCAGTGGATGCAGCACCCAATCACGACGTCATCCCTCATCTCCATTCCTTTATTTATACCTAGCATACTGTACTCTCACCTTCATACACACACACACACGCACACACACACACACTCTCTCTCTCTTCACACATTTCTCTTCCTCATGTTAAGGTCATGTGGAAGTCCAGTGTTCCAATGTTCATTAGTCTATGAGAACTTCAAATAACATTACATGTCATTGAATAAACATAATCAGCTTTTCAACAATGATAGCTAGCCTACTCTATCATTGGACATTAGAGATGGACACGGCCATGATAGTATCATGATGATCTAAACATTCCCCACATGACTGCTTCATCTTAGAGCTTGTGGAAGAGAAGAACAGGCTCAGACAGCATGACCTTCCTCATTGTCCGTATTCTCACCCTCGTCATCCTCTGTCGTTGTTGTGTGACATTCGTTTGTTGGTACGTTCGTTCGTTCGTTTGTTCATTCGTTCGTTTGCCTGCCTTCTCTTGTCTCCTCCTCATCAAAGTTGCACTCAGCATCCCCTTGAGAATGGGTTACACTTCCACTGGGTTAGACCACCATCCCACTCACATGATGATGGTGTTGAGTTTATGGTTTGGCAGAGGTGTCCTGTCAGCACTTTGCCATTGCGTCATTGCTGAAGAGGGTTTTGAATAAGCCTTGTGTTGTTGGCGCTGGGTAAACAGCACCCCCTGCTGTTGGATCTGAGTGTAACACAGAGATCACCACACACATCAACCCTCTCACGTCTGCATGAGCTCGGTTTGCTCTCCGTATAGCTGTTGTTGTGACATGCACCTGTCATCCTAGCCTATCCTGTCCTGTCATCTCCCTCTTCCTCTGTGTTTCACTTCTTGTTCATTCACCTGTCATGCTCAGTTGTGTCTTTTCATGGTGATTGGCTGGATCTGCCATTTCCTGTGGTTCTCTCTCTTTCATGTTTCTCTCACTTTCTCTACCTGTCACTCTCTCTCTCTCTCTGTCTCGCTCTGTCTCTCTCTCTCCACTCACACATCAGTTTGTTGATTTTTTTTCTCAAGCTTTTCAACTGATCTGACATTTTGTCTCTTCTCTCCCCTCACAGATTCACCCACTAGTGACTCCACTAAATCCAAGGTGAGTTTTTGCAGCCTCCAATTCCCCCTGCTCTCCTCCCTCCTCCTCTCCTCTCCTCTCCTATTCTCTCTGACTGTGGGGCCACGGCTGAGGTAGGTGCAGTCCAGCTCCATTTGCTGCCAAGACTCCCTCATGCTTCCCACTTAGGGCTTGTGCTCAGTGGCAAGAGACACACATAAAAGTTAGTGAGTTGCAACATCAACAAAAAAGACAAATCAATGAAGTTCTTACTGATGGTCCTCTCAGTCCTAAATCCCTGAAAACTCTGAGGATTTGATTTTTTTATTGTTTTATGTGTCATGTCCATGCCTGTGACACTGGTTGTGTTTGGCATGTGGCAGAGAGGTTGTGCTTCATTGTCACCAGTATGCTGTCTCTCATCCAGCTCCTTCATTGACTGAATGTGCACAGTACATTCCAATCATGCGGTGCTGCTTAAAACATGTTACTGCTTCTGCTACTGCTGCTGATGATGCTGCTGTTAAGGCTGCCTCCATAAGTGGTTGTCATGCAGTAGACTTGCTTTATTTGGTACTACTGTCATGAGGTCTTACCAAACGGTACCAGGTACCAAGGAGTCCATGATGGTGTTTTATGGAGGTGCTTGGCGTTGGATAAGTGACACTAATATATGTGGTATTTATAATCCTATACTATTTGAAACCGGGAACTGAAGGAGATTCTTTAATATACTGTATGTAAGGGAATGTAAGGGTTATTAAGCATCATGGATTTTGTTTAGATTTATGTTTATTTGGAATTATTTCTATTTGTACCAAAAATTCTGCTCTCGAAAGAAAGCTCCCTGCTTTACAGTATGTTTTCACTGTAATCCGTTTACAGTATTTTTACTTCTTTATTTTTCCAATGAAATGCAGTTTACTGAGTTTGAAAGAGCTCACTGGTCGTTTTAATGTATATTGAAACAGTTCAGCATATAAAATGAAAGATGGGTGCTTGCTATGTGTAATCCAAGCTACCAGGGCTTTTAAAATTATTTTGCTATAGCATTGCCTTTCCTTTTTACATATAATATACATGTATAAGTAGAATGTGATTGTCACATGTCACTTGTTAATGAATGTATCTTTTTGTCTCTCCCTTTCTCTCTTAAAATTCACATCCTATTGTGCTTCTCTTCTCTGTCATTTCTTCATGCTTGTACTCTCTCTCTCTTTCTCTTTCCCTTTCTGTCTGTCTATCTGTCTGTTTCTCTATCCATCTGCAGCAGAACTCCTGGGCTTACGGGAAGGATCAGTACAGCCGCGAGCTGCTGGTCTCCTCAATCTTTGCTGCAGCCAGCCGCAAACGAAAGAAGCACAAGGAGAAGCAGCAGCCTAGTAGCTCCGACGAGGACCTGGACTCGGTCTTCACTCTCCAGGACCCCGCGGTGTCTGAGGAAGGTTCCCCGGCCCCCCAAGCCAAGAGCCCTCTGGTTGAGGGATTGGAGAAGAGGGAGAACGGGAAAGCCACGGAGGCTGTCTCCACTACCACACCCAAGAGCCGCAAAGAGCACCGCAACTCGTTCTTCCTGCGGGAGAAGCGGGGGATCTCGACCTCGGCTCCCCCCTCCCAGGCCTCGTCGTGCCCCTCGGCGTCGCCGTCGCCTTCCCCGATCCTCCGCACCCCAGCGGTCACTCTCCCCAAGTCCTCACTGTCGGACGGCCCGTCCTCGTCGCAGCTGGACGAGCCCACGTCCGACCTGGGCACCATGAGCTCGGGGGCTTCGGTGCCTCGCGGACGGACCCGCCGCTGGCTCTCAACCTCGGCAGGGGGGCTGGAGCCCTCCCTCCTCGGCGTTGGAGGACCCCCCGGGGCAGCAGCCGGTGCAGAGGTCAGCTCCATCACCTCCGACTACTCGACCACCTCCTCCAACACCTTCCTGACGGCCGGCGAGTCCAGCCTGCTGAGCCCTGAGGTGGGCTCGGTGAGCGGCAGCCGCGGTGGAGAGGAGGCCGATGACGAGCGCAGTGAGCTCATCAGCGAGGGCCGGCCCGCCGAGACGGACAGTGACAGTGACTTTCCCGTCTTCCCCAACGCCGGACCGACGCCTCTGGCAACGGCAGCAGCATCCGTGTTCTCCCCTACACCTGAGGTCAGCTCTCAGCAGCCCGCCCAATCGACTGCCGGCGGTCCCAACGCCACCCCCACCGGCCGCCCTTCCCTGCCCTCCCATAGGCTGATTGAGTGTGACACCCTCTCCAGAAGGCGGTCCCTGCGGCAGAAGACAGACAGTGATTCGTCTGTGGATGGACTGGGTGTCAGCAACAGTGGAGGGGCTGGAGCAGGTAGCAGCTTAGCAGGAAGAGGAACCAAGTCCTCATCGTTGACGTCGTCGTCAGGGAAACGGCTGTCTCGCATGCTGGAGGTGATGAAGAAGGGCCGCTCCACCGGCAGCCTGAGCTCCTCGTCCCGCAGTGAGTCCGAGCGCAACACCACTGCCGCGACCACCAACGCGGCGACCAACAACACCCCCTCTTCCTCCTCGTCTTCCTCCTCAGCCAATCCTGGTGCCTCCGAGTCGGCCTGGCGAATTCGCTTCACTGAGCGCTTCAGGCTCCGGCTGCGCGGCTCGGCCGATGACGTCCTGGGAGCCGCCTCTTCCTCCTCCTCCTCTTCATCGCAGCAGCAACAGCAGCAGCAGCAGCGGAGCCGCTCCCCGGACCCACCGCGGCGCTCCGGCCGCCTCCGCAGCCGCGGCCTCCGCCGGCGCCACACCATGGGCGGCCAGCGCGACTTCGCCCAGCTGCAGGCCATGCACGACTGGAGCGAGCAGGGCGGCGTGGCGCGCGGCGCCGAGCTGACCGCCATCGACCGCCTGCAGCCCAAGTGCAGCTCGCAGGACTTCTCCATTCAGGACTGGATCACCCGTGAGAGGGACGGTCGCGGCGGCGACGGCCCCGCTGACCCCCAGACGAACCCCCTCGACCCCGCCACCACCGAGCAGGAACCGGGAGAGCAGGTGAACGGCGGAGGACCACAAGCCAAGAACAAAGCAGGGCTGTGTGTAGGAGGTGACGCCCATCCGCACAAACTCTCTGGAGCGCAGGTGGTGCGCTCACGCTTCTACCAGTATCTGTGACATGGGCGTACATGTGTGTGTATGTTAATGCATCTGTATGTATGTATGTATGTATGTATGTATATGTGTGTACCATAGTATGTTTGAGAATGAGTAAAAACCATGTACAGTTACGTATGTAGATAAGCTAAAGTTACTGCACAATAGATTTTTTTTATAAAATATATATGACTATATAAATATTATATAAAACTGTATATACATCTATATGTGTATAGGATTATGAGGAAAGCAACTGGATTATTGTGTTTTGTGCATCCTTGCCTGGAATGTTCTCATCCTGGAACTGACATGAAATGAGGACCTCTCCCTCTCTCTTTCACACCAACCCCAGTAATATGGAAAGCCAGCATTGGTGTGTTTGTCGCATGTGTACGTCTGTTTGTGTGTGTTTGTTTGTGTGGAGAAGGTACACTTGACTGGGAGAGAATACAAACACACACACACACACACACAAACACAGCACATCAAAGCAATGGACTGACGAGAGCTGAAGTGATTGAGCATGAGATTATTACTGAAGATTTTTTTTTTTTACTTTTAAAAAAGAAAAGCTGTCATTCTTTCAGAGAGAGGCCTCTTTTCTCTTACGAAACAATGCTCAGATTCTTCCTATGGTTACGTTGAAGAATGTATGCGCTTTCTGGGTATGCTGACTAACGCATCGTTGCTTGTTACAAATTGTCATGTAAACAAAAGCAAAAATGTAAATATCTTTCAGTGTACTTGAATTGTGTTTTTTTTTGTTTTGTTTGTTTTTTTGTTTTTTAAAGATGTCCTGGTCGAGGGATGTATTCTGAGCTGAGCGCTGTAGGAAGGTCCTTTTATTATTATTTTTTTACAGCGCACAAAACAGCCAGATGCCAAGTTGGATCCCGCCAGAAGGAAAGTGACATTATTTTCAACACATCTGCACAACCTTGTGCTTAGAACGACAAACGGTAAACGGTACCTAACTTTCTGCACACATCCCTCTTGGGAGAATAGTGTGAGCAAGTCATCATGATGACAAGAAATGGTGATTTGTCACGCTAAAATGGAATAGAAGACAAAGGAAAAAGTGCCTCTTTGACTGGATTCTTGGGACTGTTTGGGTGCCATGTTATGATTTTTTTTTAAGTATATATTTTTTATTTTTTTCCTCCTTTGCTCTTTTTTATTTTAGAAGATGTATTGTGACTAAATTTTATTGAGAAACTCATTAAAATAATGTTACAGATTTCAAACAAAGCAGCCATGTGGTCTGGTCTTGTCTCTTTTTGCCTAAGCATGCATTACACTTGAACAAATGCCGGTTTGCAGGAATGTTTGTAGATGTTTAGTAACTGCTCTATGACAGTAAAGTGAATATCTTTGGATATTCACAAAACAAGGCATTTAAAGGCATCATCTTGGGCTTTGGGTAAGACCTACAGGACACTCCTCAGAGCACTGAGAAAAAGTAGATGTTCATAAGAGACATAATTTGTGTCTGTGACATGAATATTAGGACTCCTGTCACATAAGCTGACCCATCTGCCCTACCATACTACAGAATATAGAGTTTAATACTACATTTTTAAGTCCAAAATTGATATAAACCCTTACAAAAACAAAATGTTTGCGGCAAACTTGTGGGTGATTTGTGGCAAACAAATGAGTTAACTAGAAAATGTTGCCACAAGTTTGCCAAAGTTCTGGCAACAATGAAAAGTTTGCCACTCATGGCAAATGTGTTCACCAGTGATTTGCCACCACACTTTGCCGATAATGGCAAACTTCTAGTGAACTTGTGGTGACCAACTTGCCAGTAGTGGCAATCGCCAGGGAATTGCCACCACAGTTAGCCAGTAGCCATAGCAAACCTCTGGTGACAAATTTGCAAGTAGTGACAATCACCAGTGAAGTAACCCTTTCAATTGCATTGAATTGTGCTAAATAACAAAATGCTGCTATTTGAGGTGAGTGTGGGGTAGCCAGGCCTACATGAATAGGACACCAGAGGGCGCTGTGTCCACCTCAGTCTATCCTCAGTTCACAGAGAAATGGGGAAAGCGTTTATCTGTTTCAGTTCAATGTATAAGCCATTAAATAATGTGTCTATATGCATATTACTTCTTTCTGATAATACTTTACTTCTTTATAATCTATAAAACAATGGCACCATCTGTAGTTTACTTGCCTTCAGAACTGGAAAATCCACTATCACAAACTGAGATGAGAACATGCAGTTTAACAAGAAATCTTAATGTTATCTCACTTGACCCACATAGTTATGTGTTTTCCCAGGAAGTTCTTCTGTATGAAATGTACTGTATGTCAGTGTTGAGTGAGATCAGTGGAGCAACTGCCACCTGAGAAACTTCGCCAAAGATCTTACTGACCGAGGTCAGTGTGAATGGACCTGAATGTTAACTATCAGCCCTTTTCAAGTCTGATAGAGAAAAATGTACGGCTATTAGGCTTACGTCTCAACCTCACTACTCCACCCAAGTCCAAAGGGCAAGAACTAATTAACAAAAGCCTTCCAGTCCTCTTTCTTGTATGCTTTACTAGGGAAGGATACCCCCTGTAATTTCATGAAAGACGTGATGTATTTTCATTTCATTCAATTATTTCCATTCCACGTTAAAATATTAATTAACAGTCAAACTCAACAAAATACGAATTGTTAAATGTTCTTGGTGAGCTGGCAAACCTAAGGTGCTCAAACTGATGGTGTGATGCCTCTGCCCAGAGCAAGGTAAAGCAGTTACACTGTCGGAGCAGCCTGAGCCTGCCAACGAAGGGACACAAGTGTGGCTGTCCCATCTGCTGGGCACAGAGCCAAGCCGCCTCTAAAACCAAAAGCTGTGAAGGATGAGCTGACTTGAGGGTGTTCCTCTGTTTCTTTCATATTTTTCTCAATAAAGAGCTCATGTCCATTTTGTCATTTTCATTTCCGTGTGTGTGTGTGTGTGTGTGTGTGTGCCTGGCTGCATAGCTTTTTCCAAGTGAGTCAGTGTTCATGGGCAAGGCAAATTCAGACGCTACCTGAACTGCTGTGCCTTAATGAGTTCAGAAATGGTACTATCCCCTGTGGACCCTGTAGCCCAGAGCTTAGGCATCGATAGAGTAAAGGGTCCCAGAGCATACTGATCGTTTGGACCCATATTAGCCTGCACTGTACAGCGGGGAAAATAAGTATTGAACAACATTTGTGAGGACATTTTCAACAGACATTAGTTTTAACACATCCATGCATTTAAAAAATCCAAACATTAAAGTCCATAAGTAGAGTTATCTGTAATAAACTGAAATGACACAGGAAAAAGTATTGAACATGCCTACTGACATTTTTTAAAAATATTTTGTGGAAAAGCCTTTGTTTGTAATGACAGCTTCAAGACATTTCCTGTATGACAAAACGAATCAGTTGCAGTATTTACTGTAGGTGTGATTTTGTGTGATTCCTTCAACTCTATGAAGTCTGCCAGTCTTACATGAGATTAAAAGACAGCCCCACACCACAATGCCTCACTGTTGGTATGGTATTTTTAGGGTGATGTATAGTGCCATTTCTCCTCCAAACATGGTGTGTAGTAGTATTACATCCAAAAAGTTTAATTTTGCTCTCACCTGACCAGACTACATTCTCTCAATATTTCATAGGCTCATTAAAATTTTGTGTAGCAAACTTTAAACAAGCGTCAACATGTTTTTCTTCAGTAATGAAGTCGTGCGGGGTGAGCGTTTATAGGCCATGGCGGTGGAGTGCATTACACATGATTTTCTCTGTAACCTGGATCTTGGCCTACTACCCTGACTATCCTTCTGACTCCCTGGTCAGAAATCTTGTGAGGAGATTCTTTACATGGCCGGTGGATGATGCAGTGATGTTCCTTCTAGTTGCAGATAATGGCCCCAATACTGCTTACTGGTTTTAACTAGTTCATTTATATGTTTTGCAACAATACAGTTGTGAGAGCTTGTGAGAAGTCTTAGGAGAGCTCTTTGCCTTTATCCATCATGAAATGGTTCTTGTCACCTTGGTAACAAAAAACCTTTTAGTCCATCAATATGTACTAACCCATCTTAATTTGCACAGATAGGAGGGATAATTAGTCTTCAACTACTTAAAGATTCCACCTCATTCCTTGCCCCTCCTTGCCTTGGTGTACTGCTTTTTCTTAGCATGTTCAATACTTTTTTCCTGTGTCATTCCACTCTTACACATAAATCTACTAATGGACTTTAATGTTTGATTTTTTTATTTAGATTTTTTTATATGAGTGGATTACCTGAGTTAATACTAACATCTCTAACGTTTACATTTTCAAACATGAAACTGCACAGGCAGCTGAAGTGATTTCCAGCTGAATTTGTGACATATTTGAAAACGTTTGTGCCTACCTCTCGACGTGTCAAACAGAATCTCTCTCTGTCAGAGCAAGCCGCTTAATTTGTCATTTCAGCCTTCCCCTCCAGGTCTCTCTCTCTTTATGGATGGCCTGCTCTGGATTTCCAGTGAGGCTGTTAACATCCAGGTGCTAGCTCAGCAGCCTGTAGGGGGAGGAACAGGCAACATTTCATAGATCTCCCAGATTGCTTTTGACTGCAGCCGTTAAAGTAGGTCCTGGTTCAACTAACAGCTAAAGATACACAAGCGCATCTCACATTCGGCGTATGTATTAATATCACACACACACACATTCAGCAAATCCCTCCAAACACACACACACACACACATCATACGCACACACACACACACACACACACACACACACACAGACACACACACACACACACACACACACACACACAGACACACACACAAACGCAAAACAACAGCATGCAGCCTTATGCTTTTTTCTTGCAATCCCACTCACGGAGAAAGCCGGCAAGAGAAAATGGTTGCTCTAGAAATGCCAGCATCTGTGTACTGGATAATCAGCCAGGCCCACTCTGCCGGCCCTGAAACTGTCCCCAAGCGCTCTGATAGCTTTACTCATTCACACCCCTCTCTGCTGCTATTGTCCTCCACAGACTCTGCCACTGTAGATAGCTCTATCTTTATGGTTCCTCACTGGCCACTAATGCCTCGCTGAAACACTATAAGGAAAAAGGAATCATATAAAACTTATTGTTAACTTAGTGTGTAATATACTCTATGTGTCTCTTTATGTGTTCTATGCTTAGGAAAATGGATCTGGTAATACAGTAATTGAATGTTTCTTATAGGTCTTTAAATTATACTAAAACGATGGTGCATGGAATGGGAGTAATGCTACACTGAGATTGGCCCAGTCAATCCATGCCTCAATATTTTTAATTTGAGGTGCCCTAGTTTTGAAGTGTCAGTGGGACAGGGGTTGTTAAAAGTTATGCTCTTTAGTGCTGTGTGTCTATAAAGCTCACCCATCCTCTCTCATCTGTTTTGCACGTGGGCTTCTTGCTAGGATACTGCTAGGATACTTGCTAGTACTGTCGATACTGCTTGCTGTTTATGACGTGCAGGTGATCTCTGTGAAATATATGTTTGCGCGTGTTTACGTATGTGCAATTGTAAGGGTCCATTCTTGAGAAGGAGAATGCCTGTGTTGGGACTGTATGTGTGAGAGAGAAAGTGAGTGAGTGAGTGAGTGAGTGTGTATGTGTGTGTGTGTGTGTCAGAGCCAGCTGTTGCTTGGCAGCGGAACGAGTGCATGGCTGGATGAGCAGGGATAATTACAGGTGCCAATCTGTCTCCCGCTCTTTATTGTGGCCCTGCGGCTTACTGCTCACTCGCCCAGAGGTGCGAGGAAAACACTCTCCTAAAACAGACACCAGCAACGTATGAGCGCGCACACACACACACACACACATCCTCACACATACAGGTACACATCCTCACACTCTCCTTCTCTTTCCTTCTCTCCTTACCTTACCTCTCTCTGTCTTGTATCTTTCTCCTACCACCTCTTCCCTTCTCTTAGTGAAATACAGGATTTCCTCTTAAGATGTCTGTCAGTGTCTGTTCTCAGTGAAAGAAATCTTGACCAGTGACCACCCACTTAAATAGAATATCTCCTTTCATATTTAAGGATTGTTTTTCTGCCTCTGTGTTGGAGTGTGGCCAGGCTGGAAATTGACCGAAAGAGACCCTGCTAAATCCGCAAAGAGGTTCGTGCTCGTCATTTAAATGGTGTTATCTTGGTAATTAAAAAAGCGGAGACTTTTGACACCAGGATGTGCTCCACATCACCCCAAGGGTGGAATGACTCACTCAGTCCCAGGGAGGGAGTATTCAGTGCTAGCTTCATTCAGATCACATAAATACTTTCAATTCAAACATATGGTTGAACATTTGATCAAATTAAAATGTATAGACAAATAATTTATCTACATCATAACACAGACATACAGACTTCTCAGGGTGGCTGGCAATGGGCATACTGTAGTAGGCTACTCAAACATGTCCTAAAACAACCCTTAACATTTGTTTTCAAAACTGTGCAACTCACCGAGTGGTTAGTGGTGTTCGTTGATTATTAAAAGCAAATATATCGGCGCAATGTATGATTTCAAGCCGTCTTATTTGCTATTGTGGAACTATTCACAACCGCTCAATATTTGAACCTGAAGCATAGACGGTGGCGCAGCTATCAATGTGCAATGAGTCTTCCAATAGAAATCAATGGGATTTTACAAAATGCCAAATAAAACATGACAGAAACTGTATTTCGCTACGCTACTTGTTTTGGAACATCAACGAACACCACTAACCACTCTGTGAGTTGCACATGCAGTTTTGAAAACGAACGTTAAGGGTTGTTTTAGGACATGTTTGAGTAGTGTTACGGCTGCATGTGTTCCCAGTGCTGTTTGTCTCTGTTCTCTCCCCTCTCTACCTCTGCTCAGGTGTGCTGCAGATAATTGCCCTGATTGGGAGCACCTGGCCCTGATTGATCAGGAGTTAAAGGCTCCAGGATCCAGTTCCTGAGGAGAGGCTTTTGGTGTGGGGACTGCTGGCTGTCTTGCTGCCTGGGATTTTGTCTTGTCGTTTGATTTAGACTTTGTGTCATGTCTATGTAGTGGTTTTTTATGGTTTATCTTCATGTAATAAATCCCACTGGTTGGGTACATTTTAAAAGGTTGTTACTGATATTTATTAGGATTTGGGGTCAGTGGTGGGTTTTTGTTCACCCCTAAAGGGCCACATAAAGGTGGGGTGTAACAGTAGCCTACTACAGTATGCCCATTGCCAGCCACCCTGAGAAGTCAAAGGCGATTCAAAACGAGTCAGAAAAGTCGAGACAGGACCAATCGTCAAAATTTCGGTGTCCACCACTCTAGTTCATCCAAAACAAACCAGAAAAGGGCCTTAAAGTGCTAAAAACCGGAATTTTTCTTTAATTAAGAAATTTGTTCTAATCCTAAAATTGATGTTGAGACTACTTAGCTTATTCTGTGTGTAATTAATTAAATAGTGTAAATATAAATTGTACCACAGGTGTGTGTGTGTGTGTGTGTGTGTGCGCGCGTGCGTGCGTGTGTGTGTGTAGTGTACATGCATCAGCAACATCACAACAACAACAATAAAAATAACACAACATCAGCAGGGTTGCCATGCAAACTACTTGGGCATGTAACGTGACTAAAATATTGTAAAGGGAATATTCCAGAAAGGCTTAGTCAAAACCCTTATGGAAATCATACTAAGAATATGTAACACTGTAATTCAGGACCCCTTATCCATCACCTTACACATTCTCCCAGATCCCTAACCACTAGACGACCACCACCATACCTGACCAAATAAATCATTATATCCATACTTGCATTCTGTTTAAGCCACCTCATGCCAGATTGTAGTTTAAGAACCACTTCTGAAGAGCAGTTGGTTTTATTCTCTAGACCAGGGGTGTCAAACTCATACAGGCAGTGGGCCGGATTTGTTGGAATGAGACCTCACAGGGGCCGTCATTGCCGTGGTAATTTTCATTTCTCTGCATTGGTATTAGAGTGTTGTTTGATGATATACTCCTTTACTACACCCACTCATGAGCAAACAAGTACAAATCATTTATAGCATAGTATAAGTATAAATACTCTTTTGATCCCTTCAGGGAAATTTGGTCTCTGCATTTATCCCAATTAGTGAAACACACTCAGCACACAGTGAGGTGAAGCACACACTAATCCCGGCGCAGTGAGCTGCCTGCAACAACAGCGGCGCTCGGGGAGCAGTGAGGGGTTAGGTGTCTTGCTCAAGGGCACTTCAGCCGCTTTCTACTGGTCGGGGTTCGAACCGGCAACCCTCCGGTCACAAGTCCGAAGCGCTAACCAGTAGGCCACGGCTGCCCACAACATTTACTTGTTATATCCTGCTCTTTCTCTCTTGAAACACCCAATTTCCATGTCATTTTTGAGGATGATTTGTAGTGCTAGGTTTAATCAATTTATCACAGAAATTGCTTATTACAAATTGTGAATGTGAATATCTTTTCTTTCTAATTTTCCCTTCCCACCCAAAACTTCTTGGGGGCCGTATGAAACCTGCTGGCTGGCCTGATCTGGCCCCCGGGCCTTATGTTTGACACCCCTGCTCTAGACTTTCAAACCAAATACACCCATAGAGCTGTTGGTAACGTTTTATAGTAAGATGTGTTAACTAACCATATACAAGGTATTAATGAATGGTTTGTTAGTTATTTACTCTCATTAGATAACATTAGTACATTACTTACAAGTAGTTTATAGATCACTTATAAACATATTACAAATGCTTAATTAACCATTTACAAGGCATTACTAAATGGTTTGTTAAAGGAGAATTCAGGTGTGATATTGACCTAAAGTGTGTTGAAACATAATAATAATAATAATAATAATAATAATAATAATAATATGTAACACAATAATAGTCAGTCAGTCATTATCAATCACTTTCACTTTTCTTCATTGCTGTGGCCGTTTATGATCCAATCAGCAACATATCAGAAATATAGAAAATAACATGTAACACAGTTATTACAGAAGAGTCAGTCATTCCCCTTTGTTGCTGTAGCCGTTTATGATCCAATCAGCAACATATCAGAAATACTATTATGGATATATAAAGGCTTTGCTGACAAAATGCCTAGGCTAACAAATGCTTAGGCCCCGTTGATGCGGACTCCAAGCATCCAGCCTTAGCTTGTTCTTAGCATATGTCGCAATTATTTAACTTTATACACAGACATTCAAGACTGGCAGCCTTAACCCTTTACAAGCATGCCATATGGCAACTGTGGCAAGGAAAAACTCCTATATTCCAGGAAGAAACCTTGAGCAGAACCTGACTTAATAGGGGGAGCCCATCTGCTTCTGGCTGGCTGCGCCCTCCAATGGCAGCAGATGTAGAATAATATGAAAAAGTAGTCTACAGGATAAGATGAGTTAACTAAAGGCTTTCCTATACAGGTATGTTTTCAGATCTTTTTTAAAAATATTTACTGAACTCGCCTGCTTGATGTACAGAGGCAGGGTGTTCTATAATTTTGGGGCATAATGGATAAAAGCAGCTTCTCAACTTTGCTTGTGGAACAATTTGGGTACAATTAAAAGATTAGAATTTGATGATCTAAGTTTCCTTTGTGGTTGATAAGATATTAAAAGCTCAGAGATATATGAAGGTGCTATGCCATTCAGAGTTTTTTAAGTAATTAACATAACCTTAAAATCAATTCTATAGGAAACAGGGAGCCAGTGCAGTTCAGCCAACACAAGGGTGATGTGTTCTCTCTTCTTGGTCTTAGTTAAAAGTCTAGCCACAGAGTTCTGTATGAGTGCCAATTTCTTTAGATGTTTTTTGGGAAGACCAGTGAAAAGTGCATTGCAGTAGTCTAACCTGCTAGTGATAAAGGCATGAATTAGTTTTTCTGCATCTTGTTGAGTTAAAAAGGGCCGCACTTTGGCAATGTTTCTCAGGTGGAAATAGGCTGTCTGAGTAACTTTACTGATATGGGGATTAAAACTTAACTCTGCATCTAAGATGACACGGAGGCTTGTTACTTTTGGTTTGACCTGGTGCGCCAAGTTCCCCAGATTACTAAGAACAATGTCTCGCTTTGGTTTTGGTCCAACCAAAAGTGCCTCTGTTTTGTCATCATTTAGTTTCAGTTTTTTTTGCTCATCCACTGATTAATGGAGGTTAGGCATGCAGTGAGGGAGCAAAGGCCACCTGGGTTAGTTGGCTCCACAGCAATATACAATTGGGTATCATCTGCGTAGCTGTGAAAGTTTACATTATGCTGACTTGATGATGTTTCCCAACAGAAGCATATATACGGAAAAGAGCAGGGGACCAAGGCAGCTCCCCTGGGCCACACCAAAAGGCAAGTCATGTTTTACAGACACATGATCTCCTAGACTGATGTAAAAATCTCTGCTAGTAATGTAGGTTTGAAACCAGTTTAGAACATTATCAGAAAGACACACCCACTTCGCAAGGCGGTGAATTAGGATGCTATGATCAATGGTGTCAAATGCCACACTCAAATCTAGAAGAATAAGGTTTGAGACTTTGTTTGAGTCAGTAGCCAGTCTAAGATCATTGACTATTTTTACAAGAGCCGTTTCTGTGCTGTGATTTGATCTAAAACCTTATTGGAATTTTTCAAGAATACTGTTTTCGTTGAGGAAGGTATTTAACTGATTACAAACGACTTTTTCAAGTACTTTGCACAGGAACGGTAGGTTTGATATAGGCCTGTAGTTGCTCAGATTAGTATGGTCAAGATTTGACTTTTTAAGTAAAGGTTTCACAACAGCGGTTTTAAAAGCAGTTCGAAATATACCTGTTTCTAATGAGGTATTTATTATCTTGAGAATAAAGGGAGCTAAGCTATCATATCAGGGCTGCCAACTTTTCAAAAAACCTTGGAGTGAGATTTGGTGGGGCCAACCAAAATGTTGCTGCGTAAATTTTTGTTTGGCTCATTCAGCATTATACCGTACAGTAAAAAAAACGTACATCAGTGGTTCTCAGGTGTAGGGACCAGGCATGGACGGATTATGAGCTTTCGGGCCCCTGGGCCCAGATGTATTAAGGGCTCCCCACTAACTGTTGCATATGTGGAAGGGGGGTTTGGGGGTACTCCCCCAGATTTTTTTTAATTTGTTTAATGTGATTTCCTGTATTCTGGTGCATTTTGGGGATGGGCAATACTAAATTCAATCAGATTCATAGCCTACATCCTGATTCCATGCAAAGGCTTGGGCTTCAGGCCCCCCTGACACCTTGGGCCCCTGGGTCTGGGCCCGGAAGGCCCGTGCAGTAATCCATCTCTGGGACCAGGGTCCCAGAGTTATATGAACATTGGTATCAAAGGGATCTAGCCTACTACTAGGACCATGGGCGTCGGAGGCATTGTGAAAGTGGGTTGTATATTTCAGCGGGGGGTATGGGGGTCCTCCCCCAGAAATTTTTTTTTGGACTAGATGCAATTTCCTGAATTCTGGTACATTTTAACAGGTTATTTAGATACTTCTATATAACAAAATAAAGCCAGCCTACGAAATTAATAAAAAGTAAATCATGCATAATTTAAAAATAACTCAATAGGCTTCTTGGCTACGCAATAAGGTTTCCATTACAGCACCGCGGACGTTCAATGAACGCATGAAAGCAGATGGTTTGTTTGAAATCCGACACTCTTTCAACTACATGGAACGTAATAGTGATCATCAAATACCTCCCCAGATTTCAGTGCCCATCAGTCCCAACATTTAACAATATAATCAAACAGTCCAAAAGTAAATTAAATATCAAACTAAACCGAAAATGTCATGCTTTTGAAGGCCTACCAGTATGCCGCTCCAAGAAACGCATGTCTCAAAATAAAACTCGCATAAGAAATAAAGGGCTGTCTCGAATACAATCCTGCCCCTAAAGGCCTGTACTGTCTTAAGACCCCGGCCATAATTTGAGGATTTACTGTATCTAAGTAGACAAACTGGCTTCAGATATCCAACAGAGTGAATAGAGATTGTGCAGTCTTAGCTGTGGTTAGTGACGTGATGCGGTTAATGGGGAGTTTTACATAGCCTAGTGTAAACCTATAGGTTATTATTTATTTGGCGTACCTATAAGGCTTTTTACCTTATCAAAAGTGAGGGGGACGACTGATCTCTTCAACACTGCGGGGGATTTGTCCTAAAAACTAACAATTTTAAAAAGTGGGTGGGTGTTTTGTAAGAATTTAAGAAATGTTTGTATATTTTAACTTTTAAATGCATCAATCAGGTGCACTTTCAAAATAAATTCAGAGGTCAGACTTGCTTATTTTTATGGAAATATTTGTGCTGTAGCCTAAGCTATTTTGCACTTCAGAATTATAACCATGCACACACAGGTGGAATAGTTATAGTGATATTGTAATAAGTTCACAACCACAAAAACATATGCTACATTTCACAGTTCAGAAATGTTTAAAAATGTGTGTACATTTCAGCACTCCATGAAATTATGCAGAAGTGGTCACCTGTGTTATTCAGCTAGTTTATTTAAGATAATATATTGGTCATTGTAATGGCCATAGCCTACAGCCTACATGCTATTCCTTTTTCAGGATGTACCCATATCTGCATGATGTGAATGTTTGCATATGGCTTATGTCAGGCTTTATATCAATATTTGTGTCTCGTTATTTGATTTTCTTCATATTTTTGTATTAATGTCACTAGGAAGCATGCCAATATAAATATATAAATGTATCTGTAATGGGATTGGCTGGAACCTGACAATATAAGAACCATGATAGTGGGATAATCTATGGCTGAGCAATTTACAAAAATGTATGTAGGCCTACTGACAAATAGTTTACATTAGAATACATTATAATTTCGCCCCAATGAGGCTATGTAGAAATGTGTTGCAATTTCAAAACCGGATTACTCAGGAACCACTTATTGCACAGAGGCATGCTTTATATCCTCGTATTCGGTAGGTTTGCTGTTTATTGTGAAATAGGGGTTTCCACGTGTTGTGTGAAGGGTTAGTGAAATATTAAACCGAGAGTAATGGGTAAATGCAAATATGATTAGCCTAAATTGCACGTCGGTTCAATGTTAATTCTCTCGCGAACCATTTATCACAGCAACTTGGCGCTAATATCATTGGAAAGCTTAGATTCCGCACGTTCACATGATGTGTGATATCATATGTATAGGTTTAGTTTAGTTGAACCTCATCTGCCAGGTATTTGACCTACCAGGTTGTCACAGCGTGAAAAATACTCAATAATACTCATAGCATACCTGAAGCCGGGGAAATGCGGGGGGGATGCGCCTGGGATGGCTTCTGAAGTAGCATCGCAAATGAGAGAACATTTTGAAAATTCCACAGACAGGGGGTGCTCTTGAACCCTCTCACCGTCTCTGAAAGCATAACCGTGGCTCAACAGGTAGATCTATAGATAGGCTAAACTCATTTTTCAGGCATCTGACCGACCGGGTTGACACTTCAGCGTGAGAAATCGGGGGTGTGGCGTGTGAGCGTGTGAAACTAATCAAATGCGTGTGTCTCACGGCCAATGCGTGAGAGTTGGCACCTATGTCATATACATTTTTGAGGAATCTAGTAGGGATTGGATCCAAAGCACATGTTGAGGAGCCGGTTTGAGTTATAATTTTACTAAACTCAGATTGAGTAATACCGAGTGTGAACGTATGTCTCATAGCTCATCTCGGCTTGTCCCCTGCACTCAGAAATCTGGCGCTAGTTAGCCGATGCTACCAACAGTTTTTCGATGGGGGTGCCTCGGGCATCGGCCTAGCCATGCAAATAAATCACTGTTTTACACCATTTACGAGGCTCAAAGTAGCTCCATACTTCATTGGTAGACTTCCGAGGGCCTTGACATTTAAAACGAGACATTGAGAACGGACAGTACCTTCAGGAAGTTTACCGTTCGTTGCCATCTTGAATTTAGTCACGATAAGTCGAGCGACGAGTACGAATGAACAGGTATGATAAGGGATCAGATTCCAAAAATAATTCTGTGGAAATGCATGTTATCATACCTGTCATACCCGAGGCACCCCCATCGAAAAACTGTTGGTATCGGCATTGGCATCGGCTAACTAGCGCCAGATTTCTGAGTGCAGGGGACAAGCCGAGATGAGCTATGAGACATACGTTCACACTCGGTATCATGTCTCAACACACTTTAGGTCAATATCACACAGGAATTCTCCTTTAAGTCTTTACTATCATAACATTAATAAAATAGTAGTTTATAAGTCACTCAATACACATTGTATACATAACACAATGGTAAGCCTTGAGTAAATATAGATACCAAAATCCCCATAAAATCTTATATACATATAGTTCATAATTTAGAAAGATCATAATAAATGGTGTATGAGAGAGTAACTAACATATGTATGTTGTTTTGCAGCCCCCTAATCTAAAGTGAGTAGGCCTATTATTTATACTTTAGCTTTCAGTCCTGGCTCAGCAGATGCATTTGTCCTAAGCAATTTAGAAAATTGATGAATCAGATGATATTTGAACCCGGCTCTACTCTGGGGGTTGTCATGTTAACTTTACCACATCTTTATGAAATAGCTTCTTTTTTTTAAAGTAACTAAAATGGAGATACCATCTACCTTAATAAATGTTGAGATTTGAGTCACCAGATATGCTCTCACTAGCACTAGTCACTTAGCATTCCTTTATCATGTATAATATATATCATTTGGCCATGTGTTGTCACAGTATCAATTGTTTCAGTATAGTTCTTTCTCTCTGTGTATGTTGTCTGTTGATGCCTGTCTTGATAGTCTATTGATAGTCTTGGATTTTCCTGGACTAGAGGTGTGATGGCTCAACTTGCTCTCCTGGGTCTGCTGTTAATGAGCAGTAGTAAAATGCCCCTGCTCCTCCTTTCCATCTGTCCATGGGCATAAAAGAGCATGGGTATGTTGGCCTGGATAACATTGAAATTGTTCTAAAAATAACTGTATTGACTGTATTTTCAGATGTCATGGCTGTTGAGATAGGATTGTCAGACTCACTCTGTCTTTCTTTCTTTCTTTCTTTCTTTCTCTCTACATATCTCCCATGTGAGCAGAAGATCCATTTCTCACATTGCATCTGGGATATCAGTGACCCTGTGGTGGACTTCTGTGAAATGTGATATGAATGTGTGTGTGTGTGTGTGTGTGAGAGAGAGAGAGAGAGAGTGTGTGTGTATGTGTGTGGGTGTGTGTGTGTGTGTGGGTGGGTGTGTGGGTGTGTGCTATATGCTTCAGGTGACCATCCAACCATGCAGTGGAATAGGGAATAAGAAGACTTTTTGCCCTGACAGCCACATACAGAGCTCCCACACTAAATGTAACACACAGCTAGATACTTTAATATACTGTATTCACTGTATACTGTATATATATATATATATATATATATATATATATATATATATATATATATAAAATATATGATACATCTAATAAACTTTAATAATAATAATAATAATGATAATAATAAGTTTAATTTATATAGCACCTTTCTCAAACCCAAGGTCACTTTACATAGTGGGAAGGAAAATACAACAAACAAACAAACAAACAAAACAATACAACAAAGAGAAGCTAAGTGTTTATAGAGCTATGTGTTGGGTGTGGAGGAGAAGTGATCATTAAACAAAAAGGTCTTGAGATGTGCTTTGAAGAAAGGAAGAGAGGGATAGTCACAAAATTTCGTTGAATGGCAGCCACAAAATGTTGTTGAATGACAGCCAGTGTTTCAGTGAGTTGGGAGTTGGTTGTTCGATCGATGAAAAATCGATGCCGGAACAAAACAAAAAAACTTGACAACTCCTATATGACCACTACACTAGCTATGCTAGTGGCGGTCATAAAATTAATAAATCTTGAGCAAAATGTTATCTTAATATTAGGAAATTACAAAATGTGACCAAACATACTGTTGGGGGGGTTCAGATTCAGACATTTGGAGCGCACATTCAACCTGTCATGACCACTTGAAGGTATAAGTGCACACAAATGATAAACCTAGAAAAAAAGAAAGAAAAAACTCACAGTGGCTTCTCCTGATTTCTATAGGAAAAGGCTAGCCTGACGTAGTCATACTCAATTCTAGTCAGAATATGAGTCTGATACTGCTCCATTGGGACGTAATTATGGGGCGTGTTTCAACGGATACAGGGGGGGAATGCCTCTGCACTCAATTGGATAGACTTAACCAATCAGAGCAACAAAATAGCTTACCGTGAGGTGTAGGAAGAAAACACACGAACCATCCTTCTTCTCCTATATCCCCTCCGTTTTTAAAAATAATTCTGTTGAACAGTGATATGCTACAAACATGTTAAACAGCTGGGAAAAGCTGTCGTAAATCCCTCGAACAGGTGGTCAATCAGAGATGTCGAGGGAACGAGGGAACCTTGATGAAAGTGAAACCACAAGTTTTCCCACATCTCAACTTTGGCCAAAGTTTTCAGAAATAATCGTTTTCAGTGATACAAGCTCATTAAATAATATGAATTTTCCATATGGGGTCTTAAAAGCCATGTATCCTTCTAGCCACAGCGTTTTTGTTTCAAACATAAGCCTAATCAAAGCGTGCTCAGATGATGTGATAGACCAGGCGCTGTTGCTCACCTGTCCATCATCGTAAAGCCTGATTTGATTGGTCCGCCTGATATAGGGCGAGCATACTTCCACCATAATGGAACAATGCCAGACCGAACTTCCCAACTTTAAATGTTGTGGCCGGGACTAAGTTCGGAATGGCACCCAGGCTAGGAAAAGGCTCTATACCATGATATCACATGATGCAATGATAACATTTTACTGTTAAACTACCTTGAACTTTATTGCAACTCTGAAAATGTTTACTGAATATGTCAACGTGGGAACTGAAAGTAAAACATCAAGTAACATGTTTTATCCCATTGTGATGGAACCCATCATAAATTAAACCATGCATAACATAAACTTACAACAAATGTCTTTGCTTTTTTTAGGAATTGGTGTTGATGACATGTTCATAATGGTCTCAAACTGGCAGCAGACCAACGTCAAAGACCCCGTTGAAAAGCGCATAGCGGACACCTACAAAGAGGCAGCCATGTCCATCACCATAACCACCCTAACGGACATCATTGGCCTCTACATTGGCCTCATGAATGATTTCCCTTCGGTCCGCTCGTTCTGTCTCTACACGAGCACCGCCGTTTTATTGTGCTACATCTACAATATCACATTCTTTGGGGCTTTTCTGGCACTTAATGGCAGGAGGGAAAGCAGTAACTGACACTGGCTGACATGCAGGAAGATTCTTGATAAGATGCCCCCTGGCAGGTCTGAATGGTATAGGATCTGGTGTGTAGGGGGAGACTATGATATGGAAACAGGGACAGAAAAAGAACATCCTGTGAAGTTCTTCTTCAAGGCACTCTATGGCCCTTGTCTGACAAACAAATGGACTAAAATATTTGTCATTCTGCTCTACATGGGATATTTAGCAGCAGGGATATATGGTTGCACACAAATTCAACAGGGTATTGATCTAAGAAATTTAGCAGATGATAATTCGTTTGTGATTGACTATTATGATAATGAGGATAAATACTTTTCCTCTTATGGTCCAAATGTTATGGTGGTGGTCAAAGAGGAATTGCCTTACTGGAATGAGAGCAAGAGGTCAGAACTTAAATTTTGCATGGATAGGTTGAATAATCTTAGTTTTGTTGGTGGGGATTTCTTCATGTCGTGGCTCGAGTCTTATGACAAGTATGCAAAAGAGAAGAGATTCAGCCTGGATGATCAAAGGGTTTTCATGTCAAATTTGTCCTCCTTCTTCAGTCTCAACCCTGAGTTTAGACAGGACGTCAACATCAACGGTAATAAAATACAGGCCTCTAGGTTTTTTATACAAACAGTGAATGTTGTTGATGCGGAGAAAAAGATGTACAATGAGCTCAGGGAAACAGCAAAATTGTGCACAGAGGCTGAGCTATTTGTGTACCATCCCGTATTTATCTACTATGAATTTAATGTGATAGTAATTGGTACCATCCTGAGCATTGGGATCACAGCTGCAGTCATGTTAGCCATCTCCCTCCTACTTATCCCAAACCCAGTCTGCGCAGTCTGGGTGACCCTCTCTATTGGTTCAGTCATCACCGGGGTAACAGGTTTCATGGCATTATGGGATGTTAACCTCGATTCCATATCTATGATCACTCTGGTAATATCTGTAGGTTTCACTGTTGACTTCTCTGCTCACATCTCCTACGCGTTTGTCTCCAGCAAGAAGCACACAGCTAATGAGAAAGCCATAGAAACACTGTCTGTCTTGGGGTATCCTGTGGTACAAGGTGCTTTTTCTACCATCATTGGAGTGTTGGTTCTCTCCTCTTCAAAAAGTTACATCTTTAGAACCTTTTTTAAAATTATGTTCCTGGTCATGCTCCTCGGATTAGTCCATGGGTTGGTTTTCATCCCAGTGTTTCTGACACTGTTTATGTGTCATTCCAACCTTGGTAAAAAAGATCCAGGAGTAAATGTTCCTGAGTTTTCTCCAGTACAAGGTCTTCCATATATAAGGCCTACCATTATGGCCAATAAGGGTATATATGAAAACCATGTATTTATGAATAATGATAACCAATATGTAAACCGTGCAATCATGACAAACCAAACCCAAATGTTTATGCTAAATAAACACAAATCTCAGAGGGTCTGGTCTCAAGACCCTGACTGTCCATAATGCATTGCTTATGTTATGGCATTGCAACACTTGTCTGTGTGACATGATAACAAACCTTCAGTTTCACACTGATTTTATGAATATGTATACATTGTTTGTTTTATGGGTTCACAATCAAATCTTACTCTCAAAATCACTGTACAGTATATTGTGTTTTACATGTTTTATCAGTATTAGATAATTACAGTTGCTGCCATTAAGTCTTTGTAGTGTTCTATGAGAGTCTGTGAAAATAAATAAAATAGTCAAAACAACATTCATTTTACTAGAAAGAGCAAGTGACAAGACATGTCATGGTCACAGACTGTCCTGAAATGCATCATAAATGATGCTTCTTCTCACCAAAAATGAAAAGTTTTCTTTTTAATCACACTGGTCTTTTGGGAGAGATGATACCTGTCTGGAAGTTGATGGGACAGCTCAACCTGACCTGCATGACAGATTTCTTTACCAAGTAGCCAGAATTTACAAGGTTAACTGTTCTTTTTTTTTTTTCAAACTGATCAAAGTGACTGTATGTATATATACGGTAATCAGTGCAAATTCCTTATGATGTTGGTTCCTGATTTTTATTTTTAATTCATGCTCCTTTACCTTGTGAAAATATTGAACATTTATTTTTCTTAACCTGCTCATATTTGTAAATTCTCCCTCTTCTGATAACTTCAGGCTGTTTCATCAGGTATGACGGGGACACAGAAATGCTGGCTTGACCCACTTAAAAATAAGCCATGGCCTGACCCATATTAAACAGTCCTTACTTACCACTATAGTATCTGCAATTCATCTGGTGCTATGTTAACAGAGAAACTTTCCTACTCAACATTTCTTTGCCTTTTATTGGTCTTCCTCATTATGCAAGATCATGTGTGCTCAATTCTGTGGATATAGAACAGTTTTGTCAGTTAATCTATATGTATTATACTGTTCTGAATACAACAGATTTGTTTTGAGTTTAACGTGGGTGTATGGTAAACACAGCTGCTGAAAAGAATCACGTCACGTTAGGTTGGCCCCAAAGTCACCAGCACGTGTTCCTGATAGTGCAGGTATGTGGTGTATTGAAATCCTTAACAACACCAGCCTGAGGCACAGCAGCTGATAAAGTTCAGCACCGCAGAACTGCACCTGACCCAACAAACTCAATATTTGCTTATTGTAGCCCCTTTTCCCAATGTGCCTAATCAAAGCCCTTCATACATACAATTTCAGTTGCCTATGCTTTCGTTTTCTTTTTTATCTCCTCTGCTATGGAAAATGGGAGACAGCAATATCAAAATGTGTAAATAAACATTGTTTGACATCTGGGAAATCTGAATAAAATCTCTGTGTTTTCATACTGAGTTACGTATTAAGTCTTTCCCCTCTCCTGGTTCGTGTTCATTTTCCTGATTCATTTTCTGTGTGGTGATAAAGAACTGGTGGGAGGACCAAGGGGACATGTTGGGACACATAAATAAAACACCAACCGTAAATGCTCAACTATGCCTTACCTGAAAGCGTTAAGGACACATGGATTGACACTTTCCAGACTTTTGAGACATGACGACGGGCTATCGAACAGACTGTGTCCAGAAACCTCTTGCTTTACTGTTTGAAAAGCTTGGGTATCTGGTTGGAGCGCACCCCGTTTGTTTCATGATCATTCCTTTGCTTGTCTCAGCCGGTCTTGGAGGAGGATTTTACTTTCTGGAGGACCATGAGGACAACGACATCGAACGGCAATTCACACCCACTAGTGGATGGTCAAAGGAGGCCAGGAGATTTGTCAGAGACAACTTTCCACACGATGACTCCATGTTCTCTGTCCAGAGGCTGTACACTGAGGGGAATTATGCGTCAGTCATCTTATCATCAATAAACGACAGCAACATATTTACAGAGGCCGCATTTCAAGATATCATTAATCTGGACAGCAAAGTGAAAAATATCTCTGTGTCTTCAAATGACAGGCATTTCAGATATGAAAACCTGTGTGCCAAAATGAAAGACAAGTGTATACCAGATGTCATATTAAACATCATTGATTATGACCCCCAGAAAATTGAGCATACGAAGATCAATTTTCCACTGCATGAACTTAAAGGCAGACCGGAATTTCTTGGGTTTACAGTTGGGGGAGTGAACCTATCAGAGGGCCTGATTCAGAGTGCCCAGGCTGTAAGACTGTTCTACTTCTTAGAAGATGTTGGAAACTCTAATTTGTGGCTGAAGCAGTTCCAAAGGTTAATGCTATCTGAACACAGCTATGATGAAATTAAGGTATGGGATTTTAGTGAAGTTGGAATGGAATTAAACATAAATGTGATGTCATTAATAGCTATTCTGTGCATGATGCTGCTTTTTTATTTACTAGAGTAATCAATATTCAATACTTAAAGTTATTAGAATCATGCAGATTTCAAATGAGCTTGCTTATCAGAGAATTTCTGATCAGAAGGAAAGTCCAACCAGAACATTTTATTTCAGACACGTATTTCATCAGTGTTTCTTTTTCCATAGGTGTCTCTATTCACTTCCTTGTCCAGGCAAGAGGAGTTTGAAAAGCACACACCAGATGGCATACCTCTGTTTTCCATCACTTATTCACTAGTCATCTCCTTCTCTGTCATCTCCTGCTTAAGGTGAGAAAACAGTGTGCTTGTTTCTATCTCAGACTATCACAAATCCAAAGTGAGAATAGATTTCACCAGTGTAATTTTCCAGCACGGTTGAAAGGTCAAGTAATCATAATGCTGCATAATACTCTTCACATTTCCATTTTCATGTGACCCATTTTCTTCCCTGGAACAACAACCGGGGTGGATAGTGTGACATTTATGTTAATTAGTAATGACACAGTTCTTTATAAAGGAGTCCATATAGATCGATAAAGTAGCGATGCCATTCACACATATATCTGCATACATGATTCAAGGTCAGAGGAAATTAGTCAGTGACCGTGGAATAGCTTGTATCACGTTCTGTGACGTATCCATACGTCATAGAAACAAGGCACATTTGCTATGCAGCTGCACAAAATGCATCATACTTATTTTTTCCCACCTGTGTTGCGTGTTTTGTTGCAGATTTGACAATGTGAGGAATAAGGTGTGGGTGGCCTTTGTTGGGGTGCTCTCTGCTGGACTGGCCGTGATCTCCAGTTTCGGCCTCATGCTCTACATTGGGGTCCCCTTCGTCATAACCGTTGTTAATGCTCCTTTCCTCATACTGGGTAAGACGTTTGACATTTGCAATAGTTTCCATTTATCACTTCTCCAACCTGCGTGCAAACACTGAAGACTGCCACTATAATATCAATAGTTAAGACAAATAATGTTTTTGGATTACCTTGAACGAATTTAAAACAAGCAGCTAGTGTTAGTAATGAGAGTAACATACTGAATTTAGGGGGCAGCCGTGGCCTACTGGTTAGCGCTTCGGACTTGTAACCGGAGGGTTGCCGGTTTGAACCCCGACCAGTAGGCACGGCTGAAGTGCCCTTGAGCCCCTCATTGCTCCCCAAGCGCCGCTGTTGTTGCAGGCGCCGGGATTAATGTGTGCTTCACCTCACTGTGTGCTGAGTGTGTTTCACTAACTCACGGATTCCTCACGGGATCAAAAGAGTATA
This sequence comes from Alosa pseudoharengus, assembly GCF_046254945.1. Classification (NCBI taxonomy): domain Eukaryota; kingdom Metazoa; phylum Chordata; class Actinopteri; order Clupeiformes; family Clupeidae; genus Alosa; species Alosa pseudoharengus. Next base: position 26,272,022 of record NW_027468650.1, on the reverse strand, counting down.
TATACTTATACTTGTACTTGAATTTAATACAATTCAGAATCACAGAGTGGACCTTTAATGTCATTCTTTGTCACATTTCCTGACTTTCTATGTATAACTGTACACGCAAGACAATGTTAAAAAGGAACATCCTATTCTGTGTTTTGCAGAACACTTTAAAGAAGCTGTCTTCTTATGAAGTCTTTGAAGTTTGGACTGAAGTCAAAAACATTCTCATGCTTCTAATTTCAAATTTTGACTGGAGCCTGTTAATCGCTTTTGGCTTTATGGTTGGCTGATAATGCTAAAGTCTTTATTCAATTTATGCAAATTATTTTCACTCACTTGCTAGTGTGAGAAAGACAGGCTGTCAATAAATTTAGGCATTAGTTCAGCAGTCCTTTTACTCCTCAGAATGAAGTGTATATAAAATGAGGCTCCCGGAGATCATGTGCCAATCAAATCATATGGTAAAGTTATGCACAAAGTAGAACAAACTGACATAGAATTCCATAGGTCACAGGAGCTACTGAATAAAAAAAAGTAAAACCTTTTTTGTTTGGTTTTCTTATCAGAGCCAAAGGTGATGGAGCTGGAATCCACACTTCACAGTGTACAATATTTGAACGTATTCCCTCAGTGTCTGAAAAGCTATTTCACATTTACAATAAAATATAATTTTATTCTCTCATTTCTATTTTGTAGGGATTGGTGTTGATGACATGTTCATAATGGTCTCAAACTGGCAGCAGACCAACGTCAAAGACCCCGTTGAGAAGCGCATGGCGGACACCTACAAAGAAGCAGCCATGTCCATCACCATAACCACTGTGACGGACATCCTTGGCTTCTACATCGGCCTCATGACAGACTTTCCATCCGTCCAGTACTTTTGCCTGTACACCAGCACCGCCATCTTTCTGTGCTACGTCTACAACATCACCTTCTTCGGAGCCTTCTTGGCTCTCAACGGCAGGAGAGAACGCAGAAATGCCCACTGGCTGACCTGTGTGCAGATCCCGAGTGAGACGCCCGAGGACAGCTCCAGGTGTTACTCTCTCTGCTGCGTGGGGGGTCACTACAATGCCAAACAGGGCTCTGAGAGGGAGCAGCCCATCAACAGCTTCTTCAAGAGGCACTATGGCCCCTTCCTGACCAAACGGTGGTCAAAATTAGGTGTAGTGCTGCTCTATGTGGGTTATGCGACCCTGGCTGTCTACGGCTGCTTCCAGGTTCAGGAAGGAATCAACATGAGCAATCTGGCTGCAGATGACTCCTATGTGAACGAGTACTACGCAGACGAGAGGAGGTACTTTTCCAGGTATGGACCAACCGTCATGGTGACGGTGGGAGGGGAGTACCCATACTGGGAGGAGAAGGACCGGGCGGCCCTGAGGTCCTGTGTGAACAGGTTCACAGAGTTGAGCTTCGTCAGTGAGGATGTCCGCATGTCGTGGCTCGACATCTACGAGGAGTTTTCCTGGCTCATGCACTTCAGCTTGAACAACCAGACTATCTTCATGTCCAACCTGTCGACGTTTTTCTCATTTGCACCCGAGCTCAGCCTCGATGTGAACATAACAGATGGGAAGATCTATGCCTCACGCTTCTTCGTCCAGACAGTGGACATTACCAATGCTACAATGGAGATCAAGATGTTTAACGAGCTCAGGGAGATGGCTAAGAAGTGCACCGTCGCAGACATATTGGTTTTCCATCCTGCGTTCATCTTCTATGACCAGTATGACATCTTGGAAAGTAGTACCATCCAGAGCATCGGGTTTACAGCTGTAGTGATGCTCATGGTGTCTCTTGTCCTGATCCCAAACCCAGTGTGCTCTCTCTGGGTGACCCTCTCCATTGGTTCAGTCATCACCGGGGTGACAGGCTTCATGGCATTATGGGATGTCAACCTGGACACCATATCCATGATTATCCTGGTTGTGTGCGTCGGCTTCACCGTGGACTTCTCCGCTCACATCTCCTATGCGTTTGTGTCCAGTGAGAAACCGTCGGCCGATGAGAAAGCCATTGACGCAGTCTTTCACCTGGGCTATCCTGTTTTACAAGGTGCCCTATCCACCATAATAGGGGTGATCGCTTTGGCCACTTCAAAGAACTACATTTACCGGACCCTATTCAAGATAATGTTCCTAGTCATGGTTCTTGGGTTGGTTCATGGCCTGATGTTTATTCCCGTGTTCTTGACCATGTTTTCTTTCAACTGCAATAACAAAGACAAGAAATCTTATGATTTTGAGTATAATGTTAAATTAGACCAGAAGGCCATCATTTATGAGAATAAAGTATTTGAGACAGAAAATAAGCAATGTGTGTACACAATAAGCACATAACAAATTGATCAGGGATATCTCTCCTTACTGCCTACAGCACACATTCTTGGAATATTTAAGTGTTTCATATGGTGTAGAAAAATCAGTGTATGGTATGCATTGTGTCACTACATATTACAGTGGATAACTTTCCTGTATTCTTATTGATATGTAATGTAGTGTTGACGAGAGTATAATTAAGCAAAACTGAAATGTCTGTAAATACTTCACAAAAATGTTTATGACTGATGACCTCTACTGTATGTGTCTTAATAAAGGGTTATCTGTCTAATCCTTGTAGAGATAAAAATGTTACAATGGGGCTTGTTCTCTGATTGTCATTCCTGCAGATTTCTGTCAGTTAGGGCTAAATCACTCCTGACTAGAGTAGAGGGCCTCTGGTTGATGGGAAGTGCCTTGAGAGTGGTGGGCTTACTTGGGCCCATCACAGCTGCCTGTGAGTGATCGGCCAGCCGACCTGTCACCCCCGTCATGCCTGTCTTCCCCTGGCCTCTACCGCGAAGCCGAGGAGTCGTGCCCACAAGCTGTGACTCCATGCTTAATACTGTGTGTGTGACTGTGTGTAAGTATTTGTGGAACCATGCATAAATATGAGTGTGGTTCTCTTTGTGTATGTGTGTGAGAGAGAGAGAGAGAGAGAGAGAGAAAGAGAGAGAGAGGTAGAGAAAGAGAGAGAGAGAGTGAAAGAGAAAAAAAGATAAAGAAAACTATTCAGCCAGTTCATGCCTGAGGTTCATGTACTGTAGATCGCTTTGCTCCTCTGAGTTGTTTTGCGTGTTGTAAGTAAATAATGGAAGCTGCCATTTTGTTGTACTTTTTGGTCCTACCTCAACCTCAGTTGTGATTTGTGACATATAAACCTTCATTTTCATGCCAGGGAGGCCATTTCTGGTGGCATGTTTACATGGTAAACACAGTTAAACTGCTTTGCTCAAAATGTCTCCTGATTCCTAAACACTGATTCTGAGCATATTTGTGTTCTCTGTGCATGTATTTGTTCTGTTGCATAAAGCAAGTGCTTGGATATTGCACTTCTTTAGGTAATGTTTCGTGAAACAGAGGGATAATAGGCAACATTAAATGGTTTCCTGCAGGCCTCATCGCTCTTTATTTATGAGGTTTATGAGATGGAGACTGTGATCACAGTCCATTCCCTATGAGCTGACCCCAAGCATACACCAGGCACAGGAAAACATCGGAGGGAGCTTGCACTTGCACTTCAACTGCAATTGTGATCTTATGGATAACATGATTTGTTTCCTCTTAACAAATTCATTACTTATGACTATGGAATGTCACAGATAAATCCAAATGTTTTAGTTCATTTTGAGACCAGCAGCCGGTTGTATCGGTTGAACATAAATTCCATCTTAGCTTAGCTCCACATTTAATTTTATCACTCCACTTGTGGGTTGAGGACATTTTGTTAAGTACAATGCGCTGATTGTAGCGTGGAGCTTATGTTCAAATTCATAAAAAAGAGAAAGAAAAACAGTCCCACAGCTCTTTATGCAACAATTCAAAACAAAGTAATGTTGTCGCTATGCAATTTTAATAAATGTTTATTAATATTGATTGAGCTCAATTTAAAAATGTACCAGGACCCCTTATTTCAAACATTCCTTCATAAATGCAACATTTGGGGAGAAATTGAATCAGATGTGCTTATTGTTGCATTGCTTACATATGGAAACCAATTGATTAAGCCGTCATGATGGGATGAGTCATTGCACCATGATTCACAACTTTCAATGGGCTCGATCTGCGCTGAGCCCTACCACGCGTCCTATTTCTCTAATCGCTCCGTTTTGTTCGTGTTTACTGCGTTTTTGGGGGTTTTCAATTGCTCGTACACGGCGTGTCAGCCCACGCCAGTTCCTTATGTGGGAGAAATATGTAGTTCATATTGTGCCAGTCTTGCAGTTAGGCGTGTGCGGAAAACGATGCGATGAGTGCGGGCGTCTCATGTAAAAGATCAGACAGAATACATGTTCGTGCACTATAAACGCCTTATGCCATGATCACTTACGAAATATGAACTTTTCTGTCGCCTGAAGGCTGTAGTAGGCTATATAGACACAAAAATAGCATTGCTATCTAAATTCTTTTATAATAGAATGAGCGCCACGCTGTTTAAAGGCATGTGTCATCATCCTTGCGAATGGTTGGCTACTTCCATGTGGCCTCTTATCTTTTCAGTGATTTACCATTTCTAAATAGTATAATTATATTTCCTCCTAATCCATTACTGATTGTGTAGGTAATAAAACATAATCTGAATAGTTAAATAGAAATGACGCTGAAACGTCGGCTGAATCATAAATCATCATCATAAATCACTGGGTTTCCCCCTCTTTCTCTGTTTTATCGCCAGAAAGCAGGATTCCGTGCGTATGTGTGTGTCTCCGTGGGTGTTTTTCTGCAGGCTTTGCCGTCAGAACTGGACAGCTCTCTCGCGACTCCACCTAACCCGCCTCTGTTGCGATGAGTGACAGGAGCAGCGACCATACGCGGATCAAGGGTCCTTTAAGAACCCTATAAGATAATGAAGGAGACGAGATTGGAAAGCAAATGGTCTCTGACGTTCTTGCGCCTAACCGCCGCTTGTTATGGACAGAAGAGGGCGGAGTGTGTTTTGTCACCCCCAAGTGTGAAGCTCTGACTCCGCTCTGATTCGGATAATTGAGATTTTCACCCCCCTTCCCCTTTCTAATTTTGTCTGTTGTCTGTCGCACATCGCCGTGAAAGAATACCAAGAACCATCAGGTCGCCTTCTTCCTCAGAACGGATTGGTTTGCCTATCAAATAGGATCTGACATAACAGTGCACCGTACTCAAACAAGGTACATGCAACAGCCGTTATAAGAAAAGAAAACAGGAAAGACTGCACTCCTGGGATTTCAGACAGCCTTGAATTTAAGATTCACGGGCGGGCTGATGAAAAGCTTCAACATCTACAGGTGACAATGTGTTGTTGATTGAGAAACGACTGGCTCCCTTGCGTGCATCCTCGCTCATCTGGTGAGCCTAAACCGAGTAGCACAATATCAGTGGACATAAGTCTTAAGGGTGGCTATGGCTATACTTCGCCTGTCATTACTCTTGCAAGTAGGATTTGTCATTGGATCAAATTATAGGCATGGGGAGTGGAACGCGGATCGAGAAAGAGACATCCGAGCGAGGCAGACTATCTACAGCAACAACCAGCGAGCGCATCTCCGTAAGGCTCACCCGTTCAAAGCTGTCACGGAGCGCCCTCTGATTGACCAGAAAACAGATGAACCTTTACCGCGGGTGGTCAACGCGTTTCTGCACACAGGGGACTCCTCCACCTTAAAGCTTGTGAACTGCTCACATAGGTATGAGCTTGGTGCCCACTCCACCAGGTCCACGCACGAGTCCATGCACACAGTTTTGGACACGGTGATGCATGCAACCAACTTCTTGAACATGGTCTTACAGACCAACAGGTCGCGAGAGCAAAGTCTCGGTCAAGACACAGAGTGGTATTATGCTTTGATAAGGAGCGTTCTGGAGGGGGACTCAAAGATTCACCGAGCCGTGGTTACGTTCAATACCGACTCCACGGTCCCTGGGCCCGCAGTCTTCCTGCAGGCGACGAGGGAGGACGGTGAAATAGTCCTCAAGGATCTCTCAGGCTCCGCAGAGCATCTCGTGAGGAATAAAACGCCTGAAACCCAATGGTTTCATGGTGTTAAAGCCAAGAAGAAGAGCCACTTCCACAAACGGATTCTGACTCAAGATATTGAGTCGTTGGACGCCTCTGTTCGCAGGGGCGAGAGTTTTGTTTCTGACAGATCTCATATTAAATGGTCGGCGCCCTACCTAGAGTGCCAGAATGGTAATTTTATTCCGCGATGGCTCCTGACCCTATCCACAGGGTTCTATGGGTTCAAGGAAAACTCGGCCCTCGACTTCAGGTAAGCGCTGTGTGACCTAAAGCTATTGATGCCGAGCTAATTGTTTGCCTTCGATGGCCTGATGATCCACACTCCACTGGTTACCCATTGTTGACTTCGCTGAACATCTTTACCTGCTTCATTCACTGCCTGTCATATTTGAGTGTGCTTTCACCAGAGGCTTAAGTTGTATAGCCCATTGTCTGTACGTTTAAGACCAGTCGCGTACTTGCGACAGAGCCATAACAGATAAGTTGTGCCGTGTTGCTCGTGTAAAATAGTGATTTCCCCCACACCATACCTGATGTTTACCCGCCGTCAGCTTGCGCAAGTTCAGCTCGTCACAGCTGGAGAGGGGATGCTGCTTCTAAAAATAACTTACCGCGCTGTTCCATTGCAGCGCGAGAAGCCCCCGCTGATTAATTTTTTGAACTTGTTCACTCCATCACTGCGTGAATGGTAGTCTAGGCATGTCTGTAAGAAGTCCAACTCAGGCTGAACTGAGTGAACGATTGCAATTGATCGATTCATTGATAGATTCTGCTGAAAACAGGGCTTTATAGCTTTTGCTAAATGTCCAAATGTAATTATTTTATTTATCTGTAACTAGATTTACAGTAGCCTATACGATAGTAATATTGCTGCCTCCTATTACAAAACTTGACTAGGATTAGCGATGGTTAATTCTGTAAAAATCTGCCATGCATTGGTGTGCAGAGGTATCATCAAAACAGCCCTGCAATTTGTTACAAGCCTATCATACAGGTCTGTTATGTCATGTGTCAACAGTGATGTTTTTTGCCAAACCAAGAACCATTTCCATCCAAGGCAAATGCCATATTAATGCCTTCAATGCCTTATTAAGCATATTTATCTCTGCAAGGTCTGCTAGGGCTAACTAGATCTTGGATAATGTTTTCCTCTCTTCTCAGTGATCGTAGACATGTTTCAGATGTTGCAAGGGCAACTTTAGATAATCTAAGTATGCACTTGGTGTGCTATTATTGTTTTGTATTTGTATGTTGCTTTGGACAAAAGCGTAACCGTAACTAACCATAACCATAACCATATTAAATACATAAATGTGACAGTTCAGGTTTTTGGTATAGTAATTCTTGCACACATGAGCATGATCTTTGTCAGGGTGTTTGTTGTCAGCCTGTGCTTCACCTCTAAACCTGTCTCATGCTTTGTCTGGGGCGGTTTGAATTCTTGTTTGATTTTTTTCCCCCAACTGGTTTTTGGATGTAAACACACATACACACACACACATACCAAGACAACCACAAACACAAAGCTGAATTTGTAAAGAAAAAAAACAGGACAAAACAAAAAAAGACATTCGCTAATATGCTGCCCTCCAGCAGTGCGTCTCCAGCTCCATCCTAGATAAACTAGCAGTCAATACAAATAATGAATAAATAATGAAAGACATACAGCTGCCTGAGGCCATCTTCATTCCAGCCTGGCAATACCGATGCAGACCCCACCCCCCTCAAGATGGATAGGCTCCTTTCCAAGTGTGACGTCTCAACTGGCTAGTTAAGTCCACCTGTGTGTTAGCTGTATCCAGTGCCAACTCATCCATCTCACAGGCACCTGGAACATACATACAGTAGGCTACCTGCAGGGCTATTGTGTTGTAGTTCAAATGGGGCTAGAGAGGGGAACACATGCTCTCATATGATTAGGGGAGCAAAAGGTCTCACAAGATTCAGTCAGTGGACATTTTGTGTATCTGTCACTAAATAAAGAAAAAGAGAGAGAGAGAGAGAGAGAGAGAGAGAGAGAGAGAGAGAGAGAGGTGGAAAGGAATTGAATCATTGTTGGAGCATGGAAAATCCTGAGGGTTATTGACCTGACTCTCTTGGTGGGAATTGCTGGTGTTTATTGGCCTGGTTACTACTGTTTGCCATGTACCATCTTGAAGCTGACTCACACATAATTGGACTGTTGTGTTGTGTCCCTTGCCAACATTCTTGGCTCTGAATGGGTTGTTGTATAAATGGCCATTTTCTGTATAATGTTAATCAGCAGTTAAATTGCCTAAGTATCAGTAAACTTTGTAGTGGTGCAGTCATTTTCTAAGTTTAATGTGCTTAATCTGTGTATCATTTTCTAGATGTTTGAACTTAAGATCTGCTTGGCTTTGCGCACATGTTACTGTAATCCATAAACGTTTTCCATTTATAGTTGGTTAGCAGTATGTCTGTATTTACAGGATAAACTGTATGCTCATTTCTTTGAATGTTTTGTATGATCAAATTTAGGCTTATCTTCTAAAATTAGAATGTGCTCTCTGTGTTTGTATATGTATGAGTAGGTATTTAAATGTACTATATTGTGTATGACATAAAGCAGTATAATATGAATGTGAGAACCCTTGGCCTGTTGGATTCTGGGGTAGCTGGTGCTCCTGCCGTCTGCTTATTACACAGGCCAGAGAGCTCACTGTTCATCTCACACACGCCTCCCCTTCAGCATCCAGCTCTTAGTCCTGTCCTAAGGGAGAAAAATCGTCTAGAAAAATCGGCCAATTAAAACAGAATCCCTGGCCATGGAGGTTTGTTCTCGTAGACGAGCAGGGAGGCGCAAGTGCGCACACAAGAGGGTGTTCGCTCTGACGCTCATTACTGGGAAGAGCTCAGTGAGATGGAGGCTGGGTAGTCCCATCAGACCACACTAGAGGTATCATACCTTCAGAGGCCAGTAGGGATGGATCTTGTTGACTGTTACCTTCACAAGTCTATGGTCCTCTTGCTAGGCCCTGTTTCTCAAAAGCACAGTCCATTTGTATGCCCCCCCTTAACTTTAGACTAAACTAATTCAAACCGGCAAACAGAACATGTAAACGCATTACAGCAGCTGCGATAAGATTAAATGTACGTCACATCTTATCCTGTAGTGTCATATCTTGTGTTATTATTATGTGCAATGTGCCGTACATAGCCTACCAAGTGTAGCCTGAGTCCGCCTGTCTACGTACTTCCGCTCATTTACATTTCCCTATAGTACTCCGTCTGGAATAGCTCTCGTTCACTTTGCTTACTTCGGGCAACTTGTCTCCGAAACAACCAGCGAACAGAGGGCGTTCCTGAGAGCGATTACGTTTAAATTGCAAGCCTATCGTTGTGTCTCCCGTGGTTAACATACCAAACATTAGTGATTTCAAACTTCAGACAAGCGTCCACCAACCAGGAAATAAACGTTTGCCAATGGATTTGGGCCAGACTCTCTGCGGAGTCAGAGAGTCTGGTATCCAGGCTATACCAAGTGCCCGATTGCTTGGAAAACTTGATTTGATTTCATGCCTTTGTGCATATCTTCAGTGAAGCTCCAATATTAAATGTTTTATACTTTATGTATAATAGGCCCAGCCTTTCTGGGTGAGACGGTGAAAGATAGATGTGTCATCTCCCTGTGCTGTGTCTACGAGAGGAAATTTGCTGTCCCATCTCCAGCTTGACTGGGGCTGTTCTGTGGCCACTACATTCTGACCCAGTAGACCAGGGGTGGGCAAACTGCGGCCCGCGGGCCGGATCCGGCCCTCCAAGCACTTTCATCCGGCCCGCCGAGCATTTCATTTAGTTATCAGGCTGCTCGCTATTTTTTTCCTGCGATAGAGGCGACGTTCGTTAGCTTTACTGCAAACTGCTTTTCACTCTCCTTAGATAACGTTTACAATGTCAATGTTAAAACATCATGTTAAATAGAGATAACATCATGTTAAACTAAGTAAACTCTTAGTTATCTCCTTTGCAGCAGATCTAACATGAACATTATGCGATCCATTTAATTGAGAACGCGTCTGCACTCACGAGAGGGAGAGAGCCGCAGGTTCCAGCTGGGTTGTCATTGTTGATAATTGATATCTCCTTATAAGAAACTTTTAAAGGGAAATCATGAAGGCAACAGTAGTTCCCACTACTGACCATTTAAAAACGGTGAAAGGGCCCAGCCGTAGGTACCATAGACATAATATACATAGACGCAGCATTGGCTGCTGGAAACAAGAAATGCGGCCGCCATCTTGGACCTGTCATACTCCTCGTTGCGTTGCAGCAGAAAACACAAGATGACAGCACTGTGCAGCATGTTCCTGCTCAAATCGGCGGACCATACTCGGGAGATTTACTTTTCACAAGTAAGATTTAACATTACCGTACTATTGGTTGTATTTTGTATTTTCGAACAATGTGGCCTGTTTCATAGCTACATGTATGACCTTTGCAGCAAAAAAAAACGCGTGAAAATCTGTTCGCTATTCAGTGAGATATGATTAATTAAGTGCGCTGACAGCTCATTGCACCGGCCAAACAGATTACACTGAGTGGAGTGGATGACCGGTCCAAGATGGCGGCTCCACGTCTCGTCAGCGCTAGTAAGGAGTAGCGGTCGATGCAGCGTCTATAGTATATTATGTCTATGGTAGGTACAGCACTAGCCATAGCGGAGCAGGCAGAAGATCATTGAGAAATAAACGTGAATTAAAGCGACTGTCTTAAAGCGACAGTGCACAATTTATACATTTGTTAAACAGCATAAAATTAGCAGTATTTTTAAGCAATTAATATTTTAAAACAAATACTTTTCATACTAAATTATAGGCTATAAAAAATTTGTTTTTTTATGCATGTGTCGTAGGGGGGGGGGGGGGTTGTTGTGCGGCCCGCCGGCCAATTTTCAAAACCCAATGTGGCCCTTGAGCCAAAAAGTTTGCCCACCCCTGCAGTAGACAGTGAACACCACCCGATTTCATATGTAAAATGAAGGGTTCATGGAGACAGATAGAGAGAGATGGGAAAAGAGAAAGAGAGATTTTCTTTATACAATATGCAATCTCTTTGCATAATTAGAAATGTTTTGAAAGTGCAAAGTGCTCTTTTGTTATTCCAGTGAAGCTCATTTGAATTTGAGCGAGAGAGAGAGATACCATTGCCATTTTTGATACAAGACTGTCCATTGACCAATGACTGGAGCTAATCATGTCCATCTTTCAAACACCACTCAGCATTTCTCTATTTGCGGTTTTGTCCTTAACAGTCCCTTTTCATGAGAACATGAACATGGGCCACTGATGTGTTACATCTCATTATGGACCGCCATGCCAAATCTGGGCTGCTATTTCAAGGAGAAAGAAAGTGAGCGCGACAGAGAGAATGGATAAAAAGGAGACAGAATCGAAAGGAACAGAAAGGAAGTAAAAGAAGGAGGCAGAGAATGCAGGAGGAAATGTGATGGAAATGCGCTTGTCTGACAAGACAGGCAGAGGCTAATGTGACTCTAGCCTGTGGCGGGATGCCGCCGCCTCTGCCTTGGCACACTCGGGGTCGTTTCATCGAGTTCTGTCACAGGTCATCAAAGCAGACAGGCCGCCAACAGTGACTTTAATGTCATGGCGAGCTCTGATGCCATTGGCTGGCATAGACCCCTCACCCGCTGAGCGTCCATTCCCTTTACCAAACCCCAACCCTGATTCACTCCTCATCTCCTCATCACCCCCCGTCCCCAACACACACCTCTACACTGGATGGCTAAGAATCAGATCAGATTGAAGTTTTTCTTTTTATGTTTTATCAGTTGGGGCTGTCATTTCTTTTCATGACTCTTCATGACAAGGTATTTTCAGGTCACTCTGGATATAAACATTGTGTGAAGTTCCAAGGTGAACTTGGTAAAATTGTATCTTTCAGTATCAGTGACAGATGCTGTCTTTACACATATGATGGCTTTTGGTTAAACTTGTCATCGTGCCATATTTGAACGACAGTTTTCCGGAGCTGATGAATGACAGTTAAACGGTAGCTAGACAGTTTATCACAATGATTTTGTCCCATTGTTATATGATTTGATGACAGGAAACAGTCAGTTGTAGAAAAAAAGTAGCTCTTCTTCCCAAGGTGTTTTTATGAAAAGCAGCAGGAAATAAAGAAAAGACAGAGAATGTGTGATGCTATACAAACCTGATAAAAACAAAATAATAAACAGGGTCATTCACAGTCACAGTCAGATTTTGCCATGGTAAGATATTGATGTATCATGCAGAAGTGACATTATGCCTTTAAGTACATGTGATCCTGCATCACTGTTTTGACACAGAGGCCAGAGTGCATTTCATGTGTACAGTCTCCGTTTGTAAGCACGCTTGTTTGCCCACGTCTCTCTCTCTCTCTGTGTCTGCCCACATTTTTCCGGTGCTGATGAAAAATGAGATTACACTCCGATAAACCTAAAGACATTACTGGATTAAAATCTCAGGCACAGGATCGCCATCCGAGGAGCAGATGGTCTTTGATCGGCATTAATATTACAATCGTCGTTATCACTGGCGCCAGCAACACGGGTGTTGTCATCAGTGTTACAGTCACGTGCTCTGTTCATCTAATCAGACTTGGTATTTCACGGTAGACCGCTGCCCTTGATGTTGCTTTGATGCACACTCGGCTCTGGATCGCAGCAGAGCAACGGAGGCTTTATGGACATGACTCAGACATGATCTCAGTTTAGACGTCTGCAGTGCTCTCAAGGAAAGGACACTTCATTTGAGTACAGCAGTGTGTCCATGTGCCATGTGAGTCTGTATGGACGTTGGACAGTTGGAAGAACTGAACATTTTTAAAACAAAAGGGCACACACACATGTTTGATTTTTTGCCAATGTATCCTTGAAGCTTTTAATTCCAAGTTTTCTTCAATGGGTCTTTTGTTATGGTATGCAAGTGTCCCTCATGATTGTCCATCCTAATAACCCTAGTTTGGTCTCCTATCTAGAATATCTGAACTCTATCAGAACTTATGGCCCCTTATCAGGTTAGTTTTTAGGACCATTGAAGAATCGAAAACATTTGCAACCATAAATGTTCCTTCAGAATCATTCTAGGAATGCTTTCAAGTGTCGCATTGACTTTGTGTCACACGTCTACGTCTAAGTGTACTACTCATAAACAAGTGAATGCATCATAGTTGATACAGTAGATATGAGATATAATCTGATGTCTGTGCTTGAGTGTTCTTTTGTGTTGTACTGTAATGGAGATGAATGAAGTGGAGAGAAACGTTTTTGCAGGAGTTTGTCAAGATGTTAAACTGCACCGTTTACAATGCAGCCCTCTCACAGCCTGGCGCTAATGGAGATTTGACCAGCAGAGTTAAGGGGTAGCACAGGGGCGGACCATGTGATGTAGTGGCTTGGCCCTGTGGGAGCTTACCGGAGCATCTGTTCCTGTCTACTCTTACCGTGCCCACAGGATACTCGGAGCACTGGTCATTCTGCTCCATGGCTGTCCTGAGCTGTGCCTGACCAGACAAATCACCTCCCACTACCCCAGAGAGCTCCAACCTTCCATCTGTCTTGTTCTGCCTTGGTGCCATTTACTCTTGCTAGTATCAATATCAAACAGACTTCACCATTCAGAGTATTTAAATGCATATCAATGCATATATTCAATGACAACACGCGTAGCGGTGATAATGAATGAGCTACCCTAGATAGGGTCAGAAACTGGCCACAATGCTGTATGCAATTAGCAATGACCGGTGGGGGCCAGTTCTTCAATTAAGATGAGTGGGAACCCTCGATAGTACCTGCTGAGAGACTGGCTTCACTACACCATAGGGGTAGGCAGACAGAGTGAGAGAGACAGTAAAGGAAGTGGAGAGAGAGAAAGAGAGGAAAAAGAGAGAGAGAGCTCAGAGTCCAACTGATAATGATGCGAAGAAGGGCGAGGGGAATGGAGACAGGATGTTCTATATAGAGAATAAATGAGGTGAGAGAGACAAATGGTATAAGCAAAGGGAAATGTGGAAAGAGAGAGAGAGCAGACAATAAATTATGAGGAGTTCCCATACATCCCTATCAAGGATTCTTTCACTTATTTAGGCATTCAAATTCGCCCAACAATCACACAAATTGTGAAGGAAAACTTTGTCAAGGTCATGAAAACTGTCCAGTCTGATATTCACAGATGGAATAAGTTACCAATGTCTGCAAGGAAGAGTGAATAGTCAAAATGAACATACTTCCCCGAGTAAACTTTTTATTTTTTGTGATCCTTTATCTCCTCCTCCCAATTATTACAAGGACATTCACTCTGCGATCTCTCAATTTCTTTGGAGTGGTAAACGCCCAAGAATAAAGCTAACTACATTACAGCGTCCTAAACTACTTGGGGGCCTTGCCCTACCAAACTTCCAGTTCTATCATTGGGCATTTCAAATCAGAGCTTTACATGTTTGGATTGACCCAGAGTCAAAAGTACCTTGGAGATCTATTGAAGATGCTTTGGTGAAGCCTCATAGATTACAGGATTTGCTTTTTACTGGGCTTGGTCGAACCAACCAGAAGTTAAGGTTGGGTTGTATAATTACGCATTCTTTGAATATTTGGAAACAGGCAGGGAAATGCATGAATATTCAACTCTCCACCAGCGCACAGACACCTCTCTGGCACAACTTTAAATTCTTGACAGGTGGCAAACCATTTCAAAATCCATTGTGGTACTTCCGAGGCATAAATGTATTCAATGATTTATATGATGATAATGGCCTACGTTCATATCAGAATCTCCAAAACTCATTCAACTTACCTGCTTCGTCATATTTTGTCTTTCTTCAGCTATGTTCTGCACTCAGAGCATATGGGGTACCGTGGGACCGACCACCAAACCCTATCCAATGTTAGAATGGGTTAAACCTTCTAACTGCTTGAGGCAGAGTCTCTTTTATCTACACTGCCTTATTAGATAACTCTGCCAAATGTCTATCCATAGAGAGACTTTGGGATAGGGAACTCTTCATTCAATCAGGACCTAGACTGGGAGACAATTTGGCTCAATTTATCTCAGTGTTCCAAAAATGTGGCTCACCATCTGATCTACTACAAAACTATACATAGAGCATATGCAACTCCACACAGAAGATTTCAAATGAAACGGGTTCTTAGCTCAACTTGCAACATTTGTAATGTC
The DNA here is from genome assembly GCF_046254945.1 of Alosa pseudoharengus. Taxonomy (NCBI): domain Eukaryota; kingdom Metazoa; phylum Chordata; class Actinopteri; order Clupeiformes; family Clupeidae; genus Alosa; species Alosa pseudoharengus. The sequence continues at coordinate 26,256,804 of NW_027468650.1, read as the reverse complement.
TTACCTGGCACATTTTTACATATGTTTTGGGAATGTCCCACAATTGCAGAGATATGGATGTTTGTAGTGGAGGAAATTGTCAAAGCTACTGGATCTTAATATCCCCAGAACACCACACATTTGCCTTTTAAATGATGATTCGGACCTTGAATATTCTATAATCCAAAAGAAAATGCTAATGGCAGGTTTCACAGCATCTAAAAAAGTTGTTTTACAATTATGGATCAACCCTTGTATACCATTTAAACGTTTTTGGCTAAGTCATGTAGATTATATTGTCAATTTAGAATATCATACGGCTCGCGTAAACAAGGCCAAGGTATCCACCCTACATAAATGGGAGGCATTAATATGCAGGGTCAAAGATCTCATACCTCTTGTGTGATGAGTTGCTTCATTGTATAAAATACATGTTGCTGTTGAGTGCTCTTTTTTTCTCTTTCTCTGTAAATATTTGTTTTATCATTTTGCATTTTTAATCTCTTCTTTTTAACACGATTAGGTGTATGCTTTTATATATCATGTATCATTTTATTATTTGATGTAACCGTATTGCCCCCCCCCCCCCACCCCACCCCATTTATATAACTCAATAAACAGTTGATCACAAAAAAATAAATTATGAGGTGTTAGCAAGGAAGTATATGTGAAAAGTGTGTGTGTGTGTGTCTGTGTGTGTGAGAGAGAGAGAGACAGACCTGGAAAGAACCCTCCTTCAGTATGGCAGTGTGCTGCCTCCCGCCTCCTGCTCCTCAGATGTGACATTGCGCAGCCTAAAGGCCAGGCTATGACAGGCTTGTTGCCTTGGCTCGTCACGGGAGACCACAGTCCTCGCCTCACCCTCCCACATTCCTCTTCTCACTCCCTCTCTCTCTCTCTCTCTCTCTCACACTCCCCCCCCTCTCTCTCTCTCTCTCTCTCTTTTCTCTCCCTGTCACCTCTCCTCTCCCACCAGTTCCCTTTCTTCATCTGACTAGGAGGTACACACAGTTCCAGCTAGTCCTCCATGGTTTCATTTTCTCTGCCATATGTCCTCTTTCAGCTCTGGGGATGGAAAAAAACAAAGGGAGTTACCATGCAAAAGGGAAAGAGAGAGAGAGAGAGAGAGAGAAAAGAGACTCTAAACAGAGAGAAAGATAGATGAGTGCTCCCAGATATAGATATGTTGATAGTGGAGGCTGTTATTCCTAGAAATTTCTAGTTTTCATTGTGTGATTCTCGGTATTGTGCTGATCAGCGAGTATGTTGTACGGTTTTGTGTGAGACCATAACAAGCCTCTGTGGAAAGGTAGCAATGTGTGAGTCAGAGCAAGAGATTGATGAGAGAGAATGAGGAACAAGGAACGAGAGAATATGTGTGTTTGTGCGTGTGTGTGTGTGTGTGTGTGTGTGTGTGTGTGTGTGTATGTAGACACAGTCATCATGGCGCTGAGGCTGAACAGTTCCATAGTGCTGACAGGACAGGAGAGTGAGGGCCTCAGGGTAATCAAAACCACACACACACACACACACACACACACACACATAAAGAGCACATACATTTGCCTCTGCATTCCCACACACAAGAAGTTTAGACATTGAGGGGCAGATGTACAATGGAAGTATACTTGTGCCTTTCCATATAACATGGAGGTTATGAAGCATTCACTTCATCACGTTAACAGCACTCTTCAGCGCCCTCCAACAATAATTTGCAGTGCCCAGAACTGAATCTGAATCAATTGAATGGAGACAACTGACCACAACATTACTGTAAAAGAAAGGAAACATTTGGTGATCATGAAATAATACAATTCATGACAATAAGATCTCAACAAACAGCAAGCTAATGTAAGGCAATAATTCTACTCCATTTAAAATAAAAATGACTATGACAGATTTAGTAACATGCAATTGCGGTCTGCATCCACTCAGACTACAGAACTGTATAGCCACAGTAGCTCTCCTGAAAAAGAACCTCTCATTCAGAAGCATTAACAGCAGCATCTCTCGGCTGTGACTGCGAGACGTTGATTACACGGCCCTCCCTGTTCCTGCCAGCACCCCTGCTGCTGCGCTGCCCTGCCACATACGACCAGCGGAGGCTGTCAACAGCAGGTGCGCTGAAACCAGGTGCAAACACCTGCAAGAGCCAGCTAAAAATAACCCTGCCGGGTAGACAGCGAGGCATGTTCCAGCAGATCCCACCTTTAACCCTCTCACTGCCACCCTCTGTTGAGCCGAGGAAAATGGTAGAATATGACTGAAGTTTTGAAACAGGGGCCCTTGTGAAATATTCTGGGTGTCTATGTAGAGAAGTACTAAAAGTGCTTACGATTGTGTTCTATCTACGTAAAGGTTTCATTCTCAAGGCGGATATGACAATGATGAAGGTTGTTGGGCACGCAAGCCTGTGTATGAAAAGGGAAACTCGTGGTGTGTGTGACATTGCATTTGAGTTAGTGTGCAAAACAGCCTTTGAAATCAGACATTGGAAAGTACGTAGTCTGAATCAGTGCTGTAAGTCAGCAATACTCACTCATGTGGGGAAGAAAGAAATGCAGCACATTCTCAGTCGACTGTGACGTGAGTGTGGTCACAGGTTCAGAGAGTCCATTGTTTTTTTTAGAATTGAATCTCACTTCTCACACCTACCTCTGAGGAAGCAAGCTAACTCACATGGGGTGCACATACACACAAGCCATGCAAAGTGTATAGCAAAAAGGAAAAGGACTTTTTAGATAGAAATAATAGATAGATAGAAATCATGCCACATTTGAACTTTAATAGACAGTGTTTTGATAAAGTACAGTTTAAATTATGTCCATATTCCTGAAGGTATGGTGAGCATGAAAGGTCCTTGACATACACTCTTAAAATGAATGTGTTGAAAAAAACACAACTTGCATTGTTTTAACACATCTCTGTGTCCAAATAGGGACAACACATTTGTTTTATACTGATAATATATATAGTATACTGTCCATGAAAGCAAAAGCTACTTTCATAGACTTCAGTGTTGTTTCAAAAGTCTAAAAGTTCATGCAGAACATATTGTACCGGTACATACTTTTCCTTATATGACTAACCTTTTAAGTGGAAGTGAAAGGTCATAATGCTGCATGTTTTGCTTTTCTTGCCATACAAGTAAATGTTGGCCATTTCATAGTATTGACATCCGTTACATGGGCAGTCTACAAACATAAATTAAAGGGACACCAGGCAAGCTTGAGTGCTTTTTCTCTACTAAGCTCCCCTTAGCGTCTGTACGTGTCCATATGTGTGCGAGCCCTCGCTCAGTCTGAAGCTCTTTTCCTTTTTTTTGCATCTTCCGTCAAGGGTTTTCGCTGCTTCTTCGCCGGCTGTGCCATTATACACACGTTTGCAACTAGGGTTGCAAAAGGGCGGAAAATTTCCGGTAAATTTCCGGAAACTTTCCGGAAACTTACCATGGGAAGTTAAGTTGGGGAATTTTGGAAATATTCCAAATTGGAAACTTTCATGGAATTAAAGGAAATTATGGGAATTAATGGGAATTTACGGGAATTAACTGGGAATTTTGGGTAATTCATACAAACATTAACATTTTGTTTTGTAATAAGCAATATGAATTGTATGTTGGTATTTTCGCTTAGCTTAGCATACAAAGCTAGCTAGCATGCTAGCGGGAATCCCATTCTTTGCCTATGGTTTACTAGCGTGCTAAACTAGCAATACTGAACTGCCCAAGATACACCACACCACTCAACAACAAAATCCGATTGGTTGGAACATTTTTTCCCCATGCATATGAACGCACCATAGGTTTCCTTTATGTCTAGCAGCCTATGCCGATTGCTGTGTGCATATGATTGACATATGTGCAGGGTAGAAATTCGACTGAAATTGTATTAAATCAGGTTGTTTTAACTAATATTAGACTGCAAGATGGGGTTTTGTCCACTACATTTAAGTTCCCTGTTATAGACTAACTTGCCATATTAAAAATTCCCAGTTTATTCCCATTAATTCCCGTTTATTCCTGTTAATTCCCATATATTCCCATTAATTCCCATGGAAAGTTTCCAACTTTGAAAATTCCCAGAATTTTGCAACCCTATTTGCAACAATCGCTAGCCGGGTTTCGTTAGCCTGCCTCTGTGCTGGGGATGCAGGATGTAAACTGATTCTGCTTCTTGCGATGTCTGAGACTTTGTGAGACTGAAGGTCGCGGGTAGGAAACACTAAACTTGCAAGCGGGATATTCTTCCTACATGCAGTAGGGGCGGGCGAGAGAGTCTTCATTTGCCCTGTAATGAGTCATTTAACCATATACCGACTTAAGAAGATGATTAATTAACACGAAAACGTTGCCTGGTGTCCCTTTAATCATTTTTGCTTCTGTGCACAGAAGAATGTTCTCTTTTAATGTTTTGTGTAATGATACAACGCTAACACATTTGTGTTTTTCATGGACAAAAGGCATGATGGTGTTACATGGTGCCACATACACACACACTCTCACACACACACGCACATGCACAGGCACACATACACACACACGCACACACACACCCCTCATCTCCATCTATTAATGAGAGAAGAAATGGGAGATCAGTGCAGCTCATTGTTAGAGGTGTGAAGAGGATTTTCATTATGGGTACGTGGTGAATTGAAACTTGCTGGTTGTGGCTGCCATTGGTGTCGGGAGCATTAAAGGCCCCATAACTATCACTCTCAGCTGGGGGGTCCAGCACCATTAATAATGAACATAAGTAGCTGTACATATGCTAATGTATGTGCATAATATATGTGTGTGTGTGTGTGTGTGTGTGTGCGTGCGTGAGTTTGTGTGTGTGTGTGTGTATGTGTTTGGTGTTTGTGTGTGCACACGTGCATGCGTGTATGTATTTGTGTGTGCGTTTGTGTTTGTGTGTGTGTGTGTGTGTGCGTGCGTGCTTGTGTGTGTGTGTGACTTTTTTTGTTGGGGAGGGCACCAGAGGGTGCTGATGGTTGGTGGTAAACATCAGAGGTGATTTAATTGGCCTCACTCTCATGGTGAGGAAGGGTGGGGGCGGTGGACCCAGCCAATCAATGAGTGGCATGGTGCTATTGTCCTATTGTGAAAAGTCAGTCATGGTTGCTCATTAAAGTAATACTGGCTCACCCGTCCACCCATGTCTGAATAAGTCATACATCAAACTAGCCAAGTAGCCAAGTGAGGATTCTTTGCGGTACTTGCCTCCTTATTAGTGTGCTTTTGTTTTGTGTGCTCTCTGCACGCACTATATGCAGATCTTTGTCAAACGGATGTCCGACCCTTCGGGGGATTCAGATATGATGCTTACATGCGGACATTATGTGTGAACGACACCGACTCATGGTTGAACAGGTTGAACGTGGTTGAACACGCACATGAACAGAATCTCTGTTTTAAATCTTCGCTTCGTTCAGACATGAGGTCATTTACATAAAGTCCGTTCGAAATACTAGGAGGGGAGTAGTGTAAGAGCTATGTTTGGAGTTCCAAATGTCGGGATATGTTGTTCAGATATACGGCCCAACCGCTTGATATCCGCAGAACCTGTGGACTTACACCTACGTCTGAAAGCAGCTATTGATAGCATTTCTGACCTGCTGTTTTCCTTGCAGGGGTGTGGTGAGAGTGGATGTCAACCTGCAGGGAGTGGACATCAACCAGTGCTCCAGCGAAGGCTGGTTCGCAGGAACCCACAGATGCAACCAGACCAGCATGGAGGTGAGTGCTCAGGCCCCTCGGCCTACAGCTTTGGCACAGGGAGACCCCAGACATCAGCGTCGAGTGCAGTTGAATGGAAACTAGAGAGCTGTTTCTTCCTTGTTGCAACACCTTGGAGAACTGAGTAGTTGCATGTCCAGGCTGAGACTTAATTAGGCTGTGTACTGTGAAATGAATGACCAGCTCCCCCTCAACTTTCCCCACATTTTTATTCCCAGCGATTCTCCTCTCTGAAGAGTAAATTTGTAAATAGTTCATATGAACTGATAAAGTAGATAAAGTACACTAAAAAAGATCATAGACAGTGTGTATTCCAAGAACCCTAGATTAGAGATGCGCGGATAGGCTATTATTTCAACCGTAACCGCATAGCAAAACTTATCATCCATCCGCACCAACGTTTTTTGACCAATTTTCAAAACCGCACCCGCCCGGCATCCGCTGGTTCTTTTAATGTATATGGGTGATGCGGTGCTGCTGACGTGAGGCTAGAAAGCTCTTGCCTATTCTAGAAAGACTGATCCAATGCAGCAAATATATTAAAAGGTTAAAGTCCTACATTGGCTATGTTGTAGCCTATCCCCAGAATATCAGCAGCAAACTCAGTCTCTGTCTCGCAAAACAGTCTCCAAATAAAACGCACATCGGCCTGTAGCCTACAATTTTATCATTGTAATAAAAAACGCAATTTGGCACATAATTTCAACATGCTGCTATTTAGCCTACTAATTAATGCCTATTGTAGCCCTACATTATTTTTTGCAAAAAGAAACAAATCCTTAATAAAATAACAAGTCATTCACATTATAGGCTACTTTACGCACTGTCATGTCAGGGTGACACTATGACAAGCCTGTTCTGAAGAAGACTCCCATTCATTTTGACTGCATGGGAAGAGAGCGTGTCTTTTTCAGACAGACAGCGCAATTCATTTTATACCAGCAGGCCGATCGGACAAACTATGGCGCCTCAATATTAAAGAAACGCCGACTCTATTCATTCCGAAAGTCGACCGCACAGCAGTGCAACGTGCATGTTCACATTTTTAGTAACAACCGCCAAACTTGCTTGCTTGCCTTACACATCAAAGTTTTCCGACTATTTCTCTTACCTTCTTTTTTCCGCTGTGGATGTTACTGAGCTTGTAGAAGTTTTAGCTCTTACGTTCTGAACATCTCGCACTGCCATTGCCCATGTCAGTTCTGAGTCATATCACTCCATAATCTGTCTCTCTTTTAAATGCCTATTCCCTGAATGGTAGGCTCCAATGACTATGTGTTTTATATATAATATTGAAACAAAATATCCCAGTCAGTCTCATCTACAAGATGTTTAGGCCTCCTCCAATACTGGCAGCTGGGCTCATAGGTTGCAGATTTGCTTAGTGGCCTACCAAGGCTCGGCAACGAGACCCGACATGGGAGATGAATCATCGGTCAACTTGCACTGTAGCCTATTCTACCTTCTTATTGCACACTGGAGAGGAAAACATGCTGGTAGGCTATGATAGGCTACTTAATTTAAACTTTGTTACCTTTAGTGTGTGTGTGTGTGTGTGTGTGTGTGTGTGTGTGTGCGTGCGTGTGTGAGAGGGGTTGCTCAGTGAAACATCGGAATACACCAATTCCGCAACACCGTCTCTGATAGATAAACAAAGCAGCATGCATAGAAGCAACTAGGCCAAACTGCTTGATGGAAATTTGACTATTTCAAAGTGTACTCGTTTTTTTCGGATGTAGGTAAACACTTTATATTTTATATTTTTTTCATTTGATTGGTTCAACCGCCACCCGCCCGAATTTATTTAAAATATTATATTTATTCACGTCATCCGCCCGATCCGCGGTTTAACCGCGGAGTCCGCGGCTGTAACCGCGAACCGCGCATCTCTACCCCAGACATAGTGTAGTTTTCTTTTTTTTCTTTTTTTGTCTATCGCGGCAGCTAGTGAAGGACTCTACGGAGCCCCCCTGGGGACAGGGTGGGCAATATTTTTAGACCTCACTTTTGCGTTCCCTCACAATAGTTTTTGCGTTCCCTCGCAATACTTTTGCGTTCCCTCGCAATAGTTTGGAGTGGGCTATTGCAGGGCTCTGTATTCCCAGTCTGGCGTAGGAGACACACAGGTCCGTTGGTTCGCACATCATGGATAATCTCAACTTGATTAAGTTTTACTTTAACATGGCTTTGGCGGTGAGACACAATGTGGTTATGTGCTTGAAGACTCTGAAGCGTATTTTAAAGAAAAACGGTCTATTTCGGCGTAGAACAGCGGTTCCCAAACGTTTTTCCCCGCGGACCACCTTCTACATCCTGACTCGGCTCGCGTACCCCCTTCCATCCAACACATAAAAAAGTAACACATTCTATTGACGCATTCCAGGCATCGTGTTTAATTAGCCGCCCTACATGATAACAAAATCAAAATGTGCAACTGGTCTATGAGCTCTCACGCTAAAAAAAAAAAAAGTGTGGAGAACCACATTAGAATGGTTAGATAGCATCTCACTGCAGACCACGCACTGTGGCTTTGGGCAGTCTGTCTCCCAATCCACGTGAAGCCTAGGGCTATATGCCTCACAGGCTTGGAATTTCACCATTCTGGGGGCAAGGCCACTTGGCCTTCAGTTGGGCATATTTGGTGGGGGGCACAAAGGCCACATGTCAGGGCACCAAGGCCAAAGTTAACTATACAGTAGTAGGCTATAAAAATGATCAAAGTTGTATTTAGCCTATTCACTGCAGTAGACCTGCATCACTGTATGAAACATTACAAAAACATGAAACATGACATGTTACAAATAACTGTAAATCATCTGATCATCTAATAAAAACAGATATCTAGGCTATATATAAAATTCATTTTATATTTG
>NW_027468650.1:26238215-26245715 GCF_046254945.1 Alosa pseudoharengus | reverse complement strand
CATGGCGGAATAAGAGGTACAAATTATGAATAGTTGAGCAGGTATCAATTGGTTTACTGTTACAGCTGCATTAAAATAGATTTCGGATGAGAGACAGACAGTTGAGAGAGAAAGAGAGAGAGAGGGTGAGAGAGAAAGATGGAGAGAGAGAGACAGAGAGAGTAGAGAGAGAGAGAGAAAGAGAGAGAGAGACCACAGAGGGAGGAAGGGTGTAAATGAAGAACAGAGATGGAGAAAAACCAATAGGAATTGTTATTGGCAGTTTTTTAGATAATATGGCAAGAGTCCCATTCTCTTGTCCCTGGTCGATTGGATTTATTTGCTACAGAAGCCTAAACAGTTTTATGTGAATTCCCATTTGTTGTATTCTCTGAAACACCACCTACATAATGACCCGCCACTTAGCAGGCTATGTGAAGGACACTTAACAAACAGAGGAGTAGCCTATTAATCATACAGTACTCTGCCCAGGTGCTTCAAATTGCCTACCAGATACTACCTGTCCTGTCCGAAAAATTATTAGACTTAAGCTGAAGAGTCAGATGTGGAAAAACCCTTCTTCTTTTTCTGCATTCATATTTGAACATCATGTCCCATGGAGAGAAAGGGGCACAGACAGCCATACTGCAGTGCATGATACTGAACTGCACGCCTTTTCACTCAACTAGAGACGGCTGCCTCCTCTACTTCGATCAATAACAAGCCCAGTTAGTCAAAAAGCACTCCAAAAATAAATAAAAGTAGGCAAAAAGAAGAAAGAGGAGGAGAATGTTGACTCCCAGCTTTGTTTATCGCCAGAGCTATTTAAAAACTAAACTGCACCATCACCATCAATATCTGAGCGAAGAGTTGCTCCTCCTCTCATTGATCATCACTCACTAGTACTGTATGTGTGTGTGTGTGTGTGTGTGTGTGTATGAGAGAGAGAGAGAGAGAGAGAGAGAGAGAGAAAGAGAGTCTGTTTCTCTGTCTTTCTGTGTGTGTGTGTGTGTGTGTTTGTGCAAGCAGGAAGCATTCCCCACTGTGCTGCTTTAGCAAGCCTCTCCGCTCCCCTGGAAGTGCCAGAGCTGGTATAATGTGATGGTTAAACAGGAGAAGGAGAAGACTGCGTGGGGATCATACAATTTAATTGTGGTTGATAAAGTGTAAAACCACTGACTTGAGCTCCTTGGTCTCATCAGGAGACATAGAATAAGAGAGATGAGAAGTGAAAAAGAGAATTATGTTGTGTTCATTATTCTTGTTTAATTGTTTAGAGAGTCACACATTAGAGTTAGACTAGGATTTAACCTTACATGTATTTGTGTATGTTTGGACTGGTTAGACTCATTGAGATTGAATTGATTCCTTTCTTGCTTCCCCCCGTTGATCTGCTGTGGTGTTGCTATAAATAGCCTGTGATAGGGAGGGGTGTGTTTTCAGACAGGGGAAGATAGAGTTTCAGACAGGAAGAGAATGAGAGAGAAAGAGAGAGAGAGGGAGAGAGCAGACAGAGACAGAGAGAATCTCAGACGAAGGAGAGAGAGATGGAGGGAGAGAAAATGACGAGGGAGAGACAGACAGAGACTTTAAGGCAAAAGAGACAGCCGTGAAATAAGTGAGGGAAGAATGCAGACAGAATCTGAAACAAGAGAGAGAAAGATTCAAGAACTGAGAGAAAGAGAGAGAGAGAGAGAGAGGGAGAAAGAGAAAGAGAGAGAGAGTTTGAGTAGAATTGAGATGCAGTCTGAGGGGGCAAATGAAGAAGCCAGATGCTATTCATACAGCATTTGTGAATGAATGTATTTGGCTGTGGAGGAAGTGGAGGGCTGGCGTCCCGAGGCAGGCGACACATGAATCAGCCTGATTTAGCCCCTGTGCACCGACTGCCGCTGTCAAACAAAATATATGACAATCAATTCTGCCACCGCCTCATGTGGCTTTGGGCCAGCTGCCTCATCCAGGAGTTGAAGCCATATTATTAGCATGATGAAGGACGACCAGAGAGAATGACCACCCTCCACTTCCTGAGTGGCTATGCATGAACAGCTGTCATACCACATGTGCTCAAGAGCATTTTGGTTTGATTTAGTTTGTTGTTTTACTGTTTTTCTTCCTTCCTTCATTTTCTTACCTTTTCATTTGCTTCCTTTTTGTGTTTATTAAGAGTGTTCCATACACAGATGGTGAATGACATCATTTTTTTTTTTAAGGATCTAGTAACAGTGATCAGGTGATACCAGGGCTTAAAGTTCTCAGGGACTGTGCCAGATTTGAAATAAGATGATTTCATATTATATATGACCTCACCACCTGACATTTTTTGATCATTTCAGGCACAGAAATGTCGCTTGCTTTAAGCCCTGTGATAGCCTGCCTAAAGATAGCCAACATCCGTTAGGTGTAGAACACAGCACAATGCCTGTGATCCATGCAGTAACTATGACGTGGAAACAATGGAAGCTCATCATGGAGTACATTCAATATTTGAGCTGGCTGTGTGTCCTCCCTTCAGTCTGTCTCTCCGCCTCTCTCTTTCTCAGCACTGGACGTCTCATTTGTCCATCCCTCTCATGCTCCAATGAGGGGCCGGAGGTCTGTGCCATGGGCCGGTCCCTGGCTCCAAGTGTGACAGTGCAGCATAATGATGATGGATATCCCCATCAATTAGCCTAGCGCTCTTCTGGCCTCTGAAGCCTCACACACTCTGGATTGTAGGAGCAGGACAAATGATCCCTGTTGAAGAAGCTGGCCAGATGCAGAGTAGGACATCCCGGGTTCAGAAAGTAAAAGTCCTGCCAAGTATTTGATCCAAACATTTAGTAAACCAGCTCATCCTAATTAGCCGCCAGGTAGATCTGATAATTAGTGATATCACCTGTGTTAAGTGCACAGGTAGAAAGAATATATGGCAGGACTTTCTGGAACCGGGATGTCTGCAGATAAGGCAATAATCAAACGGACTGGATGAGCAGAGCAGAGCCTGTCTTAAGGGACAGACTCACTCTGATTAGCCTTGTATGTTAGCTAAAGTAGAATATAGCCCCCTAGAAGAGGCGTGCTGGCTTATTGAATTAGAAGTTAGATAGTTCCTTGCTACTTTTGAAAATACAGAGTCATATTTGATATAGCAGCTGTAAGAGCAACCCTTCAGTCAGCTAGTTTGATGCCTCAAGGAAGCGCTATCAAAAATATAGAAATATGCTTGTCGTAATCGTCCCCCACTGTAATTGGCTCATTCACTCCCTCACTCTCCCCCTCAAGCTGGTGTGTGTGGTGAGCGTTCTGGCGCATAATGCCTGCCGTGCCATGGCCTTCCCTGTGAAGTGCTTTGAGTGTCGAGAAAAGCGCTATATAAATGTAACGTGTTGTCGTGCCATAGCAAGCCCACTCTCATACACTCATGCATGGCCATGTGGCAGAGATGAGGTTCACGGAACACCAGAACCAAAATGGTTGTTTCAATTAGCAGGTTTTTGAAACACAGTTGTGTTGTTCAGTTCATTGAGGGCAGGTTGAAGATCAGCAGGTGACATTGGCCCTTACCTTCCCAGCAGGCTGTGATCGTGCCACGTCTCTGCTGCTTTCTTCAGTCCGTCGTGATGTTAAATTAATGAGCAGGATTAAAATGGTTGTCATGAGCAAACATGGTTGCCCTCTCTCAGGGAGACACCCTCACCCTCCCTCTCTTGCTCTCTCGCTGTCTTCTTACACACTCACTCACACACACACACACACATACACACACACACATACAGTACATACACACACACGTACACACACGTACACACACACACACTCCCTTTCTCTCTCTCTGTCTCTCTCTCTCTCTAACACACACACACACACACACACACACACACACACACACACACACCTCTTACCTCTTCTTACACGCACAACAGACACAGTATCTCTCACACAAACACCCTCCCACTGTTGCAGTCACACAACCACAGTCGGCCCATCTCCCCCTCTGGTGCACCTAATTTCTCACCTTCTCTTCTGTTTTTCCTTTTTTGTCTCTCTTCCCTATTTCTGCTGCTTGTGATGGTGTCTGGCTGTAATAGCATCAGACAGGGCACTGCTCACTGGCTCTCTCTCTCTCTCTCTCTCTCTCTCTCTCTCTCTCTCTCTCTCTCTCTCTCTCTCTCTCTCTCTCTCTCTCTCTGTGTGTGTGTGTGTGTGTGTGTGTGTGTGTGTGTGTGTGTGTGTGTGTGTGTGAGTGAGTGTGTGTGTGTGTATAGTGTATTTGTGTATGTGCGTGTGTGTGAGAGAGAGACAGAGAGAGAAAGGAAGATAGAGAGAGAAAAAATAGAAAGCAGCTGGCATTATTCAAATGAGTGTCAACCTAACACGGTACAATCGCCTAATGCCGTTTGAATGTGCTGGCATCCGTTTGAGGGCCCACCCAAAGGGAGGCGGCATCTTGCTCTTTGCTGTGTCTCCAAAGGGAGACGGCCGGCCTGCTGAGAAAATTAGCTCACAATCGCTCCAATTACCACAGTGCAAAACATCTGTCACTTTCGCAGCTCAAGTGCCAAAATCTCAGGGAAAAAACAGCACTTAGTTAGTAGACATGATGAGCATTGGTGCAGAGACTTTCTAAAGAAAGGCAAAACTTGGCATATCACATATGTTATATAATTTGTTGGCCTTTATTCAACTCTGCAATGCACTCATCAGTAGTAGCATTGCTATGGCAATTGTGCACATTTCCAATCTTGTAAAAGTGATAGGCTACTGAAATAATACATTAACCACGACAAGACCTACATATAAACTTATTTTACCTTGTCGCACATAATGAAAATAATACAAGATAATACGCAGCTAGTCCAGATAATGCTATTTTTAAACAGGAAATAGAATTCACATCTGTGTGCATGTGTGCATAAAACACATGAAGGATGCAATGCATCAAGGATCATTTCAAAATCATCTCCCTTTGAATTATAGTGAGGCTATTGAAGATTCACAACTCTAATAACATTGGTCTCTCCCTCTCTTTCTCTCATTCCATCTCTCTCTCTCTCTCTCTGTCTATTCCCTCTGTTCTTGCCTAATTTAACCCCTGCTGGTGAGCAAAGGGGAGAAGCGAAGTGAGGCTGTGGCCCTGGTTTAACTACTCTAATGTCATCTGAGGAAAAGCTGCTTAGTTCTTGTTATCTCCTCAGATGAGCCAATGTTTAACAAGATTAATAATTAATAGTGCAAACCAGTGGCTGTGAATGAGTTTGGGCCCCTCTGGGAATCTGTCATAGCAGCAGAATTAGATAAGATGACTTGTGAACAATAGGAACGGGTTAGAATTTATGGCCAATAATGTATGTGTCTTTTCTCTCTCTCTCTCTCTCTCTCTCTCTCTCTCTCTCTCTCTCTCTCTCACACACACTCACACTCACACTCATACACACACACATACACACACACACACACACACACACACACACACACACACACACACACACATACATATATACCCGTACATTCATTATGCATCCTCAAAGGTCAGATACATTCAATCCATTTCTTCTCCCACTCCAGAGCACTGTCTTGTTCACACACACAAATACACACACACACACACAAACACACACACACACACACACACACACACACACACACACACACGCACACACACTAGAAACATACAGGAAATAGAGAACATCATTTGAAAGACAATGCAGCTCCTACTGAGCACCAAACAACTTTGAAAAGCAAAATGTGAGACATGGATGATAACCAAACCCCCGCCGAGGCTCACATTAGACTGCTGAGTCACCCAAAGTCCTGTCACAACACTTCAGAGAGACAACTAATCCGCCAGGATTCCCTGCAGGAGTCAGCTTACATGTTGCAGTGGGTCTCTTCCTGAAGCATCTCACGCCAGTAGTCATGAGCATGCAGAAGCACTCACTGAACATTGAACACACTAGCCAGACAGATAGGAGCTGGATCTGGGCCAAATATGGGTCCAGTCAGGGCCAGACCAGGGCCAGCTTGGTAACAGATTCACCTGCTAACTGGGCATTGAAACAGGAGAGTAAGAGTGCAAAGGTAAAAGTTCAGCAGTCTTCTATATACAACCTGACTGACCTGAACTGACTGCATTCATAATGTAGCACTCGTGCCAGAATATTCACAGCTCTAAACACTAGCATGAGAGAATAAAGGTCTCAATGGGTGGGCAACTCTATGATTTTAACCTGTATGAACTCATTTTCATAATTCACAATGCATTCATGAATGTCTTTTGTGATTTGTCAGGGATGTCATGTCTCCAAGTCAGAGAGGGTGCTGCTCAGGAAGCCTTGCGTTGGGTTCAGACAGCAGGCTTCAGGCTCTGTTGGGACGGCACAGGGCTGTTCCTGTTGAAGCGTCCCTCCCGCAGACAGCGGCTCCCCCCTGATCCCAGAACAGATCTGAGCCGTATCCGCTCCAAAATGTCCTGCTCCCTGGGATATCAGACCCATTAGACTTTTAAATAGTGAAGCACTTCAGGCGGGAACATCATGTCTGATTACCACGGCCGAGGCTTTCAAGTTCAGATATCCTGATGTATAAAATATGCTCCATCCCCCTGTCTGAAGTGGTTCCACCTGCCATGTCAAAGCAAGCTGTCACTTCCACTGACACCAGGACGCATTGACTGACAGTTGTGTATGATCTTAGCAAGGACGATGAGAAGTCTGATGAGATGTGATTTGAAAAAGCACATATCGAAGCAGCTTAGCTCTCAGCTATTAAATATCAGCTTTAGCCAGGAAAACACAATGAGACGTAATGTCTCATAGAACAAAACAAGCCTTTATAAACAACTAGAAAATGTAATTTCGAGGAAATTACCAGTGCATGAAAATATAAACATACTGTATATTAACTATATTAGTATTATTAACATACTGTATATTAACAATTAAAATGCCAAACAAATTTTTATTTGGAAACAGTTGGCAGGAGTCATAGTTGATAACAACTGACAGTTGAAATGGCTGAACAGCTAAATAGTTGAGTAGTTTAAATAGTTAAATTATTTAATAGTGAATTATTGTAGTGAGGACATGTATTTTGAAACAGTTGTGGGCAGAGGAAATAGTAGTCTTAAGAGAGCCAGATTGTATGCTTAAAGCCTGAGACAGAGTATATAGTTTAAAAGTTGAATGTAGATAGTGTAATGGATGTTGATAGACAGAAAGTTGAATGGATGTTGATAGGCAGATTGTTTAATGGATGTTGATGTATAGTTTAATGGGATAAGTGAATGGTTTGAAGAGGATGAATGGATAGAAAGTTGGATGGAATGTGCCTTATATCCTTGTAGAATGGAGAGACACAGAGAGAGTTGGCCTAGTTAAGCAGAAAGCAGTTGATACAGGTGCAATCAGTTTAACCCTTTGATGGGTCCTAGTAGTGAGCAGCTGGAAGTTGATACAGGTGCAAATCAAGTTAATTAGTCCATTGTGATGTCATAGTGCTAATGCAAAGTCTGTGGGGAAAAATAAGCTTGTTTTTTATTAA
>NW_027468650.1:26230715-26233215 GCF_046254945.1 Alosa pseudoharengus | reverse complement strand
TTGACCTGAGCACGCTTCGGTTGAATTTGTTTACAGCAAAAGCTTGTCACTAGAGGGTCTACACATTTATATCGCTATCGTGTCTGTTGTACAAGATATTGACGATGCAATAACTTTATAAACATGAGCAGAAAACAGCGATTAAGGCATTTGTCGAGAAGAAGGATGTTCTGACTGTTTTCTGCAGGTCTCACAGAAGGCATTGCTCTAATTGGTTAGGTCTATCCAATTGTGTGCAGAGGCATTTTCCCCCTGTATCATACCATACAGGTCCCAAAGCTTAGATTCCAGACTCAAATTCTATTCAGACACAAAACGTTATTGTGTCACTGTTATGAACAAGATGCTGAAAATGCTTCGCCATGTTGTCAATATAACAGTTAACTCTGTAAGCAT
This sequence comes from Alosa pseudoharengus, assembly GCF_046254945.1. NCBI lineage: Eukaryota > Metazoa > Chordata > Actinopteri > Clupeiformes > Clupeidae > Alosa > Alosa pseudoharengus. The sequence continues at coordinate 26,232,819 of NW_027468650.1, read as the reverse complement.
TTTCTGACAAAAATGCACATGGCTGCAGTTTTGTCTGTTAGTAATACAGTATATCAATTTCGACAGTAAAAAGTTACACATTACTGTATGTAGGAGATCAGACAGGAATACTGTTTATTTCAATTGTCGACTCTGACATCACACTTTCAAAATAATTAGCACACAGGCCTAAACAGAAGCACAACATGTCACATTTTATTTACTAAAGGGTTTACAAAACATTTAAAACGTGCAACAAAATATTTTCAATATGAGTTTCAGCCTTAATTTTTACTATGTGTACACCATTTCTTGTTACTTTACATAGTTATTGCAGGTTTTAAAAGACAACTAAGCATAGCAGAGCATGAATTGTATTCATTCCTCTCAAGATGTAACTGTACTGTGTCTTATTATGACATGTAAGACCTTCAGTAAGCATCTAGACAAGACAAATTCATACATTGAACTTCAACTTATGAATTTTTAATTGAAATTGAAGAGCCTGGACTTGTTAGCTTTTCCACTGCCTTCACCAAAATGTACCAAAAAGCATGTACCAAAATGTACCAAAAAGCAACCTAAATGTACCAAAAAGCAACACAGAAACAATTGCATGGAGGTGCAAACATATTTGCTGTTTCTTCAAAGAAATGAGAAGTTATGCTTTAATTACTGTATGTATGATGGGGAGGTTGAACAAGTAGGTTTGAGAATTTCATTTTAAATTCTGATATGAGAAATGCACCAAAGTGACTACGAAATACTGTAATATAAACAGTTATTGTATATCAGAGAGTGTTTCAAAGAAGAAGTATGCAGGTAGCAGTATTTTGGCGGTGTGAGTGTGTTTGTGTGTGTGTCAGAATAGTGCAGATTTATTCTCTAAACCCACTTCAGACTTCAGAAACAGGCGGCTCCCCTCCTCATACAGATCCCCTAAGAGTGCCTGTCTGGCAGCAGTCTGCCTGCTGGTCCCTAAATGGAGATGCCTCACTTTCACTGCCACACACACACACACACACACACACACACACCCATAGGTTATCCGGTTCCTCTCTCTCTCTCTCTCTCTTCATATACTATATACAGTATATATATATATATATATATATATATATATGTGTGTGTGTGTGTGTATATATGTGTATGATGCTGTAATGATACAGTACACATACTTTATCATTACAGCATCATACTGTATATCTTGGACTTCAAAGTTTGTGAACCTCAAACAGAAGTTTTGTGACCCAGATGATGTTTAAAGCATGTTATTAGTACTTAAAAAAGAGAGAGAGATGGAAATAAAGATATACAGGGAGATGTAGAGAGAGAGAGAGAGAGAGAGAGACTTTATATTCCAGTTGCAGGACAGTTAATGCATCTCCTTTGATTTTACAAATGCTCTTGGTTTTGATCTAGATTTAATTATGACAAGTGGGTTTGTAAGAGCCTTGCAGACTTACAGAGAGAAATACGACTTCCAGTGTGTGTGTGTGTGTGTGTGTGTGTGTGTGTGTGTGTGTGTGTGTGTGTATTCCTCATGTTAGCTCTCTGAATGAGGGTGGTGGAATCAAAGGGACTAGGTTAAGAATTAGCCGAGTCTGGACACAGGAAAGTCATTACTTAGATAATTACACTCATCTCTTGCCCGACTTTTTTTTCTTCCAGGACACTACACACTGCTCATTGATTGGACGAGTACTCCTTAGTTCGTTGTCTCTGACTGTAGTTAATGTCATCCTTTTTAATCACTCTGGTCAGCCATTTCTTTCATGTACTGGTGTGTGTGTCTCTGAGTGTGTGTGTCTGTGTGTGTGTTCATGGATGTATTGCATGTTTTGGAGGTAAACTTATGTTGCAGCTTTATATAAAAAGGGTTGAATGATCTCCGAGTGGTCATGGGAAATGACAAAAAAGGCTTGAGGAATGTAGCCATTATGCTGAGGAATTGGGCTCTCTTTTTTTCAAACTTACTCCATCCTGTGCTTTTGAGGTTATGAATGGGTGTCTGTTTTCTTTCACACGTGTCCATATTCAGCGGTTGACAATTACTGACAGCTTCTCTCTCTCTATATATATATATATATATATATATATATATATATATCACTCTCTCCCTCTG
>NW_027468650.1:26118215-26225715 GCF_046254945.1 Alosa pseudoharengus | reverse complement strand
TGCAAATCTCGTAAACCCATATTTAGCTACAAAAAGGACAAATGGACAAAATGTTGAAAATGACAATTTTACTATTTCATGGAAAATATATGTTTATTTTGAATTTGATGCCAGCAAAAAAAGTTGTATAATGATAAAGTGATAAAGGCAACAAAAGGAGGAAGATTTCACAACTAATTAGGTTAACTAATTATCCTTGAATTTCCCCTTGGGGATCAATAAAGTATCTATCTATCTATCTACAGTATCTATCTATCTAACTGGCACCATAATTAGGTATAGAAAGAACAAAAGAGGCAGTCTCTCAGAAGTAAAGATGTGGAGGTATTGATCACTTCGTAAGCCTGTGTGGGCAAATGGTGAAACAAGAATAATGCTTCTTGACATGAAATTGCGAATATTTTGGGGATTTCATCATCTAATACAATATTGGATGGCTGTGGACTTTTGAACCACAGATGGCACTTCATTAAAGCAAGACCGTTTTTTTTAAAAGAAAATCATTGTATGGGCTCAGGAAAACTTCTGATAACCATTGTCTATTAGCAGTTTGATACTCAATTCACAAATGCTATTGTAAACTTTATCATGTAGAAGAAGATATTGTATTTAGACATGATACAGAAATGCTGCCATCTTACCTGAGCCTGAGCTAATTTAAATGGACTGAGGTAAAGTGGAAAATGGTCCTGTGGTTAGACCAATCAAATTGTGTGATTCTCTTTGGATCATGGACTCCGCTGGGCTAAAGAGGAGAGGGACTACCCAATTATCTAACTTTCCAACTATCTAACCTATCCAACTTGTTATAGTGCTCAGTATAATACCCAGCATATATGATGGTGTGGAGGGGCATTGGTGCCTATGGCATGGGCATCTTGCACATCTGGCAAAGCACAATCAATTCTGAATAATGTACACAGGTTTTGAGCAACATATACTGTCATCCAAACAGGGGAATTCATTTAGGGAAGACCTTAAATATTTCAGGAAAACAGTGGCAAAATTAATTCTGGACATATTAAATAGCATGGCTCCATAGAAGAAGAGTCCAGGTGCCAAAATGGCTTGTCTGTAGTCCAGACCTGTCAAATCATGTGCATCGTGGAATAAAAAACATGATTAAGGAGTCCCCAGACTGTTGAGCAGCTGAAATCCTATAACGGGCAAGAATGGGAAAACATTTCATTCTCAGAACTGAGTCTTTAGAACAAAGGAACTGGTCTTCTCAGTTCCTAAACATTTACAGAATGTTGTTAAATGAAGAGGTGAAGCAGCACAGTGCTAAACATGCCCCTGTCCCAACCTTTTTTGAAACGTGTTGCTGGCATCAAATTCAAAATGAAATTCCATGAAATATGATGAAATATCATTTTAAACATGATGATATGCTGTTCTATGTCCTTTTTGCAGCTAAATATGGGTTTACGAGATTTGAAGATGATCATATTCTGTTTTTATTTGCATTTTACACATGTCCCAACTTGACAGACAGACAGACAGAGACAGACAAACAGAGACAGACAAACAGATAAGCAGGCAGGCTGGCAGGTAGACAGAAAGACTGAATAAGATGAAAAGATAAAACGCCCTAAGGTGTGTTTAGTGTTTGCTACCTGACCTCTGTCAGGTTAGGTGGAACATCTATCATTGGTCATGGCTCAGGGTGAGAGCTCCACAGCTGTCACATCAAGGCTCTGTCTGGGCTCACAGCTTTTGACTCTGCTGCTGAGACACCACAGGCTCCAGGTTCTGTCTTTGGCCTGTCAGATATGGAGAAATGTGGGGCTGTTCATGACTTCATTCATACGCCCCTTTGGTTATATCAGATTATTCTGACTCACAGTCAGTGACAAACACCATTTCTCTTTTTCCTGCTTGCTCTCTCACTCTCCTCTCTCTCTCTCTCTCTCTCTCTCTCTCTTTATCTCTCTCTCTCTCTCTCTCTCTCTCTCTCTCTCTCTTTCTCTTGCCCTCACTCTCGTACCCAGATGTGTCTCTCAACAGAGTGGGGCTTTCATGATCTATACATTGCAAAGTTTTATAACTGGAGATGCTAAAATTATCAGCAGTCAGATTGACAGTGCTAGGTTTTATTACAGCTTGCCTTCATTGTATGAAGTCCGGCTTTGATGAACATCATCAGCTGTTTGTGTAGTGGGCTGCTAATTACAAGACACAAACAACAAGCCTATTGGAGCTGATAAACAGTCATTTGTATGAATAATGGATTTATTGATGACACATAATTGCTTTAATTATCAGGGCATGTCTACTGAAACAGAATCAATTACATCAGTGTCAGAGTGCATGATTAATTGTTATATGATTTGTCTTTTTTTAGATTTTACCAGCTTGGGATGCATTTCACTGTTAGTGGACTGAGCTGTTTGCTTGTCTGAAAAGAGTTTTTGTCTTGAATGAAAGGATGTCGTTATAATATGGTGTGTGTGATTGTTTGTTTGTTTGTTTATTGTCCTGCAGAGCATTAGGGCATCTGGACTGGTCCTTTTGGAAGCCATCTTGACAGGAGCGCTGTTGCTCTACTTCCCGGTAAGTGACATCATCTCCCCATCATCTGCCATTGTTAAACATCAGAAAGTACAGTATGATCCTGAGTGGTTTAATCAAAGTTTTTAAGTCATTTTAACTAGAATGCGCAGTGGTGTGATATGTCAGAACTTATGTTCCCAGCTGACTGCTCCTTGTGTAAGTAATCTCGTAACATCTATTCAGGCTGCATCAGTGCTATGCCTTAGACAGAATTGGCCCAGGGCTCCCTGTAATTGCAATTTAAAGGCAATCACATGGAGCTATAGACTTTACGTAACTGCCATGAGTAAATGTAATGAGATCAAACTGATTCAGAGTTGTGTAATCAATGCAATTAGCACGGATACGGTCTTGGAAAGTAATCATCTTTGAAAAGGCGTTGCTAGTCATGTTGGGGGTTTAGTATGAGTTCTTTCACTCAGTATGATATCATGGCTTAGACACTAAGAGCCCTTTAGCGGTATGTACAGCCCATCAAGAGTGTGGGATGCGAGCTTGTCTCAACAGAGCATTGAGCTGCTAGTTTGCCCATTCCTACACTCATCTCTGTGTTTGTTCAGGCCACCTATACATCTGTTGTATGTCTGGAGACAGCATGGAGCAGGATCTGTGTGCTAATGCTAGAGTTTGACTGTTACAGTAAACACCATATGCACTGCTCTGTTTGTCCTTGCAGTGATGCCTTACCCATGAGACTGCATACACACATTCAGTTACAATGTCATGTTGGTACAGGGTCTCATTTCTCAGACATGGTCTAACACATCCCTTTGGTGTCTGTTGTGTGTTAGGTAGGTGTTACAGTTTTTCACAGTTGCACATGTGTTTTAGCAATTGTGATAAAATGCTTTGAGCAAGAAGTCCCTCCAGGGATCTTGGTAGCTCCTGTTCACACGGTCCCACTTCAGCCGAGAAAAATGGTTTGATAATAAAAATAGCAATTGTGATCCAGAAGCCGGAAGAACTGGAATTTGTTTACCTTCCAGTTACCATCCAGTTATAACGTCATCCTTCCCTTTTCTAAACAGAGCCTTGTCATTTCTCTAATCTTTCTCTTTTTTCCCTTTTATTTTTCACCTTTTCTTCCACTTTTCTTCTCACTATGGGCTGATGAATGTGTGCGCTCCTAGCTCCTGTATCTGTGACGGCACAGATGAGCAATGTAGTTTCCGGAAGCGCAGTGATTGCTTTGAATCTAAATATAGATCTGAGAGCGGTGGTGGTGGTGGTTGGGGGGGAAGGGGGTTAGAGGGGGGAGTGTGTGTGTGTGTGTGGGGGGGGGGGGGATGGGGGGCAGAATAAGATTCTCAGCTTCCTTCTATTTTTAATATCACCGGGCGTAACTGAGGAGGCTCACTTTCACCTCGCCATTGAGCTGTGTGGATTTTTCCTCTCTTCTTTTCTTCTTTTTCTTTTTGGCTACTGCTCTTCATCCCTCTATCTTCCTCTCCTCCTCCTCCTCCTCCTCCTCCTCCCTTCCGTTGTTGCTGAGTGTGTCACATGTAGTTACCTTTGTCAGGTCTCAGAGGAGAAAGGGGGTGAATGTGAAGTAACTAGCCTACAGATAAGAAGTGGTGGAGAACAGCACACACCACACACAGGTACACACACACACACACACACACACACACACACACACACACACACACACACACACACGCACACGCACATGTGTGTGCGCGCACACACATACACACACACACACACACACAAACACAGACAGATACACATACACACACACGCACACGCACACACACATACACGTGCACACACAGAGAGAAAGAGAGAGGGAGAGGGAGAGAGTTGAAGGGTTGGAGAGAGAGAGAGAAGGAACCTGGGGTATAATTTTGTATACCATGTCAATGACAATGTACAGATTGGTAGTAGGTGGGTAGTTTCATTCATTCATTTTACTGTATTGTAAACAATCTTTAAATTACATTTTGATGTGTCTCAGCAATAATCAACAATGTGCTGTGGCAAAAAGTCTTTTTACATCATAATTACTTTAAATGTAGCTAATGGTGAAATTTTGCTTAAATGTAGAAATGAAATTATAAGATACAGTATTTTCTCCAGACAATCATCCAGAAAAAAATGTAATTCTATCCATGCCAATTTACATTCATGGTAATCACAGCATGGCAGGGCTGTACAATGTGTCATTTTCTGTTTAACACCAGTTTGAAAACTAATAGCAATATAAATATCAATGATCGATCATACCAATGCCAATGCAGACAAAAACACTGTATCTGTCATATACTGTACAGTAGCTTTGCTCTGTTTGAGGCCATCTGTCAAATAGTCATTTCATACTTTATCGTACTTCTAATCTTCTGTCATATATCTAAGTCTGGTCTTGTCAGTGTGTTCTTGGTTCCCCTCTTGCTGTGAATTACAGCCCATCTGTCTGACTCTCTCTCTCTCTCTCTCTCTCTCTCTCTCTCTCTCTCTCTCTCTCTCTCTCTCTCTCTCTCTGAGTGTGTGTAACACCATCTGCCAAGCTGCTGGAATGTCCAGAACATCACTGGCTACTTTCTTCTAACCCCCATTTAATTGTACACACCCTCATCATTGTTGTTGATGTCCATGTGTATATGTGTGTACCCCCCCCCCCCACACACACACTCGTCTCCTCATCATGTTCTATCTGATCACTCCAAGTGCTCCTCTAGTCCTCTCCTTCTCCCAACACATCCTCCTCTCCTTTCTCTTATCATTGCCTCTCATTATCAATTCTTATTCTTTACCTCTCCTCCTCTCTTTCAGTCCTCCTCCTCCTCTTTCATCCTGTGTTCCCTCACTTCTCTCCTCCTCTCGCCTCCTGTCCACCTGCCTGCGCGGTGGGCTCCTCCTCTCCAGCTCTCGGTCTGTTTGAGCAGCTGGCCCCATCGGGGGGGTAATGAGTGCAGGCAGGACAGAGCAGGACAGTCCATCATGACCTACCCACGAGGACACTCAGTCACTCGCTCTCTGTCTTCCCCCGCCTCCATCTTCAGAAAGTTTTCTCTTCCCTTACTGTCTACTTAGCCCTCAATCAGTTACTCCTAATTTGTGTCGTGCGTGATTTAGTTGTTACATGTAGGTTGTCTATTTATGTATTCATCTATTATTGTCAAACATGGAGGGAAAATAAAAGATTTACCAAACGCTTTGCAATGACACTGGACATGACACAGAGCACTCATTAGAAAGGTCTCACAAATACTCCTTTATCTTCACTTTTATTTTTTCTTCAAATGGTTCAATGGATTTTCTCTTAGTTGTTCCATTAATTCATCTGATTTATTTTATTTGTTTATTCTTGGCTAAAGGCCCTCGGTGGGATGCATGGCTTAGAGCTCATTCCACTCCAAAGCACCGTCTCAGCAGCCTCCTCTTCTGGTACTGGGCCAATGTGAGGTCTCATCACAGGTGGCCTCTGTAGAGCAGCAGCAGCAGTGTTTTGCATATTTAAAGGGCTCATTTAAGTGCAGTGGCTTTGGGACAGTGTCTGAAATGGGAGCCTGATGTTTAATTGATGGGGCCACTTTTGAGAACCACTCAGGAGTGGTGTTAAAAAGCCACAGAGAGGCACAGTCAGGTACTCTGAGTGAGTGTGTGTGTGTGTGTGTGTGTGTGTGTGTGTGTGTGTGTGTGTGTGTGTGTGTGTGTGTGTGTGTGTGTGTGTGTGTGTCTGTGTGTGTGTGTTAGGGGTGCAAATGTACAGGAATTTTCTTAATCGACTTTCACTAATGTTAATGAACCATAATCGATTATTAATTCCTCATTAAATGACTGTTGAAAAAAGCCAATTTACATTCAAATTTAAACTAGATATATAATCACTGTGGCAACATATTATTATGGCATGTTTTTGACAATCATTTGTCCAAAGTGACTAATATTTCAAGTCACTATATATTACAAGGGATTACATTGTCCCGGGAGCAACTTGGGCCTTTACTCAAGGGCACCAGTAATCAGGCACCTGGAAGCCAGGAGTTGAGCCCACAACTTTCAGGCTACTGCACGCTAGCCCAGCTCCTTAACCACTACACTACCACTGCCCTAGTCATGTTCCAAAGACGTTGAGTCATTTTGTTAGCTGGCCTGCAATCACAGGTCCTCCTAGCTAGTGCAACATGAATGGTTAGCTGTCTTCATCAGTGAGTAAGATCGGGTGTTGGCTTCTTAAATGGTACATTAGTGGACTTGTAGTGTTGTATTTAAGTACAACGTCACAGTGTTTGCAATGAACATTTTCATCTTTTCAATTGAAATGAACACTTCTCTTCCCCCGCTTCATCTCTGTGAATCTGCACCAGCAGAAATCATGTGGGATTTGCGCTGTTCTAAAAATGCACGACACCTTAGCGATTATTAATTTAGTTTCAAATTCAGTCGACTAATGTGTGTGTGTGTGTGTGTGTGTGTGTGTGTGTGTGTGTGTGTGTGTGTGTGCATGCATGCATAGGAGATTTCTGCTGTGCATTTGGACACGCACATGGATTGTTTTCACCTGAGGAGTCTACACACACACACACACACACACACACACACACACACACACACACCAACACACATCGTCTTCACAGCCCAGTGCTAGCATATATATATAAAGACAAACGCACACACACACACACACACACACACACACACACACACACACACACACACACACACACACACACACACTCACTCGCAGGCTACATAGAGCCCAGTCACAGATCCCATCTCTATTAACATGGTGCTCCCGCGGCTGCAGTCTGTCCCAGGACGCACAGATGGCAGACCTGGAGAGGGGCGTGCTGGGAATAGAGAAAAGAGAGCCTCTCTCTGACACATACCTGCCGGAACCCCCGTGGCCTGACTGGATGTAATTTACACTCCTGAAGGACCTGGGGGAACACCTGCAAATGTGTGTGTGTGTGTGTGTGTGTCCTCCATCTCATCTGGGGAACAGGGAGAAAGTGTGTGTGAGTGTGAGTCTGTGGGGGGGGGGGGGGTCTGAGACAGACCTGTCACTACTACATCACTGCGTGTATCTGTCACTGCACTGCATGGTAGAGAATGGAGAGTGTTATGGGTGTATGTGTGTGTGTGTGTGTGTGTGTGTGTGTGTGTGTGTGTGTATGTGTGTGTGACTACAGAATGTGTGTGTTGGGGGTGGGGGTCAGTAGAGCAAGAAAGGGTGGGATGGGTCGCTATGAAAAGATGATTTAGGACTGATGATTGACGGGAAACTGATTGAGAGTGCGAGAAGAGTAGTCAGTCGGGGGGCGGGGGGGGGGGCCAGTGAGGAATTGGGTGGGGGCGGGGTGTTGTTTTTTAGGCGGAGGGGAGAATGTGGAGTGGATGACGGTGCGGTTGTTGTGACAGAGCATGTCCCCAGGCTGCCTGGACCCTCCTGTGGAGAGGTGCGTGTAGGAAGCATCCCCACCCTCCTCCTCGCCATCCCCAGAGCAGATTGCTCTTTTCACCTCTGACGCACGTTGTCAGCGAGTGGCTTGATGCCGGGAGTGTGTGTGTGTGATGGTGGGTGGGTGGGGGGGGGGGGTTAGCAAAGGGAGGGGGGAGGAACAAAAGATGGGGAAAAAACACAACACAAAAAAAAAGGAAATGAGATTCTCTTTATCTCGACCTCTGGAAGATTATCTGCAAAACGTCCGAGAGTCTTTCTTTCATGTCTCAGATTAGCAAAAAAAAAGAGAAAGAAAAAGAATGACAGAGAGTGAGTGTGAGAGAGAGAAAGAGTCCGCCTGTCAGATAGACAGGTTCAATTCAGCTTCACTTGTAATTTGAAAAGAGGAAACATCCCTGAGCACAGGAAGGTGTTTGACATTCTAAACTGGTGCATGCTGCTTCCCGGTGCCTTAGAATAGAAGGCCATAATGAACACGTTTAGCGCCGGGAGATTAGCATCAGGAAATCCTAGATAGCGGATATTTTCCTCATTGATTTCAGGAGCGCCTGAGGACAGGGTTAGTGGGAGGTGTATGTGTGTGTGTGGGTGGGTGTGTGTGTGGGGGAGGGGGGGTGTATTTGAGACAAGGTTTGTTTGGCTTTTTTAAAACAAGAGTGGAAAAAAAGTCTTGTGGCTGGTCTGAGGTTAATCTGATGATCCCAGCCTGACTGGAATGCTGAGTGCCCGGACGCCAGGAACCGAATAAAACCAGAGAAACAAATCCCAGCCCCAGCCTCCCCCTGAGGAGAACCCGAAACTCGACAATGTCCTTTCCCAGCAAGCACCTGTCCAGACAAAATGCGTCTCCGTGTCTGGGCCCTGGTTGGCAATAGCAATGAGCACTCAGCTGAAACCGAGACCAAACTTGTTTTCCCTTCGTACAAGGTTGTGTCTGCTAAGACACTTTAAGACAACACACACATTGAGCGACAGCTAACAAGCCTTGTTTTTATCATGCTCGTAATTGTACCCTTAGGCAGATGTGCTATCTTAAGAAGCTATCTGACGGGCTGACACCTTGCTGAGCCCGTTTTGACAGCTCTTCTCCATGCTTTGGCTGGTTGTAATGGCAACGAGATGCCAGCTGAATCATTAGCCTCCAGACAAAACGTTGATAATTATTAACAATGGAGGGGTGAAACATACACAATGAATATGACTAAAAAACACAGTGGTACTAACAGTAAAGGATTTCATGCAGGGTCACACCCTTATGAATTATGCGGAATCCACTAAGAGAAAGTGGCTAACTTCTTCTTGTCTATTCTTGTCCATATGTGTGTGTGTGTGTGTGTGTGTGGGGGGGGGGGGGGGGGTGTATTTGTGTGTGTGTGTGTTTGTGTGTGTGAGTGCATGTATGTGTACATGGGCCAGTGGTCCTCAGCCTCTCCTCTCCACTGCAGCACTTTAATTAGAGAGGCACTTGGACCAGCCAAAGCCCTCCAGACGCCTTCGCCTGTCAATTATTTATGGCTGCTCTCAGATATAAAGGTCCTAATCCTCAGCCTGAGGGCCATGAGGTCTGAGGTCTCGAGGTGGCTGAAGATTTGCCTGACGTAATATTTATTTAATTCATTTTATCAATTAATCTCACTGCAGAGAAACCAGCAGCGATGTCTCACATAGTGCTTATTTTGTTCAGTGTAAAGGAAGCTTGCTTGAGGCGTACAGTATTTGAGAAGCCCTGTTTGGTTTTTTTTTGTCATTTCAGTGAAATGGAATCTCATATGAGCACACCCATACACACGCACACACACACACACACACACACACACACACACACACACACACACACACACACACACACACACACACACACACACACACAGAGGCCTATGTATTTCTATCCACCCACCCACAGCTTTGGGAGAGGTAATTTAAAAGAACAACCGTCCGTGTCCTGGTGGGGTTTCGGACCAGATCAATAACCAGGGTAACCTGGGCCCGAGTCCTGACCTTGAGAAAACAAGCCTGGCTTCTCCCATTGATTCCCGCACTCCCATGCACCAGTGTGTGTTCTATCGACTCGTCTCTCCCCTCTGCCGGTTCATTTGCATGTTGATTGTCTCCAGATCATAAGTCGATTAGACCAACAGCCTTTAGTTTTAGTGCTGACACTATTATACATTGTGTAATAAACTCCCTCATGCTTGGTCGCCAGAATCACCACTCCTCAGATATCCACAAGGAGCTGTAAATAGTTTGTGAGTTTCGTCTTCCTAAATCTATCCATCCAAGTTGTGACTGAGTAAGTGACTCGCCTCTGCATAGAAGCGGGAGACAAATATGAGGGGATGGGGTGGGAGGCGAGCTCTGTCCTTTGGGCTCCATAGGTGGCAGGGTTGTGCACAATTCGAATTGCAATTCTGCTTCCTGTTTGCTACCTCAATTAAAATGCAAGTGAAATTCAAGAATTGAATTGGAATTTAAGAGCCAGTTTCAATTCAATTCTGGAATTTTGCACAAGCCTGATAGGTGGGGGTGGAAGGTCAGGTGGTGGAGGTGCTGGATAGGTGGAGGAGGTGCTGAAGAGACGCTTCTCAGGCAATCAACCTGGACAAATATAAACCATTGATTCGCAGTGGTACTGAGGGCAATGCAGTGCTAGTCTATCATTTTCATCTGGTGTTTGTTCATGTAGCACATCGGAGGTGATCAGAGAGTGCACATCAAAGCACATTTCATGGTTGGATGCCAATGTGAAAACCACAGTGTAGAAATTGGAGGGATATGAAAAGGAAAAAAAGAAAAGAAAATCCCATGTATGGTGAAATGTGAAAAATGTACACTCACACACGCAGCTGAACAAATCACATTCCAGGCCAAGGAGGGGATGGTCCCCTCTGTGAAAGCCGACACGCCTGAAAAATTGCTTGCCAAAAATAAGCTGGGACCGCCATTAATAAACATTACCTTTCCAGCCCATTTCAGGAAAAGACTTAAGTATGCAGACTGGTATGTTCATTTCACCGAGGGTGATTATAGGCTGAATGTGTGATACACTGCGGGACAACCCTTTATTCACTGTAATGACAGAATGATTGATGACGTTGCTATGACAGTCACACCATTGAGTCACACCATCAAAGAAGTGACTCCTGTGCGTTTGTTTGCCTCATGGAAATCAGAAATATCAATTATTAAAATATTGATTTTTCGAGATCATGAAAGAGCAAAGCAGGAAATGTCACTCTCATTAATGTTTTTTTTTCTTTCTTTCTTTTTTCGCATGCTTCCTTTGAAATGCCCTTGAAAAAGACAAAAAGAAGCAGCCCTGTGTTTGTGATGTTCACCTTTTAGATGGCATCTCTGTCAGTATCTTGTTGAGCACGTCACCAAGCTGTGATGATGCTTGTTCCTGTCGGGGCTCTGAATAGAATAGCGAGCGAAGCCTGGAGTCATTCTGCTGATGTAAGAGGCAAACTCGAATGCATCTCAGTTGAAAAAAAAAGCAAAAAAGGGGTCTTTTCTCTCTTTCTCTCATTGTTTGCATTGAAGGACATGCACACTCACACAGACAGACTCATGCACGCACACACACACACACATACACACAGACACACACACACACACACACACACACACACACACACACACAAACACAGACAAACACAGAAAGAAAAAAGGCCTAAGTGATGCAGGCGTCCATTCAGATGGCCTATCATTAGACCTTCTCGGGAAGGACCCCGAGGCTCTGCTATCTAACAAGAGTGACTCCTGGTTTATGTAAGCTGTAGCAGTGGTGTGTGTGGGGGGGTGGTTGTGTGTTGTTGAGGAGAGAGAGTGAGTTGGGTAGGGAACAGAGCAGAGGCACTCTCGCGATACACTCTAATGAAAGTACTCTGTGTGGCAAGGACCCCGGGGCGCAACATTTGCTGATGTGCTGCATGGGGAGGAGAGGAGAAGAAAGAGAGAAGAAAGAGAGAGAGAGGGAAAATATCTGATTTATTAGTGGCTGGAAAAAAGGACTAAGATTTACGCTTGACTGGAACACTGTGAAGCCTTTCACTATTGCCTTTTGTCTCTTTCTTCCTTTCTCTTCCTTTCTGTATTTCCCTCTCCCCTCTCTCTCTCTTCCCTTCTTCCTCTCTTAACTGTCTATCTTTGCTGGCTGCTCCATGCTCCTGCCAATCATGCATTTGCATTTTAGCCTCCTTCTCTCTCTCCCTCTCTCTTTCTCTCTCTCTCTCTCTCTCTCTTTCTCTCTGTCTCTCTCTCCATCTCTATCTCTCTCATCCCTCTCTCTCTCTCTCTCTCTCTTTCTGTCTCTCTGTGGTGTTGAATGACGGCAGCGCTGGGTATAATAGTGTAGCTGGTGAATTGTATCACACAGAGCCACTCCTGCCAGGCCTGTACTAGTGTGTCCACAGCACCATGACTGACGGACTGGTCGACCCTCTTATCGGGCCGCTGCTGCGAACACCCCGCGTTCTCCCACACGCTCCCGCCGCATGTGTCTGTCTGTCTTTCTCTCTCGCATTCTTTTTTTCATACCCTCCTCCCCCTCTCTCTTTCTCTTTCTATCCATCTTTCGCTATATCTGTCTCTTCCCCTCTTGTCGTTATCCTCCTGTTATCCATCTCTGTGGCAAAAAGGAAGAAAAGGACACTATTGCCTCTGAGAAGATGTCTCTCCCTTTAACGCCCTTCTTTCAGTAACTCACTCCCTCTCTAACTCCTACCACCTCTCTCTCTTTTTCTCGCTCTTTCTTTCTTCTCTCTCGCTCATTCTATCTTTCCTCTTTCTCCGTCTCACTCTCGCCTTGTGGTCTTCTCCCAGTCGTATTGCAAGAAAAAAGAAACCAGACACCACCTCTTTTGAACAGGCACCCGCTCAGTGGCCTCCCCCACACACGGCACTGCACAGTACAGCCTGCGAGAGCAGCGTTGGCCAGGCATGAGCACCCGAGAGCAGGGGGGGGGGGGGTGAGGAGAGGCTGGCAGGAGCAGGAGGAGGGGGGGGAGAGGAGGCAGCAACAGAAGCTGCCCCCTGTGGGGAAAGAGAAGCTCTGGGGGGAGGAAACACACAGGCTGAGGAACAGGCTGTTTCTTTTAAGCAGAAGCAGCACACCTGAGACGAGGCGGTTGCCGGGAGGACCTGGAGGTGGAGTAGAGAGCAGAGGAGGGAGGGAGGGATGGATGGAGGGAGGGAGGGGTGGAGAGAGACCTGGGAGACCAGTCGTCAGGTGAGACAGTTAAGATCAGGACAGCTCCCTAAAGGAGATGTAAGAGAGGCACAAACACCTGGGCCACTTCAAACATGTGTACACATATTGGCAACACACATACGCACAGCTAGAGAACATTACCAGAGATAACAAACAAGTTTGTCTCTTCCCACTTGAGCAGCGAACCATTTCCATGTGCTCTAGAAATGCCTCAGCTTGAGCATGGGCTCTTTTTTAATTAAGAAAGCCATCTGTTGTCACAAAAGACAGCCCCTTCCTACACACTATTGTGGGTCATTATTTAATACCACCTGTAACTATTAATGGAATTTAAACGCCATACACTTTGTCCTTGTTTTATATAAAGAAAGGGATTTTTAGTGTTTAAAAAGGTGAGGTCTTAACTTGGAGAGGAGTTTGAGGTCACCAGTCTTTTTGCAAGGAACAGAAAACTTCCCAGGTATTCTTTAACTCAAAAATGATCTGTTGTGTGCGTGTGCATTTCTCAGGAATGAAATATAATTAATACCATGTTAAATTGGTCTTCCAATTTGATTTAGTTTTCCGCACACTGATGTTTCCTCAGAGAGGACCACCATTCTTGTTATGATGACCAAATCTCTCTGTAGGGCCTCATGATAGACTGGCTATCCTCGCGTTATTCCCGTCAGGCAATGGTTTTGATCTTATTATTGGACAGAATGGACCAACGTAGAGTGGTACTAGGTTAGAGTGTATGTGTGTGTGTGTGTGTGTGTGTGTGTGTGTGTGTGTGTGTGTGTGTGGGAGAGAGAGAGAGAGAGGCAGAGAGAGAGGTATAGATGGAGAGAGATGGCTGTGTGTGTGTGTGTGTGTGTGTGTGTGTGTGTGTGTGTGAGGTGAATAAGGGCCAACCCCCTGCTGTTCTCCATCCTATCTGTGTGCTCTTGGCCTTGCCCCCAGAGGAAGCAGAAGTGCGTCACCATGCTTCTTTGTGCCTATCCCCCAGCACACACACACACTCCACACACACACACACACACACACACACACACACACACACACACACACACACACACACTCCACACACCAGTTAAATATTCACTTTCTCACCCTGGGTTGGAGTGTGCTGGAGATTCTCATCATTAAGACCCTCTGTCTTTCATCCCTGGTGATTGGAGAGAGAAAGAGCTGGAGGCTGGCAGAACATGGGCAAAATGTCAGAGTTGTCTATCTCCAGTTTTTGCCCATCTCTTTTTTATTTCTCTTTCTCACAGTCTCCATTTTGGTCTCAGATACACATCTCCTCACCTGTCAATTCAAGGGGAAAAGATATTTTGCTAAATGTCCAGCAACATTTTCCCCATTGTGTCTTCCTTCATTGGACTGCTTTAGTGTAGATTTGTAGTTGGATCACATCATTATATACATGTATATACATTATACTCATATTGTACCAGTATTTCACAGTTCAGCAAATGCTATAGGATGACCTCCGTCACAGCTGCCCCTCGTAGTGGGAGTGTGTCCGGGGGAGGACTAATGAAGAGCTCAGCTGGCTGACACCCTTGTTTGTTGTCCATGCCGGCCCTCTCCTGGGCCTCGTCCGTGAGAGGCGCCTGATGACGCCTCGGTTTAGGAGCTGTTTCGGAGAGGCTTAAGTAAGCTGCGAGTCATGTGAGCTGCTTGGAGTGTGTGCTGGTGTCAGGTGTGGAGTTGTTAGGGTGATTGTGTGGATATAGGGACCCATAGAACAAAGCACATGCATACACACATAGATACAGAAACAACTATACAACACACACACACAAACACACATATCCCAAACACCTTGGGGCTCAACTCATCCTCTGGCTGACTCAGTTGTTCCAAGTGTTATGAAAAAAAGACTGGGTGTGAAAAACACATTTGATGTATGCATGTGTGTTTTCACATGCCAGTGTCTTCCCTAATGCCTGTGAGAAACCTTTAATGCCTCTCTTAATCGGATTAACTTCAACCGTCCCACTGGGGAGATCGTGGCGCATCTGCAACGCACTGATAATTACGCTGCCTCTGATGTTTGTTCACTCTCTCTCTCTCTCTCTCTTTCTCTCTCTCTCTCTTTCCATCTCTCTCTCCATCTCTCTTGTTTCATCTCTATCATTTCCAGAGTCTCAGGCATGTTTGGGCAACGTCCATTTTGAATGTTGTCACTTTTTTAACAACCCTTTCGTGCTTTGTGCTTTTTGATTGGGTGATGATGAATGGGGAGGGGTGGCATCAGTGTTGTTGCGCATCATGGCATATTGATATAGGAGATACCTTGTGTTATGTGCCGTGTTGTAGGAGTTTTTGGTGCACCTGCCAGGAACTAATCAGCTTCAACAAAAGTGTAGCTTGTATCAGTGTACTGCCCTATGATCATAGTTACATCATAAACTCCCTATTCTACACTATGTTATTTCATTGTTGTTTTTTTCCCTGTCACATATGATATAAATACTCACGCTACACGTTTCAATCGGACTTAGTTGCTGTGCTCACATTGTACATTCAACTGCTCACACTGCAAGACAAATAACGCATGCCAGAAATCCACTCGGATTGGACCAGAGATGAAACCTTGATTGTGACGTCTTCTAATCAGACATTCTGAGCCTCCACTACTAAGGAAGTTGACCAGATTAAAAACGGTTTCAGATCTGACTTATTCAGAGCTAAAATAAAAAAAAGTCAAAATTGCACAGTGTCTGCTTGGTATAACTTTTAATATTTAGGCAGTGTGGTCATAGTATGTAAAGTGCCTTATTCTTTCCCCTTAAAGGCTTAAACAAATCTAATGTTCAGACACAAACATCCAGTTCTCCTTCCTTTATGCATACAGATTGGTTAGTCAGGACAGATGCTCTGGCAGTGTGTGTGTGTGTGTGTGTGTGTGTGTGTGTGTGTTTGTGTGTGTGTGTTTGTGTGTGTGTGTGTCTTTAGAGTAGCGGGCACAGCTGGGCACCTCTTTTTCAATTACTTCACACGTCTGCTGTCTCTGAGCGGTTTTCCCCTTTTTGATGGGAACTGCCATGGCAGGGCCCCACAGTGGAGTTTACCACCCAACCAGCACTGGCCTGGGTGGGGGGGGGTTCACTATCAGGCTACGGCACCCCTCCTGAATGGATGGATGAAACAGGAAACTGGTGCCTGTGACTGATGATCCCCCATATGGGTCAATGTGTGAGTTTGTTTTTACGACAGGACGTTTAACCAGCACAGGTGTTCAGTAAAGTTCATTGGTATTAATTCCTGTCACAAGAGGCATTCCGACATGTCTGTTTGCTTTGAATAAAAACAAGGTATAAACAAGATAAGAAAAAAGATATCCAGGATTAACTAACGTAGTGGCTACTTGTTACCTTAGTTACCTTAGCAGCACAAACATTTAAAAACAGTCTGAGGTTTTATAAAGGTATTTAAAAATATTATGAAGTCACATCCGTCTGAGGGCTCTTGTTTACTCTCTGGCTATTTGCTCTAGAGTTCATGTATTGAAATGTAGTCACGTTTTCATAGCATTTACACTCTTTATCTCTCTCTTTGTCTTTTCTCTCTCTCTCTCTCTCTCTCTCTCTCTCTCTCTGTCTCTCTCCACAGGTGATGATACTCTACTTCCACCCAGGAGTGTTCCGGTGTATCCTGCTCAGATGGGTGCGACTGCTGGGCTTTGCCATTGTCTATGGCACTGTCACCCTCAAACTCTACAGGTAGATCAGGTGGACCCCACCCACACACACATTACACATTCATACCTCTATGCGCTGCACAAGGCTAACAGATCTCTGGTCTTGAGCTTACAGCATGTAGGATCCACTCAGTTTAAGGGAAATGGTCAGAGATGGAATGTCCATGGCCAGCATTCTATCAGATGACACCAGCAACAGGTCTTTCCATATGAGGAGTTTGTACCACTAGGTACAAGCTACAAGCTGTGCTTCCAGTGAGAGTAGGGGAGCTCTCTGATAAGAGTGATGTATGTAAATGTTGGCTTGATTGCTGTTTAGCTATGAGGTCACCATAGGGAAGTGTGGTTCTGGAAAATGTCCTGGAAAATCTTGGAAGTCCTTCGATATTTAATGGAGCTGACTGCATGCACACACACACACGCCCACGCGCACACACACACATGCACACACACACACACACATACACACTCCATCTTGTGTTAAAGTAGAATGTGAAAGGAAATGATCGAAAGAATATTGATTTCCTCATGTACACATTCACACACACAGACAAACACACACACACATACACACACATACTCCACCGTGTGATTAATTTCCTTGGTGGTTCTGTTGTTAAATGTCAGAATGGGCGCATTCCAAGTGGCCACACAATCCGGTGTCCCGAGGGTTGGCACTGCCATTTGGGCAAGGCACTCCCACCCTCGCCCATGTGCCAGCTCAGAAAGGTGCTGGTGGTGTGTGTGTGTGTGTGGGGGGGGGGGGGGGTCAAGAGACAAAAAGGGACTGTGGGATGAAGAAATGGGGGGAGAAGGAGAGAGAAAATGTCAGATGACAGATTGGTCACTGCATGAAGAAGCAAACAAAGGTTGTGCATTTGCCGCTGTCCATACCAAAACAATGCGAAACTAAAGAAATTGGATGTCTTGTGGACACATTGCTCTGCACAGAGTTCTAGAGAGAGTAGGTAGTAGGTAGTCATGGTTCACAGAAGATGTCTTGTCACTCACAAGCACACATATTCACACATGCATACACAAATGTCACATGTGTAGCAGTGGATTCATTCATACAGTAAGCATTAGATACTTACTAGATGACTGCATAAGCATTCCATATTATGAAAAAGCGCATCCAAATAAAACAGAAGGGATTTTGCGACAAAGTACAATAAACCATAAAACCCTTCTCTAAAGGTAAGTGCAGCTTGTTATCCCTCAGAGTGACAAGGGTATTTAACTGTAGATAGGAGCATCACTGTTACAGCATTACAGGCAGGTCAAGGCTGGTCATTACCTTTACACACACACTTTAAGACGGCCATACAGCCTGCACTCAATCGGATTGCCATCATAAAGTTCCCAGTGCCCGTCTTCCACATCCCCCACTGTCCAGTCACTGGGCCTTTAACTTTGATTTAAACACCAGGGCTTGTTCTTGTCCTGGTGCAATAGTTGTGATTGCTTTTTAAGTACAGTTAAAGTTTGCATTACCCTTAATTACCTGTTAAAGCAAGTGGTCTGTGGAAAGCAGTGCTTCGCTGTTCCAGAATCAGTTTATCAGGGGCCAGAGAAGACTTTAAATAAGATAAGCATCCTCATTAATGCACAGAGAAAAAGGAGAGAGAGAGAGAGAGAGAGAGAGAGAGTGTGGTAGAGAGGGAGACAAAAGCAGACACAGCGACAAATAACAGGAAGAACTTCCAGTACTTAAATGGGCGCGATTTATTAGCTTTTTACGGAACAAGAGAAGCACGAGCAGGCTGAAGATGAAGAAGATGAGTGGTAGCCGGGGGAGAGGGAGAGGGGCCAGGGGGACATGGCCTGGTGCCCGGCTAGGTCTGGGCAGCTCTCCCAGGGCCACAGATGGAGGAAGAGAGACAGTGCACTGGAGGGTGAGAGCTGTAAATTAACACCTAATGAAATTAACACCTCATCTCTGAGGAGCAAAAGGTGTGTGTGTGTGTGTGTGTGTGTGTGTGTTGGAGAGGGGAGTATTCCTTCAGAAGTGTGTTTTGTTGTCAATGTTTTCATATGGGCATGGGTGTGTATGTGGATGGGTCTGTATGTGTGTATGTGTGTGCATCAGTGCACTGAGAATCAGTGGGTTAATGAAATACTTAGATAACCCGAGGAAAGGTGACTGGACGGCGTGTAGGAGGACAGCGAGGTGGAGGAGAAGAGGGACCGTTCGTCACCACACAAAGAGCGTCAAGGACAGATGAGCCATCAGGAATCAATCTCCGCAATGGTCTGCCATTGTCAGATCGCTGCCGAGCCGAGCCGCGGCTAGCGCCGTAGCCGCTGCATTGGTCATCTGGCCCTGGGATGTCATGATGTCATTTAACTACCTCATGAGCCAGGATGGTTGGAAAGACACTGACTGCGATTTTCCCACCACCTACCCCCCACCCCATCGCACGTCTCCCCCCCACCCCCACCCTGAGCGGAGAGTGGCAGAAGAGGTGGGTGAAGGTGGTGATGACGAGACTAAAGCACTTATAGGAGCTGGCAGTGGTGATGGGGGTGTTGGTGGTGCTGGCAGTGGTGATGGGGGTGTTGGTGGTGCTGGCAGTGGTGATGGGGGTGTTGGTGGTGCTGGCAGTGGTGATGGGGGTGTTGGTGGTGCTGGCAGTGGTGATGGGGGTGTTGGTGGTGCTGGCAGTGGTGATGGGGGTGTTGGTGGTGCTGTCAGTGGTGATGGGGGTGTTGGTGGTGCTGTCAGTGGTGATGGGGGTGTTGGTGGTGCTGGCAGTGGTGATGGGGGTGTTGGTGGTGCTGGCAGTGGTGATGGGGGTGTTGGTAGTGCTGGCAGTGGTGATGGGGGTGTTGGTGGTGCTGGCAGTGGTAGGTGTTAGCGTGATGAGTTAATGTGGCTACAGGTTATAGCGAGCATCGTGATGACAGCTGACGTTATGTGCTCATGCTGACAGTCTGATGGTAAAGGTGAAGAGTGGAATGAAATGGGGGATATGGATGACAGCAAAATAATACTGATGATGAGCTTTTTCTCTTTCCCTCCTGCCTCTTACCCTCCCTTCCTCTTTCTTCCTCTCCTTTTCTCTCTCTCTTTCTCTCTCTTCAACTCTCTCTCTTCCTCTCCTCTCTCTCTCTTTCTCTCTCTCTCTCTCTCTGTCTCCAGGGTACTGAAGGTGTTCCTGTCGCGGACGGCCCAGCGGATCCCCTACATGACCAGCTGGCGGGTGCTGCGTCTGCTGGGGATCATCCTGCTGGTGGTCTGCTGGTTTCTGGTGGCCTGGACCGCCGCCGTCTGCCAGAACCTGGACCGCAAGCTGCCCCTCATCGCCGTGGGCTACACGCCAGAGGGGCTGCAGTTCAGCATGTGTCTGCTGGACCGCTGGGACTACATGATGGCCGTGGGTGAGTGTCTCGCTCCAGGCCTTATATGACTGCTGTTACTGCTGCTGGTCTCCCAATCGTAATCATCATCTGTAATCCTCATCATGATTACGGATTGATCTTTGGGATTTAGCAAGTGGTTTTGGTAGAAGGTGTGGAGCAGTAAGCGGAGTAGAAGTGAGTTTATAATCTGACTGTAGGTCACTCTCACTCATTTGCTAAGTGTCCTCTGCTAGCCAATTCAACAGGTCAAATTTCTCTTTTCCAATTTAGCGAGAGAATTGTCTGAAACTGATATTTATGTTGTGTGGGTATTTGGGTGCAGGTTTGTATGATTAGTATGTGGGATGTTGTGGCTTTTAGTTACACACACACGCACACACACACACACACACACACACCCACACACACACATACACACACACACACACACACACACACACACACACACCCACACACACACACACACACACACACACACACACACACACACACACACCCACACACACACATACACACACACACACACACACACACTCAGATACATGACAAATGTAACTTGGTAGTAATTGGAGGCAGCATGTGTTTGTGGCGCTCGATCCTCACTCGCGTACCCCTGTCAAATCTGGAAACGATGGCAGCCACACCGACAGACCCAGTAAATGTCACCCTAATGGTGACAGATCTGCCCTGCGAGAGCAGATGTTTATTGCTGTCAGGCAGGCCATCCACAGGCATGCTGACATCCTGTAGGGGAGGCTTGTCACGGCATGGATGAATCTATAAAACCGGGGCACCAGCTTTTCCCACATCGCCATCACCACTTCGCCGGCAATTGCCTGTCAAAGGGAGGTGTCTGGAGAATATGGGCAATACCAGTCACTTTATTGAAAGTGTCGTGATTGTAACTGATTTCTTTGTGCATCTGTGTTGTTGTTTCATTGGAGAGACATACACACGGCTGGCCCTGACTATAAAGGAGGGTTTGGGGAACCGGAATAAGGTGTGTGATCCTTTTTCATTTTCGTCCCCTCCCCCACGTTTTCACACAGCTGAGTTCCTGTTCCTTCTGTGGGGAATCTACCTGTGCTATGCCGTCCGGACGGTTCCCTCAGCATTCCACGAGCCGCGCTACATGGCCATCGCCCTCCACAATGAGCTGATCCTGTCCGCCATCTTCCACGTCATCCGGTAAGTGTCCCCACCACGCCATCGGCAGGCATGCACGCTTTCAGCCATCTTTGTCTTCCTTGTGGAAGAAATCAAAGTAGTAAGAATCAAGGAAGACACATGGGGATGTCTAAAACCACTGTTCAATTCAATTTAGTTATTTTTTATATAGACCAATAACAAATTAATATTTCTTAGGGTACTATACACAGCCCAGCATCTCTTTGTTGTTGCTGTTGAGCATTTTTAAGTATCAGTATGGTGGTTGTGGTGCACCATCATGTGCTATAACACTTATATAGTCTAGGTTGTTGTGTACGTGTCATTGAGAGGTTTGGCTGTTGTGGGAAACCCCCAACCAGCAGCACAAGGAAATTAACATATTTCTTATGTATAACTGAAATGTGTGGATGATAATTTTGGAGGAGGAATTGGAATAGACATCACCTGAAGTACATTTACTTGAAGATACACTCCTGCAGAGAGAATTGAATATGACATCCTCATAGCCCCAATTCCTTCAGCTGCTGTTTGTGGCGGCTCTGGCATAATGCTGTACACGCGTGTGTGTTGCCCACTCGCCCTCCCACACACACACATGCACCGCTACCGACACTCGTGAGAGATTGCCAGCTTCGCCCGACGCCTCCGAAGCGCATTCCCAGCTGGAAGCACCACGATTGGAAATCCGTCCACATCAGATTATCCTGCAATTAGCCGTGTCAGGATGATTTATGTTTTGACATGGCTTGCGTGTTCTGAGCCACCGGCAGCAACATTTCAATTAGATATTAAACTGCAGCAGAGGGGCTCCAACTGACTACAATTTAATGGCTTTGAAAAGGGTAATTTTTCACCGTTGGCGTCACCGTTCAGCCAATAATGTCTTGTTCTTGTGGCTTTAAAGACTGATAGGCAGTGTCTGAATTGGGGGTCGGGGAGGAGAGAAGCTTGTTGTCTCTCTGGCGGAGTAGCCTGTGCTTGACTTCAGCACTGCAGGAGGTGGCGTCCGAGTAAGTGCACAGCACTGTCCAGAGAAACGCAAAACACGTGTCCCGTCTTGTCCAGGAGCTGCTGAAAGCCTGTCATCGGGGAAGTAGCGCATGGACTTGTCACAAAGCGTCCTATCATCACCTCTCTCCCCTGATCTTACTTTCTCGTTTTCTCTCTCTATTTTTCTTCATTTCTTTCCCTCTATCATGCTGTTTCTTGCTCCCATGCTCCCCAAGCCACCCCACCCCTCCCTCCTCCTCCCTCTCCATCTCTCTTTCGCCACCTCTCGTCTCATTTTCTATTTTTCCATCTCATCTCTCTCGTACCTCGGTGTCCCCACAGGAACCAGGGAGGTCAATAGGAGTCAAGGCTATTCAGATAGTGTGAAGGCGTTCAGGGTCTCACTTCAGATTGCATGGATTGCTCACTCTTCCTCAGTGATTGCTTTGGATAATGCCAAAGGAACAGAAAATGAAATAGGCCTCCCTCCCAAAACAAACCTAACAAAACCAAAACCAACCCAGGCAGCACACATGAATGCGCCATGTATCTATCATGGATTATACAATACTTTTGGCCAAGAGTTATTTGTCTGATAAAAACAGGCAAAAATGACCTAAACAAATCGTAGAGGTGTAGGAGAGGTACCGGGCCGTTAACACCGTGCCATGCTGTGCCGTGCGAGAGCGGGGAAGCGGGGAGGCTTCATCCTCCATCTTCACCCGAGCTGAGACACGCTGCGCCTGAGGAGGGGTGGGGGGGGGGGGGGGGTGTAACGCCAGGGCGATTAAGCTCTCGTTGTAGACAGGAAACTCGGTTTGAACTCTCCATAAAAGATGAAGAGCGAAGCACTTCAAAGCAGCACAGGCATGTGACTGGGCTCAGCTCCTCTTTATTTTATCTCCACTTTCTCATCTACTCACACACACACACACACACACACACACACACACACACACACACACACACACACACACACACACACACACCTCCACCCTACCCCATCCACCACCATCGCCTGCTTTTTAGCTATCCACACCAATTAGCCGTTCTTCAACTTCACTGATAAACTACATTAGCCTGGAAGGTAGTGGAAACACAGGGGCTTTCTTTGGGCAGACATGCTAATTAAGACTCTGACTGCAGCCAAAACTTTGAACTTAAATGCTTTGGGTTCTTTTTTAAGTCAACGGCAGGTGGTGCAGAAAGAGAAATAAATTACCTTCGCCTTTTTGACATATTTATTATACTATATTTATTTGCGTGCAAACCACCTTTGTTCCAGGTGCCATCGTTATTATTTAATCAAACAAATAACTGTGGGAGTCGGCATATATGTAGGCAGTTTAATGTGGTGCGTGTGTGGGTGTGTGTCTGTGTGTGTGTGTGTGTGTGTGTGTGTTTGATCACTGCCACAAATGCAGGCCCAAGTGAAGACAATTTCCCAGCACATAAATAGATACCTGCAGCAGGTCAGCTTGGATAAACCATTTGAAGCATAGGAAACCGAATGTCGCCATCCCACAGACGATTGACACATACATTTACCGGTCTCCTCTTTCCATTTCTCCCTCTGATTCCTTGGGCTGAAAGCCTCTGCCTTTGGCTGCCAAGCCTTCTTCTATTTGGCTGCAGACCATGCCGTCAACATTTTCTGGAAATTAATAAATCATGTAATGGATGCTTACACAGTATGGTCTGTTGACATATATTTATGGTAATAGGTGCACACACACACACACACACACACACACACACACACACACACACACACATCCCTAACTGACTTTTATGATTAATGATGACACCTTACATTATTCATGCCAACATTATTCATGCCAAGCTAAATGAGTAACTCTCACATAATTCCCACTTTCTAAATATACCACTGAGCTCTTCATCAGAATGGCTGTATTCCAAAGCCATGTTTTAAAGCCTCCATTTACCTCAGAGACCTGTGTAGCTGTGCCTCATTCTCAAGATCTGATCATATTATGCTAGAGACTCTAGAATGTTCCTCAGTGAGACATCTAACAGACCCTAGAACATTATCTAACTTTTCTTTTAAATGATTCTAAATTCTATGAACTCCAATGAGTGACCTTTATGCTATGTGTTGTTTCCTTGTGCAGGTTCACTCTTACTCACGAGCTGCATCCGGATTGGATGCTTATGTTGTTCTTCGTGCACACACACCTGACCGTGACGGTCACCTTGGGACTCCTGCTCATCCCGAAGGTAAATCAATCTTGCCTCTTGTCATTCGCTCTGTCATACCTGTCAGACTGTGATACCGCCGGACGTGTTCGGTTTTGACCAACCGTTGTTGCATCTGCCCTGACATTTCCAGTTCCTGTTTGAGGGGACACACCTGACAGACGACATTGCCACTGAGGCCTATGAGGATGAGTTAGACATGGGTCGCTCAGGATCATACCTCAACAGCAGCATCACATCTGCATGGAGCGAGCACAGCCTTGACCCCGAGGATATACGGGTCAGTCAGTGATCTCCTTCTCCACCTGCCCTGTCTCACCCATCCTTCTCTTTAAATAACCTGAACTTATAAGTGTATAACCTAGTCACTCTATACAGTTTATTCTCATCAATTGTTCCGTACCCAGTACCAAAAATACTGAGCAATGGCAGTTTTGTATTGCAGACACCAGACGAAATGGGCCAGCTCAGTTCTATTAATGGCTGTGGCGTAAGGTCTTGCGACAGTCTTTGGGAAAAACGTACCAACGTGAGCAGAGGTTTCTGTTTGTCTGTTAGAGCTGAAGAAGTCTCTTAACTTTGTATTTCTTGTGCCCAAAAAAGACTTGTCTCGACCCCCTTGTCTTGTGGCGTTGACATTATTTTGCAGTAAAACATTAAGAGTAGAGAACAAAAAAATTACTAACATTCAGAGGCTGTTTCAGCCCTAACACAACTCACAAATGACTGTCCCAGACTGTCCTGTCTCTAATTTGTGTCAGATGTCATGTCTTTGTCTGTCTGCGAGATTTTGTCTGTATTTGTTTGTTCTAACTGAAACTGCATGATGTAGTAGATTGTCTCCTTTTGTATCATGTCTTTTAACATAAATAAAACAATAAAAAAAATTTAAGTGAGAGTTACTTGGTTCTCTTTGGAATGCTATTCCTCAATTTTCTTTCCCTTATTTGTTTGTGTGTTAAACACCTTAGGAGGAGCTGAAGAAGCTGTATTCTCAGCTTGAGGTGTACAAGAGGAAGAAGATGCTGGCTAACAACCCCCACCTACAGAAGAAGCGCAGCAGTAAGAAGGGCCTCGGACGCTCCCTGATGAGACGCATCACCGAGATTCCGGAGCAGGTGCGGCAGTGCAGCCGCGAGGACAAGGAACACAGCAGCGGTGACCACGGCGGCAGCAACCGCAACAGCATCTGTGCCCTCCGCAAGAACCCCTTCGACCCTTCGTCCCACGCCGCCACCAAGCCGGTCAAAGAGGAGTCGCTGCGCAGCAAGGTCTTCTCGCTGAAGAAGTCGCACAGCAGCTACGACCACGTCAGGGACCAGAGCGAGGACTCCAGCAGCTCGGCTACAGACAAGATGGAGCCGTCCACCACGGAGACCTCGCTGCTCGACACCCTCATGGGCAAGAAACTGGTCAAGAAGAAGTCCTCTGAGAAGATTGACTCGACCAGCGAGTCGACCGAATCCATGCCCCTGGTCTGCAAGTCAGCAAGTGCACATAACCTCACTGCTGACAAGAAGCCCCTCCATCCCAGGACCTCTATGCTGCAGAAGTCTCTGAGCGTCATCGCCAGTGCAAAGGAGAAGACCCTGGGCTTGACTGCAAAGACCCAAAGCATGGAAGAGGCTACCAAGAAGGCCCACCAGAAACCGAAGGAGGCCAAGACTCCTGAGGAGTCCGAAGAAAAGATGATGGTTAGTCAGTCGGTGGAATACAAGCAGCCAGCGACCAAAACGGGCATCATGAAGCACCCGGCCACTGGCAGTCAGTCCTCCATCAGCATGGACCCGGCCAAGGTTAAGGAGCTGTATGACCTGTCCGAGGTGTGTCCCTGGGAGCTTGAAGATCTCCCCACCCCCTCAGAGAACAAGGTCCAGAAACACGTCTCCATCGCCCCTGACGAGACCACCACCATCCATGGCAAAGGCACCGCTGGCCCCAAGGCCCAGCAGCAGCAAAAGAGGAAGGCCTCAGAGCCGTCACCCGCCAGCAGCCGCAGGCCCAACCAAAAGTCGGCGGAGCGGGCAGACATTTGTCCCTGGGAGGAGTCCAGCGAGAACCAGAGTCAGATTGAGGGGTCAAGGCCTGTTCCCTCTGGCCAACCCTCTGGGTCAGTGGGCTCAGCCGAGACTGCCAAAGCCCAGAAGGCAGACGTCTGTCCGTGGGACTACGAGGACGCTCCCGCCAAGTCTGTAGACGCTGCCCTGTTGGCTGACAAAGGCAAAGATCGGGGCAGTGCCAGTCCCTCAGGCAAAAGGAAAGGTACCACTCCCACTGATGTGAAAGGCAAAGGCAATGCACCGGTGGAAGTAAAAAGCACCACTTCTGTGGAAGCCAAAGGGAAGGGCGCCAAAGGGAAAAGTGCTGCTGTGGTTCAGCCAACAGCCACCAAGGTGGATGTTTGCCCCTGGGATTACGATACTCTCCCGGCTAAGTCTCCCAACACAGAAAAAACACCCAGCCTCACTCAAGTTTCTAAAACAAAAGAGTCCTCATCGAAAACAAAGGGGACATCTTCGATGAGAACTCTGGAGAAAGAGGCTGAAAGGGAGAGAGAGAAGGCCAAGGAGACGGATGACGACAAGAGTAAAATGAAGGCCAAGGATAAGCTGCCCTTGGGCAAACCCACAGAAAAGCAGGCAGGCCAAACTAAAATGGCTGAGGTGTGTCCTTGGGATGTAGAGAGCTCTGAGGATGTGGTGATGGAGAAATGGAGAAGTGCCAACGCCGGGTCTGCCAAAACACAAGCAGATGTTTGCCCGTGGGATTTTCAAGAACCATCGGACAGCAGAGGAAGCAACAAAAGTCCTGTTCCCTCGGTGACAAAACAGAAAAGTCTGAGTCCTAGAGGTGATGTCAAAAGGGCTGATGTGTGCCCTTGGGACTTTGAGGATCCGACATCAGGGAAAAAAGCATGACATTTGACTGAGTAGTTTAAAGATACCATAGTTCCTGTTATGTGATTTTCTTTTTCACCATATAAGACCCTGAAATATAAACTTTTATTATACCTTATGGTGACTTGATGGAAGAAAAAAAAATATGTTGCACAAGTTGCCTTTACTTCCAATATTTATTTTGTCTGTAGTTTGTTTTGGATAAAAAAGGAAAAATTCAAAAAAGCAACAAAATCATCAAGCATTCCAGATTCTTACCTAGTATTTGCAGAGTCCTTAAAGGTTAACTGTTGTCAGTTACAATTATGCAACTTTTCATGTGCAATTTAAAAAACATGCCTATTACTCACTACATATATTTTGCCTTTTCATTTAATTTGAGAGCCCCCAAAGCTTAAACAGAGTACCCTATTTTTGAAAAAGGTGGCACACTGTAAGAGAGTGTGCTGAGGTTGAAGTTGAAATGGATCAGAACACTGAGACGGCTGGTGTTGTTATTGACAGCACCCATTCAAAATGTCCTCTTTTGTCTAATTTTGCCAGATTGAGGTTTGAGAGTAAGAAAAGTAAGAGTGAAGAAAATGCCAAAGAACACAGGAAACATCTTCATGAAGTTAACAGAGAAACATTCAAGATCACAATATGACATTTGTGATATTTTTTTTAGTTTGTTTGCCCTGTGAGGTTAGGTAAATAGCTAGCTTGTAGCACTTTATGATTCCCCCCAGTAAGCCCATTTTGGAGGGAAGGTTTTCTTTTTTTTTCAATTTAATTTACTCTAGTTAAAATGACAGTAGAGATCACATGTTGATCATCTGCCACAAAAAGGGATTTGACTTCAAATCTCAGACATGTCCAATGCTTCCAAGTTTGCTGAGATGTATTCCTGTCTGTGCCTAATGAGTTTTTTACCCCCGTCATTTTGTGTGTGACCTAAGGTAGCTTATCTTTCGAAAAACAAAAAAAGGACACAGTCGTGTGTGTCGTTGAATTGTCCAGAGCAAGATTACCTCCTAAATATCCCTAACAGACCCCTCTGTCCGTGCACGACTACTTCTTGTAGTAGCTCAGATGACAGACGTTTGTGATTGCATTCCATCCTGATCTCAAAGGACATACTGTATAGTGAAAATGTTCCTACAGTGTCTAGAATATTGAATTGTAATATGTGTTCCATAAGGATTGCAACTGTCATTTTTTATGTTAAAAATAAGAATAACGGTCTCATATATTTTCCAAATTGTGAAAATTAGACAGGCTCCACCAAAGTACCAGAGTGTTGTCTCAGTTCTGGCAGTACAAACCAGGAATTTCACTTTTGATGTCGGAATGTGTACTTCATACAAAGAATAGCTACAAGTGTAACAACTACTGTTGTGTGTATAGTTTGCTTGGTATTTTTGTTGGAGAAGCATTTATCTCTTTTAGCCAATACATGTCCTTTAGTACGAACACCCATTTGGTTCCACAGTGATCTGTCAGACGTGTTCCAATGTTTTACAATACCGTACTGTTTTAAAGATACTGTTTGGCCCCATGCAGTTTGTCATGAGCAATGGATCTCATCATTTCGGTGGTTGCTTACTTCAGTTGGCATGACCCTAAGGCCTGGATGTGTGTTATGGCATTGCTTGTTCCACTGTTATTCATGGTGTCACAAATGAATGTCTTCATTTGGCTACTGGCTGGTGTAGGATAGTCTTTCTTTTTTTAAAGTCATGATTTCAACCATCTTTGTCAAGCATATTCATGGGTCAAAGTGCCCTTTCAATTTATGAATGTCAGTTTGAAGGATACTTTACAACTTTATAGGTTATTTTTTATTTGCGTGCCAAAGAAGTTTATTAAACATATAGGCATTAGCTTGACATGCTGAAGAATAAAAGAAATGGTAATAAAATAGGCTACTGTTGCCTCCCTCTGTGTAACCTTTGAAATATGTTGAACACATGGTGTCGGCCTCTCAGTACCAAGGTGTCAAAGCACTTCTTTATTGGCCCCAGGAATGGTGCCTGAAAAGGCCTATCATCCTGCCCAGATTGATTATGATGGTCTGATGTATCACCACAATATTATGAAGCAGACACCATTATCTGTCATCCCCTCTCATGATGCATGTCCCTGAACTGCGAGGTATGCACACTGCTTCCATACTGTCTTGGTAATAAACGTCCAGTAGAGAGAGAGAGAGAGAGAGTGTGTGTGACATATGTGGTTAATGTATATGAAGAGTGTAGCATGATCAGGGGCAGATTGGGATCCTAAGGTGGGGTATTAGATGGTGACATGCTAGCTGTGGAGTAAAACTAACACTAAACACTCATGAAACCTCACCATGGTAACAAGCATGACCATTTGTTGTGTTGAGGTTAGTTTTCATTTTTATTTTGTGTGTGTGTGTGTGTGTCTTGCAAGCTCACCGTGTCGCCACAGTTAGCCAGCCCCTTTGCTCTCTCTCCCGGCGAGAAACTTTGTCTGAGTGCAACTCATTTGGATTCTTTTTTCTGTGAAGATCTGTTTGCTCAGCTTGTTTCTTTGAGCCTGGTATCTCCTGTAGACCAGTCGTCAGTGGAGAGGGAATACTATTACGTAATGCTGTAATGTCTTACCTTATTGCTCTTGTGGCTTTTGCATGATATCGAGAAATTAGTAGGACCGATGTTTCACTGCCCTTGATGGAACTAAGAAAAAAAATCTTTGATATTTTATGGACTGTTATGAGTTGTATAGTGAGTGAAACTGTACCTTAACACACTGTAATCTGTGCTTGTTATAATAAATGCTCTATGACAAGCTTATAGCATACCTATGGAGATATTTGTTAGATTTATATTGTGTTATATTGTGATAGCATGTAAATAAAAATACCTCCTCTGCAATAAATATTTATATGAAACTCAAACGTCTGACATAATTTTGTCATTTCAATGGTGGTGTGTGATGGTGTCTTCTTGGATAGTGACTTTTAATAACCTCTTTGAAACACATTTGTCAAAACTCTTCAACAATTTTATCCTATCACTTGGAGAAGATAAAAAGATTGTTCCTTTTATCTGTCATAACTTTGTGAAAATCTCGCCCAAGTTGACGAAGCAGTGATGCCACAAAGCACTGTAGAAAATAGTGATTTCCAACCATCTCCCCTTTGGTTTGTTTAGTCAGAATATACAGTGTTAGCTTCTCTATCAAACTACTTAGGCAGTCTTTAACAAAGAATAGTCTAGCAAGATATGTTGGAGAGAGGTAGGTAGCTCTTATTACAGTTTTTGCCTATTGCTTACACATGTTTTTGCAGAATTTGGCTCATTATGTCAAATCTCTACACACAGCCAAATGACATAGCACTTGGAGATAAACAACTCACATCTATGGCAAAATAAAACACTGCAATCAAAACTCAAACAATCCTTTCTAAAAATGTAACTATTGCAACTAAACCATACACACATGCACCATTTGAATTACTCTTTCAAATCAACAGCAACACACTGATGCGCTTTATATAAAACACTACAG
This sequence comes from Alosa pseudoharengus, assembly GCF_046254945.1. Taxonomy (NCBI): domain Eukaryota; kingdom Metazoa; phylum Chordata; class Actinopteri; order Clupeiformes; family Clupeidae; genus Alosa; species Alosa pseudoharengus. The sequence continues at coordinate 26,194,702 of NW_027468650.1, read as the reverse complement.
TTTCTATTTGTCATTTTCTCAGACTCAGACATTGTTTGCAACAAAAGTTTTTTTTACAAACAATTTACAAAAATAAAGAAAAATGGAATCACACTTATCGATACTGTAAGAAGAACGCCTTCAGAAATGATATATATATATATATATATATAAATATATATAGAGACGTCGAGCTATATCATCACTTAAAGGAGCTTGTTGGACAAGTAGGGTGAAGAGTTAAATGGCAATGATGTTATTACATACTCATTGATCTGACTCCATTTTATCAATAATTTGTATCACCAATCAATTACCAAGTAACTATCTTATCAGCTATGGAGGAGAATGGCATGGCACACTACGAGAATTGAAGTTATCCGATTGGTAGGCAAATGAACAATTTAATAGGCATTAAGTCTTAAAGGTAAATGTAACCAATATCACTTCAGTTGAATGTACAAGAAAACCCACATGGTCTACTGTAACAAAGTAGCAAATGGTAACAAAGAAAACTTAACCAATTCACAGAGGTAAACTTGACAAGTTAGAGATAACTGATACACCAGATAAAACAATACAAACCCAGAGATAGAGAGAGGGGGAGAGAGAAAGAGAGAGAGAGAAAGACAGAGAGAGAGGGGAAGAGGGGGAGAGAGAGGGAAATGAAGAGGGAGAGAGGGGAAGAGCCCCAAGATGGGAAAGAAGACAGAAGAGCAGAGCAGAGCAGAGAGAGCCGAGAGGAAGAGAAGAGAAGAGAAGAGCAGAGCCTCCACTTTTATCATTCACTTGGGCCACCCCCGACTCATCAGAGCCTTTGTTGTCTGAGGTGGATGGGTGTGGCCCAGGTGGATATCATAACTTTATGCTACAGCTTAATTCTTAATCTACAATTATGAACAGATACATTCAATTGTACCAAAACCATAATCAGACTGTTGCCCACATTACAAGTATTAATTCAAGACCAAACATGAATGTATTATTCACAACACATATTTACAGAGCAATACTGTATGATAATGAGGTTGGCCTATCTCACCACAAGACATCAAGTAGGCCCAGGACTGAGTTATCTCTCAGTAGAGGGGCCAGAACAAGGACCAAATGGTCACTTTAGGCATGAGCGGGTGTTGGGGATCTTTGGCCATGGCCAGCTAAGACAATACAGATCAAACGCAGGCATCCACACATGTAAATTGACTGCAAAAGGCATTCTTTAGAAATGCATAAGGTTTGGGCAAAAGACGGGCCTTACAATACAATACTGTAAGTGAATAGCCTGGAAAATCCAGACCCTGGTAATCTAGAAAGATTAAGGTCATGGCCACGAACAATGTATTGGCCCAATAGGCCTACAGCACAGCAGGCCTGGTGTGATGCGTGCGAGTGGAGAAGCTGCGCATGACATGTGTTGCGCAGATGACATTACAAAAGACATTTTGTAACTCTGAGCCTAACTTGTATAATGTTGTATACACTTGTTACTTAGGCCTACTTTGATAAATATATAATATTTCTGAGTCTGACTATGGCATAGCTTTAGCTCCCCACCCAAGTAGGCTAATGATTTAAAAAAAAAAAAATGCTTGATCAAGGACCCGGCCCGGCCCGAGGATAGTGGCTGGAAATATCGGCCCGACCCGGCCCGCGGGTCGGGTCAGGTCAAATCTGGGCTCGGGCTCGGGCAGAGAATCTAAACTCTAGTACACAATAACTTACCTGTCTATTTGTAGTGCTTCAGACTGATTGGTGTTCACTTTGCTCTTTAAGTGTTTTCAGGTATGTGTGTGTCACAGCCACACCAAGCTCTCCATCAACCACGCCCACTCTTGACTCTACTGAAAACACTGCTTCCCGCTCACTCTCCCCTGTCTACTAACAGGCCACACCTGCCCTCGTTGTCCCTCGTTTGTCCTAATTGCCAGCACTATGTAAACCCCCTTGTTTGTTCAGTCATTGTCTGGCTTCACACTGAGCTACACGGACTTCAGCGCCTTGCCTCGTGAATCTTGCAGAGAAGAAACCCACAAGTTAAGTTGACTTTTGTGTTTGCCTTTTGGACATTTGCATTTCTGTGAAATCGTTGGACTCTTGCCTTGTTTCCCTTTGAATTGATCCAGTAACTCCTATGTTTGAAACTACTCCTTCCAAGTGTGTCCTCTGAGAATTGAAGAGTCCTGTTTTCAGTTTCCATGTTTGAATTCATGCAAACCAACAAGTAAAATCTCAGAACTTGACTTCTCTGTGCCTTGAGTCTGTGTCGCATAACAGAAAGCCAGACCAGGCAATGGATCAGCCTACAATCAATCCAACCCCAGACCACTTTCAAAACCTGATGGATGAGCTCGGCCAACCACTCACAGCAGCAACAGCTGCTACTCTGCCGCCTCCTCAGCAGATTCTGCAGCCCCAGCAGATCCAGCAGATGGCTCCAACAGCTCCGGTGATTGCCCACTCACATGTGGTGAACCCTACACCTTATTCCGGGGACCCTGAAGGCTGCAAGGGGTTTCTGCTCCAGTGCCCTCCAGTGGGCAGAAAGTGTATGGAACAACCCCGGAGAGGCCACTACATCTCTTGAAAACTTTGTCGCTCACTTCAAGGAGGTGTTCGGGATTCCAGAGAAAGATTCTACCCACCAGACCAAACTCTACAACCTGAAGCAAGGTAGAAGCTCAATCACACAATATGCACTGCGTTTCCGGATACTAGCTGCATCTAGTGGCTGGAATGAAGCGGCTTTGATAACCACATTCCGCCAAGGGCTAGAACCTTCTCTCCGCCTGCACCTGTCTTCCTATGATGACTCCATTGGATTAGAACGATTCATCCAGCTCGCTATCAGAGTCGCCCATCGCCGTGAGGCCTGCATGCAAGATGCCAATGTGCTAGTACCAACCCCCAACCACACGCCGAAGGGTGATGAACCAGAATCCATGCAGGTGGACACCACAAAGCTCAGTCCCACAGAGCGCAGCCGTCGGATGACACAAGGACTCTGTCTGTACTGTGGATCGGAAGGACGCATCATCGCCAAATGTCCAGTTCGCCCACCACGTCCAACGGTGAGTTCAGTCTATGCTCCTGAAGTGCATCTTAAACCTCTCCTTATCCCTGTTTTCCTCACTGTTGCCTCTTCCAAACACGTGATTTCTGCACTCCTTGACTCAGGCTCCGCTGGGAACTTCATATCTGGATCCCTTTGCCATCAACTCCAGCTCCCGACGACCCGCAGCTCCACAACCTTGACCGTCCACTCAATAGTGGGAAAACCTCTCGCCCGCAAACAGGTACATTTCCAAACTAATGTTCTAGAGCTAAGTGTAGGAAGCCTTCACATAGAGCCCATTAGTTTCCTAGTGTTAGACAATGCTACAGTCGACATAATACTAGGCCTGCCCTGGCTAAAGAAGCACTCACCTGCCATCTCCTGGACCACGGGTGAAATTCTCCGTTGGGGTGAATCCTGCCATGGGTCATGTTTTCCCTATCTCCCAATACCACATGGAAAGATTTACCCGTTGTCCCTCCCCGAACACCATGCCATGGAGGAATATGTGGCCCAGGCCTTAGAACAGGGCTACATTCGACCCTCAACATCGCCAGCCGCCTCTCCATTCTTCTTTGTGTCTAAGAAAGATGGCGGCCTGAGGCCCTGCATCGACTACAGGGCAATGAACTAAATCACCACCAAGTTTCGCTACCCATTGGCACTTGTTCCTGCAGCTCTTGAACAGTTACGAGGAGCAACTATCTACTCCAAGCTGGATCTCCGTAGCGCTTACAACTTGGTACGAATTCGCAAGGGAGACGAATGGAAAACCGCATTCATCACACCCACAGGCCACTATGAATATCTGGTGATGCCCTACGGTCTTTCCAATGCCCCATCTGTCTTCCAAGGCTTCATGAACGAGATTCCGTGAGTACCTCAACCGATTTGTCATTTTTTACATCGATGACATCTTGATCTATTCGTGTGACTACCCGACTCATGTGAAGCATGTTACCCTGGGCAATTCAACCTATACCTCAAAGCAGAGAAATGCGCATTCCACCAGACCACAGTCCAGTTCCTGGGATATGACGTCAGCCCACAGGGAGTGAGCATGGATGATGGGAAAGTGAAAACAGTGCAGTCCTGGCCTCGTCCACAGACCATCAAAGAACTCCAGCGTTTCCTGGGCTTTGCAAATTTCTATCGACGCTTCATCCAGAACTACAGCATGCTCACTGCCCCATTGACATCCCTCCTTCGTAACAAACCCAAATCCCTGGCTTGGAACTCAGAAGCCACCCAGGCCTTCGATCAACTCAAGACAGCCTTCACCAGAGTTGGAGCCATACTGTCCCAGGTTCAAGAGGACTCTCCTCGCCTCCACCCTTGTGCCTACTTCTCTAAGAAGCTCAAGGCTGCAGAGTGCAACTATGACATCGGAGATAGAGAGCTGCTCGCCATTAAGCTTGCCTTGGATGAGTGGCGTCACTGGCTGGAGGGGGCCAAGTATCCCTTCACCGTTATCACTGACCACAAAAACCTGGAATACCTCTGTCAGGCCAAGAGACTGAATCCCAGACAAGCAAGGTGGGCCCTCTTTTTCACACGCTTCCACTTCACAATCACCTATCGTGCCGGTTCCAAAAATGTACGAGCAGATGCCCTTTCCTGTCTCTATAACCCTGAAGAAGAAACCGATCCCCCTGAGCCTGTGCTACCCCCAGAGATCATCGTGAGCCCCACTCTTCTCATGGGACTGGACACCCTGGTGCCAATGCCACTCTCTCCCTTCTCCAGAATCGCTATTGGTGGCCTGGAATGGCAAAGGATGTCCGCCAGTTCATCGCTCGATGCTCAGAATGGGCAATGACCAAGACTCCACGCCACTTGCCAGCTGGCAAACTCCTCCCGTTACCCATTCCACAAAGGCCCTGGTCACACCTAGGCGTAGATTTTATCACAGATCTCCCTCCTTCCGATGGCAACAACTGCGTTCTTGTCATCGTAGACAGGTTCTCAAAGGCCTGCAAGCTGATTCCAATGAAGAGCCTCCCAACAGCAGCAGAAACAGCTGATGCATTAGTCACACACGTTTTCCGGAACTTCGGCCTTCCAGAGGATATCGTGTCAGATCGTGGGCCCCAGTTCATCTCTCGATTCTGGCGGGCCTTCCTGCAAAGGTTGGGAGTAACTGTTAGCCTCTCCTCAGGTTATCACCCTCAAACCAACGGCCAAGATCCAGGAAATTGGTCGCTTCCTGCGCACATTCTGCCATGACCGCCAAAACAGCTGGGACCAGTTCCTCCCCTGGGCCGAATATGCGCAAAACTCCCTGCGCCAACCCTCCACTGGCCCTACCCCTTTCTAGTGCATGCTTGGTTACCAACCGCCACTCTTCCCTTGGTCTGGGGAATCATCCAACGTCCCAGCCGTTGACTCATGGCACCTTGAAAGCGAGAGAGTTTGGAACAAGGCGCACCACCACCTGCAGAGGGCCGTCCGCCGTCAGAAGCTACATGCTGACATCCATAGATCCACTCCGCCTGAGTATGCAGTTGGGCAGAAGGTGTGGCTGTCGACCCGAGACATCCGGATGCATCTCCCCTGTAAAAAGCTGAGTCCCAGATATATTGGCCCCTTCACTATCACGCAGAAGATCAATCCAGTCACCTTCAAGCTGCAGTTGCCTCCTAGTTACAAGTTTCATCCAACTTTTCATGTCTCGCTTCTTAAACCCCATCATTCACCTCTCTCTTCTTCTCCCACAGAGCCTGGTGTGATTGCGGATCCTCCACTGCCACTCCTCCTGGACGAGGGTCCCGTCTATGCGGTGAAGACCATCCTTGACTCTCAGCACCGCAGGGGTCGTCTAGAGTATCTGGTCGACTGGGAAGGTTATGGGCCCGAAGATCAATCGTGGGTCCCCCGAGTTGACATCTTGGACCCCACCATGCTCGCCGACTTCCATAGAACCCATCCCAGCCGACCAGCCCCTCGTGGTAGGGGTCGACCGCATCGCCGTGGCCCCTCGTCCTCGGGAGTGCCCCCTGGAGGGGGGGGGGGTAATGTCACAGCCACACCAAGCTCTCAATCAACCACGCCCACTCTTGACTCTACTGAAAACACTGCTTCCCGCTCACTCTACCCTGTCTACTAACAGGCCACACCTGCCCTCGTTGTCCCTCCCTCTAATTGGACGTCCCTCTAATTGCCAGCACTATGTAAACCCCCTTGTTTGTTCAGTCATTGTCTGGCTTCACACTGAGCTACACGGACTTCAGCGCCTTGCCTCGTGAATCTTGCAGAGAAGAAACCCACAAGTTAAGTTGACTTTTGTGTTTGCCTTTTGGACATTTGCATTTCTGTGAAATCGTTGGACTCTTGCCTTGTTTCCCTTTGAATTGATCCAGTAACTCCTATGTTTGAAACTACTCCTTCCAAGTGTGTCCTCTGAGAATTGAAGAGTCCTGTTTTCAGTTTCCATGTTTGAATTCATGCAAACTAACAAGTAAAATCTCAGAACTTGACTTCTCTGTGCCTTGAGTCTGTGTCGCATAACAGTGTGTGGGTTTTATTACCAGATGTGCTTGCATTTTGAATAGAAGTGTTTTCCCAATGATAACAGGAGATTTCACTTTTGAACAAAGTGTCTAATGTAAGAAATTGTGTGTATTATTTCACAATAAGTATGCTGCAGAATTGTGCAAAGCAGAACATGTGTTTACTGTAAGCTATGGTTACACAGTGTTTAATGTATGCTAAAAGAAGTTCAGGTATTGAGGCTTTGGTCTAAGCATTAATTTTTAGTGTGTAAGCAATGGGCAAAAACTGCAATCATTATAACATATAACATGTATCAAGATGATGATGTGGACATATTACTGCTAAATACATAGGCTGACACCAGACATAATTTCACTGCATTTCTTACTTCCAGTAACTATATGCATGTGACAATAAACTTCCTTGTATCCTTGTACATTAACTATATGTGTATGCTTTTTCATGGACTGACCTTCAATGCACTGAACAGTCTGGAAATAATCCAGAATATGATAAGAACAAAAACCTCTTGGAAGTAATGCTGTCATCATTTTTTGCTTTTAATGTACTGTCTGGCGAGTACAGCCCTGGCACCACTGTAAATGGACAGCGTCCAGTGTCTGGACAAACCCCCCACCCCCCTCCACCCCACCCCCCACCACCAGCAGCATAACCTCAACCTTTTCAGGTTTGCTTGTTTACTTGCACTAATCAAGCTTAAGCAAGAGGAAGGCTGGCCTTTAAAAGCATGGCACGTCGCAACCACTTTAGGGTATTCATATGCGTGTTTTGGCTCGACTCCTACAAGGCTTTTACAGATACAGTCTGAGGTGGGTGGGGTGCAGTGGGATGGGTTTTTTTACAAGGATTAATGGGAGGGCTTGTGAAAGGGGAGAAGATGATATCAGGTTCTGTTCGATAGCTCCATCAGAAATGGAGTATCTGTCATGCGTTGAATCTGGGGAGGATGCACAAAAACTGCAACAGCGACGTCTTGGTGAAAGCTGCATGGCAGAGTTCACCAGACTGCCACAAGCATAGACTTGTTGAGATTTTTATTTTTATTATTATGATTTGTTTCCTGTTTGCTGTGTTTGTAGTTGTGCTTGCTGCTCTTGTTGTTGTACTTTGCAAGAGGTTGTTTTCTACAAATAAGGGTTCAGTCATTCAAGTAGCCATTAAAATCACACTTTTTTAAATCTCCATTTATATTCATTAATAAGTGTGCTAATATCTGCATAATTACACACTATCCAGACAAGTATTGTGTAGCCATACTACATGCTACATTAACCTGAACAGATTGCTATTAATGTGCCTCTACAATCTAAGTAATGTGGTAGAATCAACATTCTTTTTCTAACCATAATTGGAAGTTATATTCCGCTGCTTAAGTATTTAACCTCACAGCTTTCTTCCTCATTATCTCTTACAATTACCACTTTTGCACACCAACATTAAAAGCAACACTGCTTGATAAATGTGAATAATGAACCCAGGTTAGCTCACTGTTCCAGTTTGGGTGATTACATGAAGACATATTTGCAGTGTCCTCCCAACCATTTTGAATGAACCTATGATCAGCAGTAATGCAAAAGGTAAAAGCTAAAAGAAAGCATCAAATCATTTTAGCATTGATTTCTGTTTGAGTGGGAGTGAGCTGTGTGTCTAATGAAGAGGGGATCGATGCGGAGTTGCTCATTCTCTCCCAGGACGATTCAAATTTAGAATTATATATTTTAAGACAAAATATGACCCTACCCACGCCCTCTTGAGTGAAGCTATTGTATACCTAGTCAATACCTTTTTGGTTATTTAAGAGGCCGTTTATGTTTAATATTTTTATTTAGGCCTATGTAAATCTTCAGATGCCTTTTCCCTGTAACACCATTGACTGCTGCCAAGTCCTGTACAACCAAAAAACTAATTTTCTGCCTCTGGATGGTTCATGAAAAGTGAACCGCCTCAATTAGGCTCTTATAGCTTTGTTTAGTGACTGTAATTCACTTGCACGCCATGCACAGATCTGTGAAGTGTATGCCTGGCTGTCATAAATGGGCCTGATAAGATCATTTAACAACTCCGTTATTCCTTGCCCGGGGGGCTTTTCTGTTTCTGGTTCTCGCTCAAAGTCTGTCAGTTCTGGCTGTGCTTGGCTGCTGAAGAATATGAAACTGTGTCTTTTGAAACAGCTCTCTTCTTCAAATGGGAGATCTTTTAGTATTTCTGATTGTTTTAATGGTCTCTCTCTTTCTCTCTCTCTCTCTCTGTGTGAGTGTGATTCTTTACTCTGTACCATATAATGCTGGTTTGGATTACCTGTCCTTCCTTGTTACTCATGATGGCCCAGCACAAAAAAAGTTAACCCTCTAGCAGCTATTTTTGTTTTCCCTAGTGGTATTCCGGTCAGCAAAAATGGAATGAAGGAAGACATTGCTTTCATGGAAACAAGCATCTGTTTATTTGCTGAATAGCAAAGACTGGTGAGAAAAAAATAGGCTTACATACCCTGGTTGGTCCTCTAAAATGGTTCAACTAAAATGAAAAGGATGCACTATGTATGCTACTGCCCAGGCCAAAATGAATGAGATAAATATGAAATAATTCAACTCAATGACTTACTTTAAAGAATATAAACCTAAATACCAAAAAGTAGAAAGATAAGCAAATCCAAAGAAAGAAAAGAAAAGAGAAAAGATCATTGTCACAACTGTTGTTTCTTTACATCATGTGCAATGTTGTGCATATTTGCCTTCCTGCACAAATTGTGCTCCAAATGTGCCCCATTGTGTGGGGGTGAGCAGTAAGAGAACTAATGAAATGATGAGATTACTGATGAGTCAGTTTCAAGCTCTGCACACACAATCATAAACAAATGTAGGCTATTTGTATTGTGTTAATTGTGCCAAATGTAATGCACTTTGAGCTGCATTCTGTGTATGAAAGGTCCTATACAAATAAAGCTTATATTATATTATATTATAATATAATAATTGTTATTATAACTTCACCACTGCATCCAAAGTCAATAGAAGGTTTTCAGGCCAATAGTATTGCTGTATTGTATCTTAGAAGGTAATACTCTTTACTTGCTTTGCCATTGCAACCCACCTTGTAATCATAATGACAGTGCGCCCACAGACAAGGCTTGCCTCAGTGCGTGGTTGACTTACAAAGCTTGCCAGCAATGCCTACTGCAACGTTGCCGTGAGGTGGGAAATCCCTTATTTCTTTCATTGTGTAATGAATCTTAATCTGGAGTTGGACACCCACTCTGTTCTTCTGCCCGCCGGCAGCATCATTGGCGCCCTTGCTGCAGCGTAGGGGGAGGTTCGTGACTCACCCGCCTCCACCTACCCGAACCCCCGCGACCCCCCACCCCCACCACCACCTCCGCTACAGGTTGCTCTGCTATGCGGTAGGTCAGCAACGGCAGTGGACGGAGCAGCAGGTTGCTATATGCAGTAGGTCAGTGGTAGTAGACGGAGTGCGTGGTATTTCAAACATATATAACACGTTTTATTTGTGTAGGCTAATTATTCAGTATTATGACTGACGTGTAGCCGTGCAAAAATACACTAATTCATAAAATGTTTCATTCTTTCCAAATGTTTTATACAAACCGTTAAGTTTCGATTTGTCCAACGTGGCCTATACTTTTGGGGGAGTCACCAGGCTACACTCAAAAAACAGAAAACAGAACACAAAAAACAGAACACATTTCAATCACTTCCTGATGTTAGATCAACGAATTCTCTAAATATAGCCTAGCCTAAAGCATGACAATGTCTTCTCGATTCAGTGTAGAAAAACATTACATGTGTTAATCTGCAGGTCCTGGTCTACTTCGGATCTTCCTGGGGTAGCTGAGCTTAGACCACTCTTTGCTGAACATGCCCTTTTCCACAAATACTTTATATTTATTTGCCTTCTTTCTGGCTCAGTCTTCCAATGACTAACTGTTGATCTTAAGACATCTCTCAATTATAGGTGACCTTGGCAGAAAGCTGCTTCGTAAGAAATCTTGCGCCTGTCAGTACCGCTGCCATTATAGATAGTGTAATAGAGGTCCTCGTAGATATATGGTTCTCATTGTAATATTATAGCCTACTTACTGCCTCGTAGGGACTATGAGATTAATTGTGTTGTGAATTGTAAACATACCAAGCATTATAGGGGATATAACTTGAATCTGAAGTAATAGTGTAATTTATAAACATTGGTTGGGATAGTCAACAACAACCGCAGCTTCATGAACAAAATGTATTCCGTTCCTATGAGACGATGTTGTTTGTGTTGCAACGCCCTCTAATGGGTTGATTTGGAATAGTTCATTAGACATTACTGTTTTCCAAAATAGGAAAGACTATCGAGGACTTCCAAATGTGTTATGAGATTATCGTGCCGACTTTGTCTTAGGCTATTTACAATCACATAATTTGTCCGCTAATATGTCGCCATATGACGTCCGGCGACGATGACATCATAATGATTTGGAATGGATTTCCACTTCTTGCTGTCTCTGCCCGACTGGTGATTCGGCTTCAGATTGCGCCTCCTGAGGTGAGGTAATTAAACGACTCTCTCCCTTGATGGAAAAAAACTGAGATTGACGGCTGGGTGAAATATCATTACACAGGATTCCGTGCCGCAGTTAATTTAACTTTATGTGGTTTCTTTTCTCAGAACATCTCTAAACGCTTGTGGAGCCACAATGGAGTCCCTAGGAAATGGATCATTGACTCCAACTGAACTGCAGTGCCTACCTGAAAAATATGTGGTGTGTGTGTGTGTGTGTGTTGGATAGGGTGTGGGTGGGAAGAGCCTAATCAAATCAAAACGGTCAGGTTTCACATTGCCTGTACAAATGGTGGATGAATTGATTGTTAGTGCAGCATGACAACATTCCTGAAAGTGATATAAAAATTAGAAGAGTTTGAAATGAATGATAATGCAATTTATTACAATTCAGGGCAGGCGGAGTGTGGAGGTCACAAAGGTGGTGCAGGAATTATATGGTCCCCCAGATGAGAGCAGGGAATGGAGCAGTGACGTGCACACCACTGGCCGCAGTCCTGGATGCACCAAACACACTGAATGTGTCCTGAACAAGTGGGTTCAATATGATCACTGGGTATTCTTTGTGTTGAACATTTTATTTTTGTTAACTTTCCTTTCACCAACCAAACACTTATGTCTACCACCCTGATTATAATATAGTAATATCAACATTGTTACAGTATATCTCTAGACAGTAAATATGGCTTGGAGGATTCAGTACACCAACTCACAGAAGGTAAATGATCTAGAATATAACCTTTTTATTACATCACGAGTAAAAAAAAAAGACAGTAGATAGATAGGTAGGTAGATAGACAGATAGATGGATAGATGGATAGATAGATAGATAGATAGATAGATAGATAGATAGATAGATAGATAGATAGATAGATACTTTATTTACCCTGAGGAAAATTTAGGCATAAATACCGGTACTTTATTTAGAAATAATGAAAAATATATTTCATAAATAATTAAATAAATGATGAATAATGCTGAAATGATAGTTATTATGCTCAAATCCTGTCATTCGCCCTGTTGTAGAGATTACATTTCCTGAGTTTATTGAGCCGGACACCACCATGGAAACAAAGGTATCTTTTCTAGGAGGAACATTCTTTGATGACATTTTTTTTTTAATATATATTTTCTACCCCATTCTTAAAATTAACTGATTTGGTGTGATTCCTAGATGCGTGAGCCACACAAGGAAACCAAGCAACCAAGACATGCTGGAGGTAGAGGCTTTATGTCGGTTTTCTATTTTAAATGAGCCTTCAACTCCATTCTCTCTCGCTCTCTCATCATTTGTAGGCCTATTGTACGAACTCCATTTACCTTCATAAAGCGATTGATGTGATGTTGAACGTGACATCAGTCACCACCACTTAGTAACCTTTTATAATCTGTCTGTGTGTGTCTGCAATGTAACTCATGACAACCATCTCCCCGTTGTGCAGGATCAAGGGTGTCGACGCTGCAGATTACGACGTTGGGAGATAAAGCCAGCAGAGGGGTGAGTCACCGGAACACAGTCCAGATGCTGAAATAACAAGCATAGAACATGATGCATTCAGCACTCGCTGTGCATGGTACACCTGCTTGCGTCCAGGGACCATGTGATTCATTCATTCTCTTGAGTTTCCATTGATTTTTCCCTAGGATGTTGTACAGTGAAAACGACATGCATGTTCCTGAGGATGAATGAGGTCATACTCCCTTTACTGGGGTAAAAGCTGACCAGGCACTGTGCGGGAATGCATTTGGGCGCTGAAAGTGGGCGACTGACTGACTGATACACCGACTGATACACAATGCCTCTGACACATAGATGCTTAGCTATACTATGGGTTTAGATGAGTTTATGAGTAGTTACATTATGAGTAGCTAGATGAATTTATGAGTAGCTACACAAACTATAACTCACACTACCTCTAACACAGAGGTGCTTGGACATACTTTGATGAGCTTATGAGTAGTTTTTCAGGCTTTGTTAAAATGTTAGGGAACACATTTCTCATTTCTCAAACCATATGCGGTATGGCATAGAACAGCCCAGGGCACCACATTACAGCAGAGGGAGAAGTAACTGTGGGTGGAAAAACAACTTGCTCTTTCTTTCTTTTCAGTCTCTCTCCAAAAACAAGGCAGATGGTTATGAGGCAGCGTTTCTTCGCAATAAGAGTGAGCTTATAATTTTCTCATGTATTCCAAAATCCTTCCTCAGATCATTAATATCTAAAAATTAAAATTACACATCTGTGTGCTTTCTTAAATAGATCTTAGATATTTTTTGTTATATGGAGAAGTCTGTTGTTGGATCATGTATTATAGCCTTTTCCAACTTGCCTTTGCTTAGTAAGGGGAGCTGGAAAGATGTCAGGTTCCTCTGCAATAAGCTCACCTACGGAAAGCCTGGAGGACCTACTATACCGCAAAACGAAACGTGTTTTTGATTACTCAGTGACAGACATGAGAGGGCAACGGTCAGGTGAGTCTTTTGATATGATACACACAATGAAAGCCTGTGTAAGCCTCAGAATCCCCTACAGGATCTCATGTTCAAAGTGACATCCTAAAAGAAACTGCTTTCTGAGGCTGATTTTTTTTATTGTCACCATGGATGTTTCATTATAGCTCAATGTATTCCACTGGAATATGTGAGAATGCCCCCTATGATCCAAAGTAGTTCAGGAGCTCCCTCTGTCACATACTCCAAGGTGAGGAAAATGCAAATGCATTTGGGTAAAAATTAACCCTAACCTGCATCAGTTATTAATGGCATTCATTGTTTCTCATTTTGATTTACAGAGAACTGAACATACTCTAATGCAGTCAAGAGTGGTCAGGAGAAAGGAAGGTCTGGTTTTTTTTTTTTTTTCCTGTTGCACATAATGCTATTTAATGGAGGAAACTGACTTGCAGGCGAACACAATCACAATGAACCTTAGACAATATTTTTTTCTTATCCTAGACAACCAGCATTCACTGCAGGTTAAAGTCAACAAAGCATGGATGGAGCCAGAGAAGAGTAGTTATAATTCAAGAGTTACCACACAGGTTTGAAAGATATTCATATTTTACTTTTTAGCAGTTAATTGACATTGGCAATAACCACATTTACAACATAGGGCTTCCTCAGATAGCCCAAAACTTCACCACTGTATCCTGTATCCATCCTGTAGCTTTATTGGAACAACATCAAGGGTTCCATATATGATACATACCGATGAAAATATTGATTTTCACTGTGTTATAAGTTGCATTGTGCTGAATGAATACATATATGATCATGTCTCTCTTCCTTTATTATGATGTACTCTTCTTTATTATAGAGAGCAGACACTGCCAGTGGTCCACAGCCAGTCAGGAAGAGTTCAGATATAATCAGAAAGGTAAGAATCAAGTACAATAATGCATTCTGGTCAACTTCAATCATCTAAGTTTCGCATCGTCATTTATGATAAGGTGATTCAACCCCACAACCCTGCATTGCTTCTTAGCATTTCACCAGTTGGGGGAGCTCTGATAATGTAGTTGACGTTGTGTATTTGAGAGTCCACTGAGCTGAGTTGACTACTTCCTTTCTGCTGTATGTAGGAAAAGAAGGGTGTTTACTACACTGAGCTGAGCCGACAGGTGCAGGAGAGAAGCCAGCTGATGGAGAGAGAGAGAAGGAAGAACGCAGATGCTGAGCGAGTGGTGAGTCATCCATTTGCTGGGAATCCCCAGCAAAAGGAAAGAATGTTATATAAAAAAAAATATTGAAACACCTAGATGTTAACTGTGTGATTTCAGAAGTGACGATCACATTAGCAGCAGTCTACTTTGGGAAAAAAAAATATATAAGCCGTATACTGTATAAATCAAACTAAGGGTCATTCATACATTATAACTTCAAAATGCTCTCATGAACTTGTATTTCTGTTGTTCAGCACAATGAGACCATGCGGTTTGGGATATGGGGCAGGCTGGGCGGTGGAGCCCCCAACCCCACCACTGTGAGAAGGACCAAGTTCAGTTCCACAGGGCTCAGGTCCCAGGACCAGGTAGCTAACAGAACAGAAAGCCTTTTCTTATGTTCCACTAGGGATGTAACGATTACCGGTATAATGGTAAACCGCGATAAAAATGTTGACGATAACAATTACCGTTTTAATTTCAAATATCATGATTATCACGGATGATTACCACGGTGTGGAAACCGTGTGTTTAATCCTTCTCAGTTTATCCAAGCCTGCTTTTGACATACAGTAGGCCTTGTACAATGAAACAAAACTGGTACCCTACTGATTCTGTTATCTACTTGATGGATTTAATTGTGGCACAAAGCCAATTAAACATGACCAAGGAAAAAGTGAACGGGACCACACACAATGCCACGGTAACGTTATGCTATGAATTAAGAATGCTGAGCTCAGCCAGGTTTGTTTGTGCAGTCAGGATGTAGGCCTATGAATGTGAATGAAAATATGCCCTTCTCCAGTAGCAATAGGCCACCTTAAAATGCACCAGAATAGAAGAATCACATCTACTCAGTAACAATTTTTTTTACCCTCCCTTAGCACCCCCTCTATGAGCACCCCCAGATGAAAATGAGTTCCAGCGTCTCTGGTTAAATGTTGCACTTTTAATAAGGTTTTGCCTACATATATATTTTGTAATAGTAAATGCTGTCACACGTTTTGAAACTATTTCAGCTTGTGTAGGCCTATTAGTCCTTTCTGAACATATTGAACACACTTTTAAAAATATCGCGAAAATACCGAAAACCGTGATCATTTTGGTCACTATAACCGTGAGGTTAAATTTTCATATCGTTACATCCCTATGTTCCACTTGTTCCATGTTCTATGTTCCATGTTCAAACTACTGTTTTTCCTAGCCTTGCATCCCCCCTTCTTGTCATCTTCTTGAACTCTTTCACACTCATCCATCCACTCCATTTTTCTTTCTCTCTGCTATAGTCCACCCCTTCCCCTCACTCACTGTTTTATTGATCCTCTACTCCAACTGTCTGTCTGTTTTACGCTATCTAAGGTCACAGCTCTTATTCTTTCTCCTTTGGAGGCTTTCCCTGTCCTGTGTAGACAGGATATTCACAGTGAAATATAATCTTACAGGCACGTACCTGACTAGAACCTGTCGGCAGCATCTACAGTATAACAGTTACATTGACAAATGTGCTTGAACATGGAAAATAATACATTGTGCTACATTAGACTCTTGATATTCACTAAATTGTCCTTTAGTCTACATGAAGCTTATCTGAAGTGTGTTAGTGTGCCTGGCTCTTTTGTACTTAATATCTTTGGCTTTTCCACAGGTTCCCTACCAAGGCTTTGCTGGCATTCCATTCCATCTGCGATTCTAACATCTGCCATTTTGTGGTGCCTCTTGAGTACAGGGTCCATGTATAAAAACAGCAATGACAAGAACTCAACTGATTTTATTGTCCTTTTTTCCCTTTGAGTTAGCAATTCACTCAGTCAATTGAGTCTAATGGAGTTACCGCGTATCCAGGCCTATATGGATGACATGACGAGGGGTAGGGCTCAATGTACCCTTTGGCTGTTAGCCAAGTTGAATGACAGTATGACACTCTGAAATGGGCAGGGATGAAGGTGAAACCTATTGGGAGGGGAAAACTGGTGGAGGTGATGGTGAGGTAATTCCATCTATTTTGGAAATACCCAAGAAGAGTTTAGACAGGTGGAACAAATCCACATTGAGTGACTGAAGACAGATCTTGGAGCTTAATTCATTGTCAAGGCTATTCATTCCCTTGATAGAACTTTCTAGCCTGGTAACCTTAAGTTGATGTGATTACAGTTTGGGATTTTGCCACTCATCAGGTGGCCTTTGTCTGTGTATGAAATGGCTGTTTCAGAGGTGGAGAAGTTTGAGATAATTGTCAATAATGCAGTTAGGAAATGGCTTAGAGTGTCACGTTGTATGGTAGCATTATATGGAAAGGGAATTTTGGAGTTACGAATGACCAACTTGGTGGAGGGTTTCAAATGTGGTAAGACCAGTCTTGAAATGACTCTGTCATAGTCTTAGGATCCAGTCATCAAGAACACTGCCCCATCAATTAGAACAGGAAAGAAGTAGTACCTATCTTCAACCATTAGGCTATTCATAACACAGCGTTGGCCATTCAATAAAACAGCGTTGGGTTAGCACATTAGCATGTTGTGCAAGGGTTTATCTCAATGATTTGGCTTATTGATTTTACTGATGGAACAGTGGTTGTGTGGGTAAAGAGTAGGCCTAGTGACTAATCAAAGGCTCTCAAGGATGAATGTTGTTTACGACACCACTACAGCAGTGGAGCACTGGTGGGAGTAAGATAAGTGCCATGTCCTCTCTACCACAAAGATAGAGGTTGATGCATTTATCTTTTTATCTCGCCCACATCTCTTGTCATCTTTGGTGAGTCAGACTTTTAAAGCATCTTTTGTAAGGTCAGTCTCCCACTGCTATATGAACTCTATTTTCCCCTCAAAGAGATGATGTGGCTATAGGTAAAAGTACAGAAATGTCAAAGCCATTTAATGTTGTGATTAATGTGCGGAGACTACGGAAGCTTATTGCTGCCACACTAAAAGAAATAAAAAGTCTCAGTATTATGTAATTACGTGAAAAGTTTCTTGTTATAACAATATCTTTTTCATGTTTTAACAAGATATTTATCACGTTATTACATGAAATTATCATGTTATTTCATGATACTGATATTTTCACGTTATAACATGAAAATATCATGTTATTTCAAGATATGATATTTTTACGTTTTAACAAGATATTTATCACGTTATTACATGAAATTATCACGTTATTTCATGATACTGATATGATACTGATATTTTCACCCTTCCCCACAGCCTTAGAAATGACAGCGATGACCTGACATGCAGGCTACCGAGCCAGAGCGGTCTATACATTTACCCACATTGCGTGAAGATTTGCATATTTATCAAAGCCCTTTCTCCCTCTTGCGTCAAGTTAGCGAAAGTTTTATTTATTGTGTTGATAAGAAGATAAAGCAGAACTATGAGGCTGTGTGAGCCATACAGTCTATGGTGTGAGCAGGCTATCCTGCACAGAACCTCTCTATCGGCCTCCTTTTCAGCAGCTCTCTGCCGATACACACACATCCCTCTTCGCTGCTCCTCAGTCAGCTGGGAATTGACCACACACACAGCCTACACACTCATACACACATGCACAAAAACAAACACTCATCAAGCAGCACTGTAATAGCAGTCAGGGTGCAAGTTCATAGACACGACTAGTTATCATTTATGCCAGCCATGAGCTCTCGTGGCCTTGTTTCGTTTAGTTTTGTTATTTTGAAATAACGTGATAATTTCATGTAAAAACGTGATAAATATCTTGTAAAAACGTGAAAAAATCCTATCTTGAAATAACATGATATTTTCATGTTATAACGTGAAAATATCATTATCATGAAATAACGTGATAATTTCATGTAATAACGTGATACATATCTTGTTAAAACATGAAAAAGATATTGTTATAACAAGAAACTTTTCACGTAATTACATAATACTGAACCTTTTTATTTCTTTTAGTGTGGCAGCAATAAGCTTCCGTAGGAGACAGTGTCTGTCACAACCTTGGCATTTTCTATGGGATGACTGTGCGAATAAACACAAAACTAGCAGGATGATGGAATAAGTTCAAATGACATTTTCTAAATGATTAATGGAAAAAGTCAGCCAGCATTGACATGGATGTCTTAACCAATTAAATGCCGATTTAACATTGCACTGAAGGAACTGCATTGTAGGACTTCTAACATACACTGTGACTTTAATGGAAGCATGTAGCGAGACACACTGTGAACCTTTTCACCATCGCCTCTTTGTAGTGATGGTGAAAAAAGAATAATAGTGTGCAGCCAGATGATTTGATCAAGGGGTAAAGTCCAGACTTCGATGTAAAAGGATTTTATGAGGTTGAGGCTGAGGTGATATTTCACATAACAACTACCAGGAGAGATGTACCCGAAAAACTTGGCGTTATGGCCCAAACATGTAAACGCCAGTAGGCTACAGCGTAAGGTCAGGCTATTGTATTTGTACTGACGAAGTCTTTGCTTTAGCATAATTGTAGCTATACTGTGTTGTAGTGATGTCTGTACAGCATGAAGATAATATAGACAACTCCTACATGCAGGGAATATGGCAACACATTTCTAAATGTCTTAAGTCTCTTTTTGTTGTTTTTATTTTATCCTCTGCTTGAGAAGTGTGGGAAGGGGAGTGCCAGAAGTCTATCCCCTGCCTGCAAGTGTTGATAGTCCTGTCATTCATTGTCTTTCAGAGAATAACAGACCAACCCTGTCTCTGTATAATCTGTATAAAATCTTTCCAGGATGTGCCTCTTCAGAGAGTTCTATAAAACAACATACTAGGCCTTACAATAGGAAAATAAAATCTAAAGAATAGTGAACAGTAAGCTATATCAGAGAGATCACTTTTTATATCCTATATTTATGGTATTTGGCAGACGCTTTTGTCCAAAGCGCATCCTAAATCAAGAATAAGGAAATCGCCATGCACACTTAAACTCTACACTCAATCTTCAAATATTCTTGATTAGCCTAATAATGTGATTGCCACATGGTAAGTGAGCAATAAAGGTATCAAATCATTCTTTACATCTTACAGCCGGGCTACACACCTGGAGCGCAACCGAAGCGTTCCGCTACATCGGATTAGGAGCTCTGGGCAACATCGGGGAAAAAATGGACTTTGTTTTTTCGGTCAGTGTATGGTTAACCTTAATTCTGTTAGGTCCGCGTAATATGACGTCACATCACAACTGCGACGCATCCTGGGCCTAAGCTTGACACAGTCAAAGACCGATACACAGCCAGACAGTGAAGTTCTCCTCTCCTACGGACAAGCTTAACAACAACTTAAAATGGGAAACTGCCAAGTGGGTACTTTCATGTTACTTTTTATATTCTTCGCTTAATTTTACTAGCTGAGAAAACGCATCCCTTAGAACATCACACACATGATGATGGTAGATTTAACTAAGAAATGATGTAACCTCGGTTAATTAACGTGTCTCGTCATCGAAAAACGTAGAATACTTTTTTCTCTTATCCTATAACAGTTTATCAGAAAAGAAATGGCTGTGTGTCAGTTTGCTTGCTGGCATCAGGCTGGCATGACATCGCACACAGTTCAATGTGTTTTAAAGAAGCGAGTATTTTCGCTGAGTTTTCATTCGTTTTTACAACGGCATAGCCGGAAAGATCAGTGGGCTATGTGTCATGCGAATAAACTAGTTTCTCTGTACACTTTGGTTTGACGGTTTGAAAACTGTCGCATGCGCCGGCATAGGCAGTGGGGAAAAAGGGCGAGGAAGCGACCGCTCCTCTGCGGAATTCGTCACAATCCCGTTAGCTGAGAGTAAACAATGAATGAGTCCGCATCCTAGGCTTTTCGGCAGAGGGGGTGAATGGGTTGGGCTACGCTGAGGTTTTTTGAGGGGCCGGGGCTGCAGCCTGTTTGGATAACCTGACAGCAGCTGTGCATAGAGCCATGAGAATTCCAGACCCAGTCACTATGGTCCAAAGGCTCCGCCTACCATCCCCCATCTTGCTGTTTCCATCCCCCTACAGTCAAACGAGTTTACAAACATAAAATAATACGTAGACCACTCGGCTCCACACAGTTTTTTTTAACTATGTTGTGGTTTGATTAACTTGTGTTGATTAAAAAAAACGCATACACTTTCACTATAAATCTAAAAATTGTTTTGTGTTCCCACAAACAGCCCACAATTGTTCCTTATGAGGACTTCGATGTCGTCGCTGACATCAAGGCAATCCGCAAGGCCTGCAAGGGTCTGGGTGAGTCACACACTATCTTTAGAGTGCTATTTCGTTTTCCCCCTTTGTGGAATTCTTGAGGTGTGTGGTTGTAACTGGCTCAGCTCCTCACTGAGCTAAAAAGGAAAGATGACTGCAGAAGCCCAATGTAATACCAAAGTCCGCTGTATGGGGACACGTAGCTGAACCTGACCAACACATAGCTGAGCCTGACCAGCTACTCTTCACGTTTCAGGGACTGATGAGCAGGCCATCATTGACATCCTAGCCAACCGCTCTGCCGAGCAGAGGATGGAAATCAAACAGGCCTACTTTGACAAGTATGACGATGTGAGTCAGCAGAGGGTAATCCGTTCTCTACCTTGTGATTCTGCTTCCATGCCAGAGTTAATAAACATGAAGCATAACATCATGATCATATACTGTGTTTTTCCAGATCAATACTAACAGGATGACTTGAGACAATGTTGTTAGTCAGTGATAATGTCCTATTTGTTGTCCTGTTTGTTGCTTGCTGTTGCTTGCTCTCTTTCTCTCTCTCTCTCTCTCTCTCTCTCTCTCTTTTGCTGGCTTTGACTGTGTGTATATTGTACCGTGTGCTTGTCTGAAGGAGCTGATTGAGGTGTTGAAGAGCGAACTGTCTGGAAGCTTTGAGAACGCAATCATCGCCATGCTGGACCCTGCTCACATCTACGCCGTCAAGGAGCTGCGGCGAGCCATGAAGGGTGCGGGCACTGACGAGGACGTGCTGGTGGAGATCCTGTGCACCGCCACCAATCAGGTGAGTCCCAGCACACCTGCACACGCGTGCACTGAAACGATCTTAAAAAATGCATCAATTCCCAAACGCCACCTTAATTCAGAAAAACTCAGCCTGTGAGTTTGGTGAAATGTAATTATGGTAGATTAATAATTTATATTTATCCTGTGTGTAAAAAGTCAGTTATCATGATGGCGAAATAAATTGTCCTTTAAAAACATTTCATGGCATTTTCAGTATAATACAACACTCTGATGCAGATTATTTACTTTTTCTAGGACATTGCTATGTTCAAGGAGACTTATTTTCAAGGTAAGGGAAGTGCAATCCAAGTACCAATGTGAGTTTGTTCCTGTTTTGAAGGGTTTGTTGATTGTGCTGATTTTGCTCTTTTAATTTGTCACTTCCGCTGTGTTTCACTTCATTTCTGTGACATTCACGGAGGAACGGATGGTCTTGGGCTGACTTTTCTTTTCTTTTTTTACGTTTACGTCAAATTAATTATGGGGTTGCCTGCCAAGGGGAACACCCATTCCTCTGAGACGGCTGGTATCCCAAACACGATCTCAGTCTCGCAGAGTTACAGGATCTGTTTGTGATTTTAACACATTATAGAAATTCCTCTCTTGTTGATGTGGTTACCAGATCCCTGTCTGAATGATCACACATGGAGCAAGGAATGTCAGTCCTGTCAGTCTACTACATGTGGTTGTGTTGGCAGAAATTTGGCGTTTTAGAGATTACATATTGAAACAATTTTGCTGGATGTGTTAGTGGAGGTTTTCAGTCATTTGTAGTATTTCTTTTTTGTGCATTTGTGAATACAGATTCAATGGCTTTAATATATAGTCTCTAGTCTTACACTGAGTTACTTATTCTTTGTGGATTTCTTTGATATCTGCTGTATATGAAAGTAGTTACACATTTCACCACTCTTAAACAATAGCTATATATTTCAAATACGTTGTCCTCCCAAACCCTCTCTCATTTTCCCTCCCTAACACAGTCCACGAGAGGGACCTGGAGGCTGACATCGAAGGGGACACGAGTGGCGATGTGAGGAGGCTGCTGACTCTTCTCCTGCAGGTAAAAAGAGCCCTTTGAGGTATCCTGCAAAATGGCCACCACACTCAGTCCCACTCAGTCATCACTCATCACAGTTGAGCCCTTTGTGCTGAAATCACTCAAGCCGCCTGTCCACACCACACCCCCTCCCCCCCCCCCCCCCCTCCACTCTACTTCTCTCCTCTTCAATTCTCTTTCGTGGTCTCAGGGGCAGCCAGAACTGGCAGATATCCAGGTCTCCTTTTCTTAGCCTGAGTAAAGACCGGATACAATGGCATGAGTCACACAGAGAGTCTGTGTTTTACCTCAGATTCACAGGAACCCCCCCCCCCCACACACACACACACACACACACACCACCTCCACCACACACATACCATACTTCTTAGTGAAAACTCTCTTTCCTCCCAGGGGACTAGAGATGAGGGGTATGATGTGGATGAGGCCTTGGCCGAGCAGGACGCCGCCTCCCTGTTTGAGGTATGAACACTTTTGATTTGTTTGTGTCTGGTTTCTTTACAGTAATCCATTTCATGCATGTCTTGTCATTTTTTAAACTGATTATGTGTTCCTTCCTGTGCCAGGCAGGAGAAGGCCGTTTTGGGACAGACGAGTCTACATTCAGCTACATCCTGGCTACCAGGAACTACGTTCAACTACAGGCTACGTTCAAGGCCTATGAGCAGGTCAGAACACACACACACACACACACACACACACACACACACACACACACACAAACACACACACTCACACACAAAGGAAATGGTTAAATCCAAGAATGCCTGAAGAGAATTGAACAATGCAAAACCAAAACGCATTTAAACAATGGGTTATTATACAGATAAATAGTTTCACTTTGTTAAGCTTTGTATTTCTGCCTGTTTCCATGTTTGGGCAGCTGTCGGGAACAGAGATATTGGACGTCATTGAGAATGAGACCTCAGGCACCCTGAAAAAATGCTACATCGGTCTCGGTTGGTGATCGAATCAATAGCACAACATTATTAATAAATGATTAAAACTTCAACCTAAATCCACTGCACAATCGCAAACAAGGAATGGGATCTCAGGGGAGGGTATTGTTGTCTTTCTTTTAGCTGAACCTGGTGTTTTAGCTTTTGTTTTCTTTCTTTTATCTCTTCAGTGAGGTGTGCCAAGAACCCTCAGTTGTACTTTGCCCGTCGCCTGAACGCAGCCATGAAGGGTGCTGGCACAGATGAAGACACTCTCATCCGCCTCATTGTGTGTCGGTCCGAGGTACAAGGTTTAATGTCTCATTATTACTAATCACTTTGTCCGAATAGGCTACATCCACATAATTACATTTTTACAACAGCTTTTTAAACACTGTTCAAGCTTAAAGCTGAGACGATCTCTCCATCTAGATGCATGTTTGCAATTCCAGAACCAAAATGGTCTTTTGTCCATACTGTATCACGTAGATCACATTACCAATCGCACAAATCACATGACCATTCTTGAATTTGATTTAACTTAATTTATTGAATTTATAACTTGTACTTTGTAACTGAACTACAGATGCACCAAAGACAGAAAGGCCAGTAATGCTTGTACATCATTCTCCATGCTGGAAATCTATGTCATTTCTTTCACATTAAAATGCAAAGCCATAGTTTTCAAATGAAAACGGGCCAACATTGTTTTCAAATTGTTCTGTTTCAGGAGCTTGAGGACAGTAGTATAGATGAGAGGTGGAAAACAAACGTGTTTGGGATTCAAACAGATCTAGAATAGTGTAGACATGGCCTGAGTTTGTGGTTTTCAGTGTATCTGTCTGACAAAAAGGCCATGAGTGTTACTATTTTGCTACTCTATTACTACTTGTTTTGTATATGTTGAGGATATTTTGATTTGAAATAAACAAATGGTTCTGATTGGCTATGTTAGACTATCAAGGACATTTCATTAGCATGGATCACTCATGGAATGTATGACAATATACATAACAAAAAGTTACATTGTTTTTGCTGCTCTGTCACTACTTTTAACACACATTGATACAAACACATCTTATTCTGATTGGCCAGATTGACCTGGAGACCATCAAGGACATGTACCTGGAGAAGTATGACGTGTCCCTGAAGGACGCGATCAAATCCGAGTGCGGCGGTGACTTCAAGCGCCTCTTGCTGGCTATCTGCCACTAAGAGGAGGCGCTTAGTGAGGAGGAGACAAGGAGGTGGAGGGCGTCCAGTGAAGGACCCAGGGGCGCTCTGTCTTGAGTACATGTTATAACCAGCAGTACAAACTAACACAACTCACCACACACAAGTCCTTCAGTCCTCAACATCCTCAAACTTGATATACCTTTAGTGGGGCTAGGATGGGAGTGAGAAAAGGAGGGAGGAAGGGGAGAGAAAGAAAAGAAAAGAAATGAACAGGAATGAGTAGGAAAAGGTAGCGAGACACTAGGAGAGAAATGGGGGGAAAGTGCATGTAGAATGATTGAGACACGGGTAGATGGGGCAAAGGAAGGAAGATCATTTTAATCAGACATCCTACCTACCACAGAGTGAAAATGAGATTAACATTATCAGTGAAATTATTTTCTTATCCCCTTTCCTCTTGTATTTAGTCAAAACTTAGATTCACTAATGGTCCTGTGAGTTGGTTTAGAATGGTGTGGGCTTTATGTTATTTGGGAAACATCTCTGCAATTTTCTCCATGTGAAAGCCAGTGTAGGCCAGTCCATACTAATTGAAGTCTTGTGGCAAAGGGTTTAATGAGTTAGTTGGACCGCACAGACTAGGGCATTTTCCATATCTTTTCCAACTCTAGATACTCTGAGCCCAACATATTTTGAGCAGAAGCCCAGAAAATGATGCCTACATAAAAGTACACAGTATCCTCAGTTGTTATGAGTATAATCTTGATCTTATACTATAATACTTCAGTTATTTTGCTTTCGTGGGAAGCTAGGACGTTGCTTGTGCCAGCACCTCACCCACAGTAAAACCTCACATAGAGCTTGTGACTGTTTAAAAATATCATGTGCACTTATCCCATGTGAATGAAAAAGAAAAATGTTAAAGATCTTATGCATGAAGGAATACCATATGTTGTTTAAAACATGAATCCGCTTTGGTTCATCAAATCAGATGAACAGTGATCAAAGTGATAGCAGTCATGTAATGGCAACGTACTCTTAGTCTCACGATATTCATATGCCTTTCTTTTGCAATCAGTATCACAATCAGATGTTATTGTGAAGCCAGAACAATGCATTTTTGGATTTTGCTTGTATCACAATGATAATTCAGCATTTGACACCAATCCTGTATTACATTAAGAGTTTGGCTCACTCAATCCATTGTATTTTTCTATTGTAAAACTAACAACTTCCACATTTTATTTATCAACAGATGTTATACATTACATCAATATTATATACTTGCATAGAGAATATTTAGGAGGAGATTCGATATACCTAATAGTGTCATACACTAAAGATTTGTTTGGTGGTCGTGTCCACTGATAGTGCAGTAGGTCATGGTCTCATCTGTTAGCTCTGTCTAGCATCATGTCAGCTTGTGATTTTATGGTTTTAAAATGTGTCCTTTTAGCAGTGTCTACTTTTCATACCACTGACGTCTAAAACCTGACCGTTGGCAGGAGTCCATTGATTGGGGACCAGTTTTAACACATTCAGAAACTATCAGGGACCAAATGGCCTGTGCCTCAGTGAAACCAAATCAGTTTGAGATAAATAAAATGTCAAATAACAACACTAAATGTCTTGTATTTATTTATTCTCATGAGGGCCTAATAGAAGAGTAAATGTGTATAGCCTACCGATTGGTGATTGTGGTGGAGAGAATGGAAACATCCTATTGTCGCCGCTGTGTTTTATTGGACATGCACATCTTGATGTAATTAATGGGATCGTTCGTTTGCATACATCCATGGACTGCATACGCATACACCTGAATGAAAGATCGTTTGCATACACTCAAAGTCCCGACAGTCTCTGCTTTTCCAGCAGTGCGTCAGTACTCAGTAGGTCCTTGACTACAGCGTTCGGGTTTGGTTGAGCTCTGTGCAGCTACTGGCTGTGCGGTCTGTCACCTCCACCACATCGCCTTCCCATTCAACATCAAAGCACAAAGAAAGGGGAAATCACCGCCCACCGTTTTAATTGCATCATTAAACATGCATTTACGTTTGAGTAGAACTATTGCCTCACAGGACATAGATTTAAGCCAGGAAACTGTCCTGGCAAGCCGATGCCAACACGAACAGTTGATGCCCTGCTTCCTTGACGTGACATCTGCTGAGGTATGTGGGAGGTGTGCTACCCGTACAACATCATTGGTCATGTGCGCACAGTGCCTTTTCTGTTTGTGGATTAGTGGGCTACATTTGCATCCATCTTGGTGTACAGTCACTCATGAGCCCTTTGGATTAGAAATGCTTCTGTGTAGCTCGGTGTTTACTGTCGAAATATTTTCATATTTTTTTGTAAGGATAGGCTCAGTACATAGAATGAAACGTGGTCGTTTATTTGATGTTGAAATTAATCGCCCATGAAAATGTGAAAATTCGTGTAATTATTTAATTGTTTAAATATATTTGTGTCTGTTGTCTTTTACTGAATTTATCAGTGATCAGAGGAATCAGAAGAAATAGGTGCAGTAAAAAGTCAGTCTTCAGCTTTGAACTGTTGAACACTTTGTGCACTCAAACTGATCACATAGAACAAAAGACTTTGTAATAAGACAATAATCATTTCAGAAGAGTACGGAGGTGCACAAAATACTGTCCCCATCCAAAACTCAGCGTATTATTGGTTAGTGTGCTCCCTCAGGATACAACCTTTTCCTGGTCTTTTTCCCTAGACCCTCTCCAGTCTCCCCTCGTAGACATGTCCTCCTCGCTGTGGCAGCAGGAACCCACGGCGTATTCCCCCAACGTAGAGATCGATTCCAGCTCAATGCGCAGGAAGGCGCGGCCCAGTGGCGCCCAGCACTGGATGAAGCAGGAGTGTGAGCTGGATGTGGGCTTGTGGGACAACGGCAACTCTGGGACAACTAGTGACGTAGAACAGGACAACACTCTGAGCAGCGCTGTGTCCAGTAAGACCCAGGTGTAAGCTGGTGATGGGTGCTTCCCTCTCAGCCTTGCTTTTATCACCCAGGGCCAGTGTATCCATATTTAACTCTCTCATAGGTTCTGGTAGATAAAAGGGGGGGGGGGCATGAAATGAACCTTGTAGTGTAAAGTCTGGGACAGAGTGGGACGTTTGCTTTTATTTCAACACAACTGACTTTACAAGAATCAATTATTCTCTTCTGGTTTCAGTTGAACGTGTACAACCTATAAGATGTCACATATGTTTGTGTGACAAAATGTTCTGAATGTTTGAACGTCTTAAAACCACATTATGTTGTGTGTTTGAACAAAACACTATAATCTTTTTAAACACAAGGCAAATAAATGCTGGGAAGGATTGCTAGAATGCTTTTGTGCTGTACAGGCCACATACAGTATTATGCATATCTGAAAGTTGGAAGTTTCAACAATAGAGGATGACTTGAAGCTAGCTGTTTAAATTATTGTTGAACAGAAAATGAATATCTTGCACACTTGCAATACATTGATAGTTTATACACTCTAAACATTTCCCCAGTTGGTTATTGTACATTTGAAATGGAAACAAGAAATTAACTAAATGTAAATCTCCACTTCGCTTCGGGGCCGTTTTACAACCTCGACCGTGCATTCATTTTTAACTTAATTGTGGGCACTAGGGGGCACTCATGATCCATCTTTAATATAGTGTATGATACTCTATGATACATACAGTGAAGCAATAACTTTGTGCATAAGACCAAACGAGGTTGGTGATGTCCTGTTCCTGTCCTCAGCGGCCACCACCCTTGAGGGTCTCCCTCCCAGCGTCATGCTGACCATCACCAAGCTCCAGTGTCTGCTACAGAGCCGTCAGGAGCGCATCCGGGCCTTGGAGAGGCAGGTGGAGGACCTGCAGCAGGACCGCAAGTTCCTCCGCACCCAGATCGAGAACCTCACCAGCACACGCCAGGTGGCTGCTACGGAGCGTAAGTCAGGAGAAAAGGGAGAATCTTATACCGATACACAGTTAAGAGATCAGTGGTTAGCTCAAGGTCGCTTTACAGAGTCAAAGCAAAACACTTGAAAGCTTCCAGGCATTCTACATTTTGCAGGGGGCTGTTGAAGTAGAAATGCTGCCTGCCAATTCCAGAGAAGCTGTCATTAATCATATTTCTCAAAGTACATATTTCCTGAGTCCTTAATTGTAACCTTGGCCTTGTCCCCTGGCCCTGTTTCCTCTGCTCAGCTCCCAAACCCAGCAAGTCCCAGTACTCAGAGTCCAAGCCACGGAAGCGGTCACGGGACGCCTCGTCCAGCTCCAGCGCCTGCAACGACAGTGGGTCCGAGCTGTCTGTCTCCTCCACATTCTCAGGGGCCTCCAACGACCTCAGGAAGAGGAGACACCACAAGGAGCGGAGAAGGGGGAAGAAAGGGAAGGACTACAGCAGGAAAAGAGGTAACATAGCCTTAGAAAATCAAATAGTGTTTGTCAGTTTGTTTTGTGTCACTTGGTTGATTCTTTAATGTAGAGTTTCCTTAGAACCTTGCATGTTCTCTGGGTTAGCATGGGGTAACTTTAAAGTTGTTTTCTAGAATGGTTCTTGTGTAAGTACAAGTTAAATGACCTTTAAGCTGGGCATATACTGTGCTGGAAGTAAGATGTTTCGGGTAATGTTTCTCATTGAAATTGTAATCAGTACATGCAATCATAACCTTCTCAGTAGTTTTCAGGGTGAGAAGCTAAAATGTATAAAGCAGATATCGACTCTGTTATGAAAAATGCAGCTAAAATATTGATTTCTGTTCATTGTTTTATAAATAGTACTGAGCTACAGTATACCACGCTGGAATATAACATGTTTTCGGTGATGACCTTTGGAGGAAGAGAGAGAAGTCTATTATAGAGTAAAAGCCATTAGAGAATTATGGTGAGAAATACTAATCAAGTCAATGTAGTTTAATTCCTCAAGTAAATACCTGTAGGTTTTAAATTGACTCATGTTTTCCCCCAAATTGGCACTCCTGGCAAGAATATGAATAGTTTTCTTAGATTATAATCTTGCCAGGAGTGCCAATTTGGGGGGAAACATGAGTCAATTTAAAACCTACCGGTATTTACTTAAATAATTAATAGTTATTTTGACCACATTTAGGTTATATATTGTAACTACACTTAAATATGACATAGAGTAGGAAACTATTTTTACCTTGGCTTTGAGGTCTAGACAGAAGCTAAATTTTTCCACCCAGCCTTAATATAGTGTTGTAAATGGGCTTGTGAAATAGCATCATTTTGACAGACCAAAGTAGCTTACCTTCTACGTTAACATCAGAGAACAAAGATAAATGCTCCATTCATCCATTGAATGCCATTTTTAAATTGTGGTACAGTATGTTCAAAGCAAAGACTTCATTTTTACTTAACCTGTTTTGAAAATATGTTGGATTAAGTTTATCTCAGGCTTATGTACATTTACAATGGTTAGATTACAGTAAACATTACACTTCTCCACTTACACAACCCAAAATGGCTGACTCTTCTATATCTCTTCTCTATCCACAGCTACTGGAGTGCAATACGTCATTCACCGCTACAAGCAAGTGCTCTCGGCCTTCAACAAGAAAAAGAGCATGAGTGGAGCCTTCCGGCACTACGGCATCGACCGAAACACCATCGCCAACACAGCGCCCATTGCTGAACTGCACCTGGCCGCCATGGAGGCCCTGCCACTGGTGGGGCTGTTTCGGCCGCGTGAGGAGACGCTGGTCAGCTACGCCCAGAAGTGTGCGCTGGTCATCGAAGCAGACGAGGCCGTGTCCAGGAAGATCGAGCAGATGAAAGCCACCGGTGAACTGCTGCCCATCACTGCCAAGAAGGCCAGAACTCTTGGCATGGTTGGCCATTGTCTTTCAGAGATACCACATACATGAAAACTCTAAAATATAAAATTTACTTTTTTTTTTGAAGTAATAGACTTAGGAAGAACAGTAGTGCCATCAAACATGTATATATAAACTGTTAGGGAGAAACTGCATGTTTTTCTAAATGTTAACACAAAGCTTTCATTCCTTGCCTTGTGTTTGGAAAGAGGAACAGTGTTGAAAATACTTGAAGTCACTCTGAAACCACATGAAAATAATGAAATCATAGTCTATAATGAAATCTAGTCTACTCTGAAAACAAAGTGACATGGTCTGAAACCACATAGAGTTTTTCAACACATTTCTTTTACAAAAATGTTTTTGAAGATTTGTTCTCGAAGATTTCAAAACAAAGTACTCAAAAAATAAACTGTTGTGGTTGGGTCAAGTTTTCTGAACGAATGACCTGAGATGTAGAATCTCCCTTGTCTTTAATGCCAAGGAGCCAGATAACTCCTGGGAAAGCTCAGGCTCACACCAAACAGACCCAGACTATAATAATAATAATAATAATAAGCTTTATTTGTATAGCACCTTTCATACACAGAATGCAGCTCAAAGTGCTTTACATTTGAAGCATGTAACAAAATAATAGTCAGTCAGTCATTATCAATCACATTTCTTCATTGCTGGGGCCGTTTATGATCCACTCTATTCCTATCCAGACTATTCCTCTAGACTTATTTATTCTGCAGTTTTTCTTTTTTCACAAAAGCCTTTTGATAGATGTTTTGTATGTTTGGACATTTCACTAAATATTCAAACTCATGTATAAAATGGTAATAAAGACATATTGGTGTTTTAAATGAGTTATATAAACCTAATAAGAATGTGTGGTGTGCCTAAAACTTTGGTTAATACATTTTAAAATGTGACCTGACATTATATGAAAACAAAACTGGAAAATATACTACGTGAAGCCTTTAATAAAGAGCAAATGTCTTGTGAAGTGTCTGACATTTTCCAAATGTACAGTTTTGAATATTTCAAAGTTCTATAGACTTGTCCACTGTATACAATTGATCATTTGGCATTTTGAATGTAGTGTTCAGTGATTTCAGTTAACAAATTAGCACACTGTTGTAGTACACAGCTCTTAGTTGTCCTTCTTGATGTCAGGCTTTCAGATGTCTGGCTCGGTGTCAGAAGAAGGGGTTATTTTTATCCTGCCTACTTGACCGAGGAGTATGTGAGGCCGTACTGACAGATGGCACAGGATGCTTGGACATCCTTGGTTGGCGCTAAGTGACAGAGTGGTGCTTCCACAGCCAGCCCTGCTGTTTGTTGCTGAGATACAAATGGCTTATGTGGTGTGTGTGTGAATGGTATTCCTTCATTGTTATATGTATTACACACAAGCACACTCTTATCTTTAATGCTTCCCCCTTTGACCATTTCTTTGCACCCATTTCTTCCTGTAACATTTGTCCTAATTTTTTATTTCTCTTTATCTTTTATTGTTTTTAACCTCTTCATTTTGTTGTTGTTGTTGCTCTATCTCTTTCTTTCTTTCTCCATCGGTCTCTGGAGGGGACAGTGCTTTCTCAGTCCTGCCAGACAGAATGAGTATTATTCAGTTCAAGTTGGATCCCGAGGGTGACAGAGTTTGGTCATGGGGGTGGGTGTGCCAGCCACATCCCCACACCTCCGCCACCCCAGGCCCTGAAATGTCACTTTGATCACCACGCCATCTCAGCATGGCATTTCACCATCCTTTACAGTTTCGAAACTCACAAATACATTCACTCCAAACTCACAAATACACTGACATATAATGAAGCTCTTTGTGTTGAGAAAAAAAAAACAACTCTTCCTCTCACATTAGGATAGACCAGTGGCTTCAGGGTGATGGCATGGTCTGCACCTGCTGTACTGTGACCCAAAGACTGACAGCACCCAGTGCTGTCATCATTGCCCACAGGCAGCTGAGGAAGTCGGTGAAGGAGCCTGGGCTATTAGAACCATGAGGGTTGGGAGGGGGAGGCCAATGCTCCCCGCAGCATCTGCAGATGAATGCCTCCCATCAGGCAGGCTCCAGCTGGGGCCATGGGGTGGTGATGGGCTTGTGGCCATGGCGCTGGGTCTTTAGAGGGTTTTTTATAGCGCGCCTGATTGTGTGGCAGGTGCAGTGTCTTCAGTGTGTTGCCATGTACAGTATGTGCAGGCCTTGACACTGAGAGCCAAGCCCGCGTTGCGTTGACACTAAGAGCCAAGCCCGCGTTGCGTTGTGAAGCTCATGAAGGGCACAAAGATGGCGCGCATGAATGGAAGGCACATGCAGCCTCTTTTGCAGGGATGACCGGTAATGACCCATAATAGCCCATGAGATGAAACACTCGTCAGCTGGAGCAATCGTGGAAAATGAGGAGAGCCAGCAGATCAAATACACTGTAACATTTTGAAAATAACTCTTTCAGTTATTCATAGCGTCTGATGATACAACGTCACCAGAGGACTGAGATGTACTGTGTACATCATCAAGCTCAGACCGCATTTTGGGTGTAAAAACCCATCAGCTCCCTTTCCAAGCACTATGCCTGCTTTTGTGTTCCACGGAGAGCAGGCGCTACTGGAGCAGTGGGCTAGCACCACCTGATGCCTCACTAAACAATCTGACTTCTGTTTTCCAAGCGGCTTGTTGTGCAACGAGGAAGAGTGAACCAGCAGAATGTGAACTGCCGAGCACTCTCACACACCCCAGATCATAATAGGCTCTGTGAGGGGTCAGGGCCAGGCTGTCTGAATGTGACCATTTCAATTCCTTTGGCCTTCATTTATAATGGATCTATTTCATTTGATTCACAACATGAAAAAATGGGCTTTCAACCTATGGCATTTAGAGTCTGGCAACCGCTGGCCGGAAAGCTACACAGACTCCCTAGATTTTCAAAGCAGATCAGCCTCATTATTGTATCGATTGGCAAAGGTCTCTCCACATCACCCGTATTAATTAAAGCCATGAAAGAGAAAGAAGCAAAAGGGCTCAGCCCATCCGCTCACAAGCCTGGTAATAATAAGTAGACCTAAAGCAGACCTACGTACTTAAAGAATAAGATGGTGATAGTGGCTACATCCAGGTTTGACTCTGAAGAAGACGTATGGGCGTCAAAAGGTTAGTAGGTTTGCACTCATTAAAAATCACTTTAAGCTTTGTGTGCTCCGGTCCTGCTCCTTGGTCCTAGATAGACCTTGGGTCTCCTCATTTGACTTCTGCGTCCTGTTCCGTGAGCACCAACCAGGCTGAAGCGCAAGTGACCCCCTTCTACTGGCTTTCATGTTTGTTATGGTAACTATGTATAGACATACATGTAGACATACTGCATCACACAGGTTCCATAATATATGGCACACACAACATGGCCTTTCAAAGGCAAATGAAGGTGAACAGGCTTCAACCCACACCTGTGCTGTTTTTGTATTCATAGACCCAGAGGCACTTAAACTGTTCGCCGGTGTGCCGGTGAAATCTGTCACCGGCTGCCGACACTTCATTTCAGGCGGGCATGTCACCGGGCAGTCATTGTGGGTCCTGGTGGGAGGCGGCCATTGTTCTGCCTCAGGGAGTATGAGTGTGACTAATGCCTTAAAATAACCTTCCCACCATTCAGAAATGGGTCAGAGAATGATGTCTGTGCCAGGGGAACCGGGAGAAAGAAGTGCACCATGGGTGTTTTTCTTTCTAACTACTGAAGTGAAGCAAGAGATGTTGATGGCGCAAGTGTCCATCAAATGCACTGCTAGATTTCTGAGGCCATTTTGCATCTGAATATTGAACCTCACTGAGAAAGCTATTTTAAGTTTCTTGTCACATGTGCAGTCAATGAATTTGACTTCCTGTTGTCTGCAATCTGTCGTCCTCCTGTGGGGTGTAGTAAGGCTCTTTGTTCTGGGCACTTGACTTTTGTGAATTGGCTTCAGGTACCACTTCAAACCACTTGGGGGCGCAAGTGTATTCCTCTGTTGAATACCCAGAGGCCAGACACACCTGGCTTTTCAGCTGGTGATTTTCCATGTGCTAAGAGAACTGTGTGGAGAATTAACTCTGCCTTACTTCCTTTGATTGTTATATTCATGTAGGCTACTCTTTTCATTTTGTCGGTTACATAAAGGAATAGAATAGTCTTTTTGCCCTTTTATCTCTCACACAGACCTTCAGGCACACAGGATCTTGAGCACAAGGACAAAACAAACGAAATGTGTAAAGACATACTTACAACACAACATGTATTTGTAAGACTACTGTTTTAATTCACATATCTTATACCCAAACAATCAGTTGAAATGATCAAATGGTGCAGCATTAAAAACATTAATAAACAACGAAAGCAGATAATCATCTGTGACCACTAAATCTGCCTCAAGCCCCCCCCAACCCCACCTCCCCTCTCTCTCTCTCTCTCTCTCTCTCTCTCTCTCTCTCTCTCTCTCTCTCTCTCTAACTCTCACTCTCTCTACCCCAACCCTTCAATGACAGTCTGGAGGTATTGACATTGCTTGCCTGTTTCTCCATCTGGCTGCCACTGATAAGAACTTGCAAGGGGCTGCTGGGTAATAGCCTCACCAGCTTACAAAGCGGGGGACATAATGTATTCTGGAGGAGAGGCCTGCCGCGTAGTCACTCTCAGCCTCATTCTACTGCTGTTTTCCCCCTCTCTCCCTCTCTCTCTCTCTCTCCCCATGTTTATCTGTCTCTTGCTTCTTCCCCTTGCTCTGTATTTTTCCTCTCTTTGTCTCTCTGTCTCTCGCCAGTAGCAGGGGACTTTAGCGACAGCAGTCAGCAAGTGTTGTCTACCAGAGAAAGTGACGATGTGATGATCCGCATTTGAGCACCCATCTCAGTATCGGAGGGAAACAAAATGGCCTTCCTCTCCAGGAGAGAAGGAAAAAAATAGCTACAAAATGATAACCTTTAAAAAAAATGAGAAAAGAGAAATCCTCACAAATATTGCTAATCTTGTTCTCATTTGCGACGAGAACTGGGCTTTGAGGCGATGCTATTTCACGCTTAGAATAAATCCTTCTGGATTTAAATGAGATATCGACTAGGCTTCATTTTGAATAATGTGGCGATCAGCAGAGAATGGAGCAGATATAAACATCACCACGAGGACAATGGAGTCGACAGGAACCTAAAAATAATCTTACTCGATGGAAGACCTATTTCCTATTTATAAGCACTTGTTTTACACCTGTACAGAGATGGACATCTGATGGACGTGGGCTACATTAGTGACCATTTGCCTTGTCTGACCTCCTGTCTTGTGTTTACTTGCAGGTATGGCCTCCATATGACACTGTGTCTTTGTGGTAGTCTCCATACTGTTAACTGTTTTGTCAGTGTTTAAGGGACATATCCTGTGTTTTCATGGCCATATACTCTTGTTGTTGCCCTAGGTGCTTTCAGCCTAACCCAGGCACATTTGGATGCTTGTAAACAGATCTGTCTCTCCACAGATGCATTTGTGTCTTTAGTTTACATGTATCCCCAAAGTGTTTGGATGAGGGGGAGGGAAATATTGCTCATCAATCCTAAAGCAGTATAGAAATGGAATTAGTGATGAAACACAAGAGACAAAGTGAGAGAATGAGAGACATAGAGAGAGAGAGAAAGAGAGAGAGAATGTGCTCAAGGTATAATCTGCTGGACAAAGAGGCCAATGCTATGCAACACATCAGGCAAAGAAAGCACAACGTCACATGGAAAAAAAAGATGCTGAAAAAGAAAACGCCTCTTCCCTCATGTCCACCCATTGGCTGATCACACAGTGACGGGGACAAGTAGACGTCAGCAAGCCGTCAGAGCCCCCCCCCCCCCCCCCCCAAAAAAAAGTAACGAAAAAAGAGAGCGTTTCTTTGCAAACAGTCTCGCCAGTCTCTAGCCTCGCCACGCCACTCCCAGCCCATCCTCACCCACCCCATACCAGCCCCCCGGCACCAGAGCCCTCACTTTGCATTCCGATTGAATGCACCAAGGGTGGGCACACTGTCACAGCTCATCCCATGCTTCCCCCTCCATGCCCCCAAAGCCCACACCCACCACTGCAGACTAGACACAAGGCAAGTACGAAGCTCTCTTCTTTTAGTGGAGCAAATCGGAGAGGACCGCCCCTCCCAGCCCCCTCATCCCTGGTGGAGGTCTCTCTTTTAGGGGTTAATGACAGAGAAAATTAGGTGAACTGCGAATCACCATAAACCCCACAGACCATTATCAGCCAATCAGCACTGTCATATTACCACCCAACACAGACAGATGGGGGGGCTCGGCTGTATCCAGGGCATAGCGGGGGAGGTGGGGGGATAGTGTAAGGCTAGTGGCTGCTCTGGGATATATTGGGCATGTCTGAGTCAGGGGAGGGAGGATGTTAGTGGTCAGGGATTCTGCTGTGTAATGATTCCATCACCTTGATACTGGTTCCTCACAGCCAAGCAGCCACATGGAAGCGAGGGAAAGGTGTACCTTGTCGAAAGGCTAGAGGTTCCCTTCCCTCATCATTTGTGTGTTTTTTTTTGTGTGTGTGTGTGTGTCAGTATGTGTGTATGTGTAGTAAAATGAGAGCTATGGATTAGTTGTGTAATTATCTTCTCTTGTTCTACCCTCCTTTCATTCCCTTCACTCAAGTTGACCCCTTATTATGGTAGCAGATGCTAATTACACACTCCTGGCTTTCCCAATGAGCTGCAGTGGGGGTCTGGGGAAGTCTGCTGCCACGACCAGACGGAAATTTCTAGAGCGCATCCTCCCACCAGACAGAGAAAGAGAGCTGTCTGAGGTGGCGAGCTATCCTTGCGCTGGTGGGGGTTGAACAGAAAAGACATTGGTCACCAATCATCTCTGGGATTTGTCTTGATGACCTTAATCCATTATGAGTGAAATGGACATCTGCACATACACTCATACACACACACACATACACACACACAGACTGCCATGCTGCCAGAGTGCAAGAACTGATAACAGTGTTTAGACTGTCTTTGAAAGGTGGCCATTTTGTTTTCTCTCAACTCAAGCACTGGCTGTCTATCTCTCTCCCCTTGAAGAACTATGGGATGCGAATGTTGAGCTGGAGCCTGAGGCAGAGGCTGAGTACAGTCATACCCAGACAAGGGCTGAGCATGTTGGGCAGAGAGGGAGGCAGGACAAGCAGGGGCGATCTGGACTGAGGTCTCCGTGCCTCGAGGGTGGCAAGGCTCTCTGATGAGGCGGGCACGCTCAGCTGAACGGGGCACATCAACGCGGTGGAGCGCAGGATGTGACGGACGGGAAAAGCCTTGCCTAAGGCCCGCCTCAGCTTTGTGTCTTCCCTTTCTGTCCTTCCTTCCTTCCTTCCTTCCTTCGTTTCTTCCTTCCTTCGTTTCTTTCTTCTCCTCTTCTCGCTCTCTGCATTTTTCAACTCAAAACAGCAGCCCTCGTGACACCGTAGCACCATCCCATAATCCGGGACAGAGGGTGAAGCAGTGATATAATGGGCTTAATCTACCCCCGACTTTAGCCATTAACCAAAAGTCGTCGTGAACTGTCATCACAAAAATGAGCAATTGCTCACTGACTCAGGGGCAGGAGCAGCATACTGCAGTGGGCGTCTATGCGAGAGCTCAAATGTTATGCAACCGCCGAGTGCATTTTACACTATAGGCAGGGATGAGTCATTTGATTGCTCTGTAGAGATGCGCTCGGCCATCGCTCTCAGGGCCCCCTTGCACTGCTCTGGAGATGTTGTGGAGAGGCTGTGGAGAGGGCGGGCGAGGCCCTCCTAAAGCCTGAAGCTCGATTCAGCCTCTACCTCTCTGAGATGTTACACAATGTCTGCAGGGTTGACCACAGGAGGACCTTACAGTGTATGCCAGTGTATGACCAGTAGATTGAAAGAAAATAAAAAATAAAAAACTGTGCTTTCCTGCGTCTCAAAATATGTGTCTTTGCTCACTTTGTGTGAAACCTTCAGTGATCCAATATAAAAAAAATTTATATTACAGCAAAATGTTCTTCATATTATTGGTGTAGCAAATCATATGGATGCCCGAGAGACAATAATATAATTTTGTGTTGTGGTTGTTCACATTGCAAAAGTGAGAGCAAATGGGAGTTCTCTTGCCAAGGAGATTTAACTGAGAATTCAATTTGTACATCAAAGGGTGCTAAAAATATAAAATCAATCATGCCGATGAATAATGGCTTCAAATGAACCATAACAAATCAGTGAAATTCAGATATGGAGTGGATTTATGCAAATCAGAGCAGTAGCTGCCTTGTAGCATAAAAAGGCAGATTCTTTTTGTCATGGTCATCAACATTTTGTCCGTAACTTCAGATGGACTGAATTGATTTTGTTCTAGCAGTGGAATGTTTCTTTCTCAGCTTCTTTTCCATCATGGTCATCATCTGCTCTTAAACCACATACTGTTTTATCTTTGTGCCAATAGATTTTTCACAATTCAAATACACACTCACAACATGACATTGTCGTCCACACACATGCCTAAAAATGTAAATACTTGTTTTTATTTCCCTCTTTCCTTTAGCTAACAGGCCAGTTTTGCACGCAGTTTTTTTTTTTTTTGCTGCTGAGCACAATCTCCACATTGCCCTCAGCAGCCTCCAATCCCCTAGGGAGTGCATAATAAAGCTGATAACCGTGGGCTGAAGTATGCGATAGGTGGAGCAGGCGCTGGTGGTCGTGATGATGCTGGAGATAAGTGATGGATGGTGAGGCTCCGAGAGCCTTATGTCCCCCCACTATCGGCCTCCGCAGCTGGGCCAGATGCGCTCGGCTGCCCCCGCACAAAAGGACGTCCATACACAGGCACTCGAGCAGACGATGCATTCAGACGATGCATTCAGCCCACGCACCGACCACCCTCCCTGCACGCGTGCGCACACACACACATACCACCTCCTCCTTCTCTTACTCTTTGGTGGTTCCCTTTTACCCCCCGTGAGCTTAAAATTGCCCTCATCAATGGCCTCATCAAGCCTCTGACGCACGCTCCCCCTCCTCTGCTCTTCACAGTCCTGCTCATCAATGCAGGCCACTGAGTGGCTCCCACTGAGCGTATCACACTGCTGCCCTTGAGGCCTTGTCTTCTGTCTCCTGGTTCAAGATGGGGATGAAAGAACAAGGATCTTCAGTTCTCCACAAGGATGATCGTTTGCATTTCAGTGATGGTCTCCAACTAGATAACCCTGCCTGCCACATGTGCACTGGCTGATAAGTGATTAGCAATGTAAGCATAATCAGGATTATCTTGGTAATACCTCCACATCATGCCTCATTCTACAGTTGTATGGGAGCTCACAATCATTTGATTTGACATGCTAAATAATAAATTGATTGATGGATTCATTTAACCAAGCTGGCTCAACTGTGCACCAACATCTCCTTAGTAGGTCATAAAAAAGAGTCTGTATGTGTGTGGGTTTGTGAGAGTTGCTTCCAGGTCTCCGGTCCATGTTCCAGGACCTAGAGCAGGGGTGGGCAAACTTTTTGGCTCAAGGGCCACATTGGGTTTTGAAAATTGGCCGGCGGGCCGCACAACAACCCCCCCCCCCCCCCCCCCCCCCCCACGACACATGCATAAAAAAACAATTTTTTTATAGCCTACAATTTAGTATGAAAAGTATTTGTTTTAAAATATTAATTGCTTAAAAATACTGCTAATTTTATGCTGTTTAACAAATGTATAAATTGTGTCGCTTTAAGACAGTCGCTTTAATTCACGTTTATTTCTCAATGATCGATCTTCTGCCTGCTCCGCTATGGCTAGTGCTGTACCTACCATAGACATAATATACTATAGACGCTGCATCGACCGCTACTCCTTACTAGCGCTGACGAGACGTGGAGCCGTCATCTTGGACCGGTCATCCACTCCACTCAGTGTAATCTGTTTGGCCGGTGCAATGAGCTGTCAGCGCACTTAATTAATCATATCTCACTGAATAGCGAACAGATTTTCACGCGTTTTTTTTTGCTGCAAAGGTCATACATGTAGCTATGAAACAGGCCACATTGTTCGAAAATACAAAATACAACCAATAGTACGGTAATGTTAAATCTTACTTGTGAAAAGTAAATCTCCCGAGTATGGTCCGCCGATTTGAGCAGGAACATGCTGCACAGTGCTGTCATCTTGTGTTTTCTGCTGCAACGCAACGAGGAGTATGACAGGTCCAAGATGGCGGCTGCATTTCTTGTTTCCAGCAGCCAATGCTGCGTCTATGTATATTATGTCTATGGTACCTACGGCTGGGCCCTTTCACCGTTTTTAAATGGTCAGTAGTGGGAACTACTGTTGCCTTCATGATTTCCCTTTAAAAGTTTCTTATAAGGAGATATCAATTATCAACAATGACAACCCAGCTGGAACCTGCGGCTCTCTCCCTCTCGTGAGTGCAGACGCGTTCTCAATTAAATGGATCGCATAATGTTCATGTTAGATCTGCTGCAAAGGAGATAACTAAGAGTTTACTTAGTTTAACATAATGTTATCTCTATTTAACATGATGTTTTAACATTGACATTGTAAACGTTATCTAAGGAGAGTGAAAAGCAGTTTGCAGTAAAGCTAACCAACGTCGCCTCTATCGCAGGAAAAAAATAGCGAGCAGCCTGATAACTAAATGAAATGCTCGGCGGGCCGGATGAAAGTGCTTGGAGGGCCGGATCCGGCCCGCGGGCCGCAGTTTGCCCACCCCTGACCTAGAGTATCATCCTGGCGAAGGCACAAAAGCCAAACATATGCTCCCACATGCAATCTCCTTGCTACATCGCCTAACGTTGTTGGAAGTACCCTTATTATATTTGCATTATATATATATATATATATTATATTATATATATATATATATATATAATATTATATATTATATATATATATATATATATATTTCTATTACTATGAAAGTCTGTGTTTACATTTGTTCTGTCCTAAAGCTCAGATACTCAAACTTGTATTCCCATCCGTAAACACAGTTTATGTGTTCTGACACTGCCATCTCATCTCATGAGGAGCAGTGTTGTCACAGCCCAGATGTTGCTTTGTGTGCTTGTCTGCTGATGGGGATTGTATGATAGTATGGCCCATGGCGTGTTGATACAGGGAGACACAGTTTGAGCGCTGACTGTCAATACTCCGATAAATCAGTCAACCCTCAGCAGGCCACTGTGTCCTTCAAATCTCATACTAGTTGGTTTGAAAATCTAGCACATGGAAAGGTCATTAACAACAAACCCAGAGGTCCTAGAGTTTTGTTCAGATCCATGTACAGTACTTTCTGAAAATATGGTAAACAATGATTTTAAAACTACAGCAATTTCCTGGTATTAGCCGCATTGTGTATAAGTCACAGGACAGTGTTTTATGCAAGTTAAAAGAAACAAAACCATATTCATACCATATTACCTGCCCCTATGTATTAACCTCAAAGCTGAAGAAATTTGCAAAATCAATGTATAAGCCGCGGCTAATAGTTGGAAATACGGTAACTTAACATCAGAAAAAAATTACAGCACAAATTAATCTCCACCAGTTAAACAAAATACAGGATCTTAAATACACAAGATGAGGTGGTTTTAGCTTTGCGTTTCTACCATGAGGTCCAGCAAACACCTGTAAGGATATGCATGTTATTGTGATCCAACGGCTCCTGTGTGGGCAACGGTCCCCTCACATCAGAGCCACTCCACACTCAACAGCATAATTGTGTTAAAAGCCATCCCCACGCCACTCAGAACCGCAGCATATCACACCGCACAGAGCTGTTGCTCTCTTTCCTCTCAACTTTCCTCGCAACATGTCTGGAGACAGCGGCAGCGACTGCTGGTAAGTAAGGGTCTCGCTTCGCTAATCAAACGCAATTAGCTGCTCTTCATCAGTCATCATTACAATCTTCACTCACCCCTCCTTACTGTGTGTGTTGAACATCATCATCATCATCACCATCATCATCACCATCATCATCATCACCATCATCGCCACCACTGTCGTCTACAACATCATCAACATCATGGTTGTTAGTATTTCTGTTGGATGCTGTCTGAAATGCATGCCTTGTGGTTACTTCAGTCTGTGATACACACTGCAGTGTAGATCTGAATGGGTCCACAGAAATTCAATAGTCAATAATTCAGTAGTTACAGTTTCAGTATAC
The DNA here is from genome assembly GCF_046254945.1 of Alosa pseudoharengus. Lineage (NCBI taxonomy): Eukaryota > Metazoa > Chordata > Actinopteri > Clupeiformes > Clupeidae > Alosa > Alosa pseudoharengus. Next base: position 26,151,755 of record NW_027468650.1, on the reverse strand, counting down.
TGTAAACAAGCAAATTACCTATAAATAATTGAGACGGATTCCGAGGCGGTGTTTTCTTAGTTCTGCTCATTGTGAGTGGGATTACGGCCATTTATCATCATAAATGTGGTTGGCTCTTCAGCAAAGACATACATACTAAAAGGAGAGGATGTCTCTCTCTCTCTCTCTCTCTCTCTCTCTCTCTCTCTCTCTCTCTCTCTTTCCCTCTCTTTGTTTGTTTTTTCCTGTGCTTAGGGTTATCTTGTGAAACGGTAAACACCAAATCAATATTGGCTTTTTGTCACCACCTCAGTCATGATGTTGAGCCAGGAAGAAAAAAGTTTTGGGTGGTCATTGTCTGCAGTGGGAGTTTGATGTTCTTCTATCTGACTAGAACGACAGATCTGGTGCGGTGGGGCAGCAGTAACATCACTGCCTGCCAATCGGTTGGCACGTGTTTGATTCCCAAAACCTGCTGTTACGTGTCTAAATAAAATAAAAGCGTCTGCTAAATACCAGCCAACATTTTGATTATATGTAGAATTGGGTGGTCATTAGTGAGATGTTGATGTTCTTATGCTATCTGTCTGATTATATGTAAAATTGGAATGTAGAATACAAGAGAAGCTCTGTGTTGTTCCAGTACATGAGGCTTCATGCTCCCTTGTCATTTCAATGGCAGGCACAAGAGCATCAAATAGTGTGAGGAGCGCTGCTGAGAGCCATTTAACCTTTTGAACCAGCTCCTCTTGCAAGGGGACCCAAGGGGGATGTGTGTAATAATGGAGTGAGTTTGTTCAAATACACATATGTGTGTGTGTGTGTGTGTGTGTGTGTGTGTGTGTGTGTGTGTGTTAGTGCACATATATGGGGAGACAGTGGGGTGTTAGAAGGGTAAAAGGCAATGTAATGTTATTATCTCAATGTAGCCTACACAAGCTACTGTTGTCTATTATTGTCTATTAACATAATTACATTCATTTTAAGACATTTGCCTTCACCACATGCCTACACCTGCAAACACTGACACACACCACCAAATGCACACATCTTAAAGGAACACGCCACCCAAAATCAGTAGTAATATATGTTCTTACCTTAACTTTCACGAGTTGAGTCATACCTCTCCCGCGCCGGTAGGTGCACTCAAACGCTCTGTCGCGCGGCGCGAATGTGTTAGCATGTTGCTATGCTAGCGGGCTCTGCCGTGGCCGTAGAGAGAGGAACATAGCAGTAATCAAACACCTCCATTTTTTCCCTACTTAAATACAGTTGCACGAGTAGTTGATAAAAATGTGTACGTCACACAACATGAAACGTGGCGATTTTCCAAGCGAATAAACAGGAGAACTACAATGTGTGGCGCAATAGCACTTGGGAGTACTTCGACCTAGCGTGGTAATATTATTAACACCTAATTGTAGATCCTATCCACCACAGAGTTTAGAATCCATGCTGGATCGACCCTCAGCCTCTCCCTCCCCTCTGAGCGAGAGAGAGGCACACACACTAGAGATGCGCTGATGGGCTATTATTTCAACCATAACTGCACAGCAAAACTTATCATCCATCAGCCATCCATCAGCACCAAAGTTTGTTGACCAATTTTCAAAACTGCACCCGCCCACCATCCGTTGGTTGTTTTAATGTAGGCTATATGGGTGATGCAGCGCTGCTGACGTGAGGCTAGAAAGCCCTTGCCTGTTCTAGAAAGACTGATCTAATGCAGCAAATATATTAAAAGGCTGAAGTCATACATTGGCTAAGCCTATCCCCAGAATATCAGCAGCAAACTCAGTCTCCAAATAAAACGCAATGAATGCAATTAATGCAATGCAATCAAGCATTTTGGACGATATATTGTCACAAGCTGCATGGCAGAATAGGCAACAGGCCGATGTGCGTTTTATTTGGAGACTGTTTTGCGCGACAGAGACTGAGTTTGCTGCTGATATTCCGGGGATAGGCCTAGCCAATGTATGACTATGTATCACTTGATTAAAGGTCAGGGCTAAAATATGCTCTGTGTTCCCTTGGCCTATGCTCTTCCCATACGACTACAGGACACTGAGAGATTTATGCAGGCATGTGTTGCTTTAATTACAGTGCATCAATCATGTTTCAGACAATATACTGTACATAGTCGCCCTGCCAAAGGCTCTGCTAAGGCAATGCTTTGCAGTCTATAGCTTCTAATGGCCGGATCAGAAGGCCGAATCTGTTTAATTACCTGGAACAGGATCTGGGTTACCTGTCAGAGAGTTAAGCTTATTTACTGCTCCCTGACAATAAAAAAAATAAAAAAAACGTCTTCACCCTCAGTAAGTGAATACTAGTGTGGATGTAAAGTATTGAGTTCAAAGTGTGTTAATACAGAAGCGTGTTAGGCTGTATGGCCTCTGTTGATAAATTTGTTACCAGGGTCTGGTGTTAACTTTGAGTAAGAAAAGGTTCTATATAACTCAAGTTATCATTTGGTTTGTTGTTGTTAGTCTGGCTTGAGAGTGCAGGATATTTCAGTGGTACTGTTTGTAATGTTATGATCAAAGATGTGTGTGCGTTCACATACATACACACACGACACATGTGTGTGTGTGTGTGTGTGTGTGTGTGTGTGTGTGTGTGTGTGTGTGTGTGTGTGTGTGTGTGTGTGTGTGTGCATATGAACTGCACTAATCTATGAGAGCCACAGTCAGTGGTGCCAGACCACACCCACGTGCCATTTGCAATGCACTGAAGCAGGAAATGAGTTGCTTTGCCGGCCGTAACCACGGGTAACCCAATCTGGCAATGTTCAGCCAAGGAGCCACCACTTACGGCATACCTTGAGAGACAACAACATGAATGGGAGAGTATTCTAGCAGTCAAACAGTAGGCCCAGTGTGTGAGGTGGAGGTGTCACAGATGACACATGATGCGCGTTGACATTATAAGAAAAACACACCGACGGCTTCATACAGGGAGTTATTGATCGGCTGCCATACACCAAACCACAGTGCAGTGATTGATGCCCCAGAGTTGCAGGGGTTGAGATATCTGTTCCACCCACGTCTCTAAGTGGCGCTGTAACATTAGGCTGGTGCGGGCAGGCTTTCTCGACTCGCTAAGTGGGCGAATAAGAGTGAAATGAGAGACGGGGAAGCGCTGCCCTCGTTGGTTCTTCAACCGAGGAAATGTGTGAGTGTTGTGGAAACTGAAGACTGTGGAAAGAGAGAGGAAAGGATGAGGGGGTGCAAGTGTGTGTGTGTGTGTGGGGGGGGGGGGAGTGCAGGGGTGTGTGTGAATAAGTGAGTGTGTCAGTGCGGTGATGGACGAGGAGGTTGAGGGGTTGAGGACACTAATGAGCAACACAGGATCTTCATTATGGCTCAGGTGAAACAGAGAAGGAGCCATGAATATTTCATCTCACCGAAGACGGACACAGACACAATGCTGTCGGGCCGGGGCTAACTGTCTGACATACAGAGAAAGATGGAGAGAGAGAGAAACCGAGAGAGAGAGAGAGAAGATGGAGGGAGGGAGATAGATAGAGAAAGGCACTGGGCTGTGTTGTTTACCTCTTGAAAACTGCTAGCTGTGAAACTCCTGTCACACTGACTGACCCCACGTGGCTCCAATCACAGCAACTGGACACCTCTCTAAAACATATCGCCAGTAATCTGATGATATGGAGATGGACTTGATGCGCCATTCTGCATATCCAGGCAGAATAGAATACAGAGGATAGTGTTTTAGCTAATTACCAAGACCATTATTTCTGCAGGTGGAATGAATGGAGAGTGAGAAGGAATGAGACAGAGAGAGAGAGAGAGAGAGAGAGAGTTCAGCAGTCTCTTTCACATTAGTTGATGATAATAGAAATATCTGGCTGAGAATCTAGACCTCACAGGCTATTTCATCTATGCATCTTTGGTCTGACATACCATGGGCTAAAAGACCTCAGCAACTGAAATTCCCTTTGTTGCGCTGTGAGAGATATCATGCTTTGTTATTGTGGGGCTTGATCCATCACTTTCAAGATGTAACAAGTCAAATTATTGGGGAGGAAAAGGCAGTCTTCTTCAAAGGCACAGTAATAAAGACCTGGCCTCAAAGGCAATGATGATGTAGACTACAGAGTCAAGTGATGGGAACACTAGATGTCCCCCAAAGATTGACCCATGCTTGTGATCTTCACTCTAAACACAGCGGAGAGCAAGCAGCAAACTCACGGCCATCTGAGTGCAGCTATGTGGAGGGCAGCCTGAACTCCATGCTGCTTCTGTCCCATAGGCAAGGAAAGGAAATAACAGCACATCAGTCAAAATGGAAAGATATTTCTTCTTCTTCATAGTCGCCTTCATCACCACCATCATCATCATCTTTTTCTTCTTCTTCTTCTTCTTCTTCTTCTTCTTCTCTTCCCCCTCAAGATTCTCTGTCATAACCTCAACACAAGAAAAATGGAGAGCATATGTGTTGACATGTTTCAAGTCTCCTTTATATTAGTAGGATGTAATCCTTTCTGTCTTATTTCTGTTTGTTGTCTTGTTTAGTGTTTGCTGTCAGCCCACATCCAGCTATTGTTACAGCTATGATCATTAAACTAATGATCAGGGCCCTGTCACTGCAGCTTATGCAATATTGTGTTACTTTTTGGTAATTAATAATACATCGGTGAAGGAGTTCATCCGACTCACAGAGCTGGACTGCTCAGTCGGCTGTGCCCGTCTCTTAAGGATATGACTGATTGATACTTGACCATGTAGATCTTATCCAAGCAAAGACAGTAAGTACAGATGTAAGATGTCAGATTTTGTTCCTCTCCTTCTTTCACAGTGTTAGATAATTTGCTGTCAAGTTCTTTTTCAAAGTGCTTTCTGAACTACCTTACTGTGCTGTAGGTGTTTCCTGCATGGTCTGCTAAAAGACAGACTGGCCAGTGTAAAAGTGTTTAGTACTAGCACGAGATAGATTTGAATGGAGTGTAGAGAGAGGATGAGTACAGCAGGCAATTCCTTTCAATGTGACAGGGGTTATGTGGACATACACTTAGGCAAACATTTTTCTCTGTGTGGATATACTGTATGCTTACGTGCACGTGTGTGTGTGTGTTTGTGTGTGTCTCTGTTAGATAGATAGAGATAGATAGATAGATAGATAGATAGATAGATAGATAGATAGACAGATAGATAGATATACACACACATACAACAGCACATTCTCACCCAAGCACATCTCGCACACACATTCGTCTGCGTGTGTGTGTGTGTGTGTGTGTGTGTGTGTGTGTGTGTGTGTGAAAGAGAGAGAGAGAGACAGAGAAACTTTGTTTGTTTGGTTTTGCAAGGGGTGTGGTTATAACCAAAGGACAGGTAATTTGAATAAATGTGTGTCTGTGCATATGTGAATGTGTGTATCTATGTGCACATACTGTAAGTGATTGCAACATAATGTGTATGGCTTCACACGTATGCATACTTGTACGTTTGACACTGAATCTCATCTCAGTTGTAAGTCTCCGATCATCAGACATATAGTCTGTGTAAAGGTCAGTGAAATCTCTTCTTAAGCCATAACGTGTGATGTAGCAGATTTATAAATGTATTCCTAAGAGTAATAGTGGGCTACAGAGGTGTACAAAAGATAGCAACTGGTATGGAAAAGCTGTTTATCTTGCATTATATTTTTGTATATTTAGAACACTGATGTGAAAGCATGCCTTGTGTTTTTTTATAGTAGCCTAATACCACAAAGCTAATTATTAACCGGCACAGCTTTTTGCTCTGATGTTGTGACATGAAGAGACTGTAGTTGTCAAAATGAAACGCGCATTCACAATCTATAATACATGGCAACAAATCTATCACACTTGAAGGGAGTAATTTTCTCTCTCTCTGGCAATACCTGCGGGGAGGGGGGGGGACCTTTCCCTCAGCAGTGGTTTCCCTCTCATCCCACCGCACAAAGGTTAAACTGAAATTTTAACCCACTTACCGACACCACAAGTTCATCCCAGCTCCCGTTTCCACCTCCTTGCCTGCCGGGTCTCTGGTTTCCCCAATGGCCTCGAGTTGCTACGGCAGAGCAGAGTAGAACAGAGTGTTTTAGCACTGGAGACACTAGGCAGTAATGCCTCTCTAATGGCACTGGCTGACATAAGGCTTTGAGCATTTCAGAAACTAACAGAAGGGATATATTCTAAGGTGGACTACCATGATAATATTTCAAGATGTTGCCATTTAAATGTTGAATAATGTAAGCATATGGAATACTAGGAGAAGGTATATGGGGATTGCTTTGGAAATCTTATATGGTAACAGTTAAGCAATAGAAAAAAATGACAAAATCTCTGTTCTGCTGCTGTCTCCTTTGCTATAGTTATAGCTGGTGCAACCTATAGACAAACTACAACTTTTAAATAGTTGTTTCAGCATTATTCAGATGTCAATATAATGATACTTTATAGACCTGCATCACTCCATTACTGGACTCCCAATACACGATTGTGTGTATTTAAGGAATATCACTTGCACTTGTGTCAGGAATATCACGTGTACATAGCTGTAATAGATGTGTGAGAACTGATAATCATTCTCATTATTCTAAAGGTAAAAGGCAATGTTTTATAATTTTATAACCTATGTGTAATAATGAATTAATGCTCTCCATAAATGCATCTTAGTATACTATGAAAAACAACAACTTGTCATAACACACACACACACACACACACACACAGGTTCACTAAGGTCATCATCTCACTGCACTGTAAATCAACGGCAGAATGGGTCAAAGCATGTCTCTCTGTCTCTCTTGTGTTATGCTCTGTTGTTACCAACAGAGAAGTTATCCATTATTAAAAATATCTGGGGTTTTTTTTGGTCCTGTTAATTATCCCTCACAGGCTCAATTACCGACTGTTTTGTGTGCCTGTATGGACAACTAATTACTCAGTAGTAAGTAATCTGAGATGATGTTAAGAAAATGGCATCATAATTTGTCAAATCTGAGCTCTGAACACCTTCTTATCTTTTTACACTAATTTATTTATGATGCATTCTACTCAATAATGAAACTGTAAGATGTTATATAATTACAGTGAATGTTTGACATAGCAGCCTACTTGAAACGATTTAAACAAAAATCAAATATAGTTTAAAATATTTTTTGTGTATAATAGAGTACTGCACGTTTGGCTACTTGCAAGATATAGGGTGCTTGTGCAACATTAGTCCCCCAAGGCCCAAGGTTCAAGGAGAACCGCATCTCACGTGAAAATTAAAATACTTTGCCTGATCTTGCACTCCTCCAAACCTAAGAGGCATCACCTAGGTGCTCTTCTTTCTCTCTACTCAGTATTTTCGGTGGCGCTAACCAGCTTTGGTTTGTGAATGAATGCGCATCTAAAAGGGGAAAGGCTCATGGCGCAACCCTGGCTAATTCCCTTTAATCCCGACATATCTGCTAGTACTTAGCATTGTTTCCTATGCCAACCAAAGGGGAAGCGTTTCGGGTAACATAGAGATTAGGCCAGACAGTTAGCGATAGCGCCTACTCCCTTGTGCAGTGGAAGTAACTCGACCAACATTCAGCACGCTAGACAAATGGATTAAATCCAACTCCAAAATGTCTGACAACCACCTTAGAAGACGATGTAAGTGTCCACGCGGTTTGTGTTGGTTGCCCTGGAGAATCCAAATAATTTCTGTATGAGCTTTCTTAAGTCCAGTCTGTGAGATAATGTGGCCTTTGAGAGTCCAGATGGATATGAACACCAGAAGGTAGGCTACTGTCTACGGTAAAAAGTGTAGCCTCATGGAATGTCAGATTGATTGCTGCTGTGTTAACAAAAACATGTTGTATCTAATTCTTGACTGAGACAGACCCTGTGGCAACAGACTGTCAATTTCTACTTCTGGTAGGCTACTATGCAATTAGAAAGTTATGTGCTCAAGATGGAAGAGCCTGTGTAGTCTACGTTTGGTTGTCATACATTTATATAAGTTAGGTGCAGTTTTTTATTTTAATACATAGAACATTGAAACATTGTTTTTTAATTCTGAATTAAGTTAATAAGGGAATGGGGTAGCCTATATTACAAATAGTTAACCTTGCTACACAAAGATACCAAAGCTGACTTAAACAGCCTGCTCTGTAAATAGGGCGTAAATGTCCAACCAACTCGAGGATATGGTACTAAACATTTTTACAGTATTGAATATTTGGGTTTTGGGTCATTTTCACTATGGAACTGTTTTTTTCCGATTTCCCCCCAAAACATTTATAGTACAAAGGCAGTGCAGACCACGGGTTAATGGCTAGTTTTAGGACAGTCTACTGTAAGCAAAATTTGTCAAGCATGTGTTGATTGATTGAAATCTCCTCTCGGAATATTCAGAAATTGTATGTTTACAATTTGGTGTTATTGTTTAGGTTCGAAGTCTTAAAGCTGCAGTTGGCAAGTCTGACAGATTGAGGGGACTTTGCCAAAATTTTGAATGTTTACAACTCTCATGCCCCTCCCCCACTACCACCGAGCACCCTCTCATCGAGTTTGGTCAGTGCGCACCAGACTGCACCAGACTGTGATTGACAGTTAGATCTTACACAGCCCTGCTCTGATTGAACCAGAAGAACCGGGAGCTGCAGATTTTTGCAAAACAAATAACAGGCTCTAGGTGGAGGTAGAAGTGCGGGTTTTTTTCTAAAACCGGCTGATTTATGTTGTTCTGTCGTAGTATAGTGTCGGTTTCAGTGAATATGATCACAAAAATCTTGCCAACTGCAGCTTTAAGTCTATGGCACACTGTGCAAATGTGCATGTGTAGGACCCATTCATTTATCCAAAGCTTAATTTCTGTTGAAGAAGTTACTGAAAGTACTGAGAGTATGCATTCCCCACCCTTTCAGACCATATAGTTGTCTGCAGACCAGGTAATAAATGTGACTAGCTGTTTTTTTCCTTTGTTATTTTCTTCTTTCTTACTGCCTCCTGCATCTGTGTCTCTTTTCCACTACTTTTGGTGCTTGTTTATCTGTTTGTCTTGTTTATCTGTTTTCCTTATCCTGTCAAACTCATTCTCCCTCCCCACATCCTTTGTCTCTCACTCATGCCTGTTTACTCTCCACCCATCTGGAAAACACCAGAGAATGCATAGAACAACATCAGACGTATTAGTCTTGGTACATAAAGCAGTATGTGCCCCCTGGATTTTATCAGGGGAAACCTCATTGAATTGGAGCGCACCCCTCCTTAACCTCACTGTTATCTAATAGCCAGCATGGCCCAGCATGGTCCTGTGACTGGTTTAAAGGGTTTACACCAGAGCGCTCTTATGTAGCAGTCAGTGGTATTATTTGTGTCCCAAGGCTTTGGCACCTCATAGGATCCCCATGCTGCTTGCTCCGGATCCTTTCATACAAGGTTACTTGGCAACCTTGGCCGTGGTGATTAGACAGCAGGAGGGAAGCCAGGATGAAGAAATGCAGCATATCACACGTGGATAGAAGTAGTGTGTAGTAGTGTGTAGAAATTAAATACTAAACTGTGAGATTCCAAAAGTGGCAGAAATAGGTGACGTCGTCTAGTGATTGGCAAATATGCATGCCTAAAGGCAATGTAATCTCACTGGCATTGGTCCAGTCTTCTCTGACAATTCTTTGATGTTTCTGTCTCAGATAGAATGATTTGGTTTTGTGTGTGTGTGTGTGTATGTGTGTGTGTGTGTGTGTGTGTGTGTGTATTTACGTAATAGAGTACATTTGACTGTGGGGTGTAGGTTCATGAAATTCTTTGTGTAATATTTCATGTCTTACAATACTCTAGCATGTGATTTTCAATGAGTGTGTAATAGTTAAAGAGTGTGGTGGCCCACACATACACACACACACACACACACACACACACAGAGGCAGAGCCTAGAATCTCTAGGCTGGATTTACCTTCCCAAACCTGGCACTACACCACCTCTTTTCTCTAAGCTAAGTGGGACTTTGTTTTGATGTCCATGCAAGCCAAGGAAACCACCATGTGACCTCCACAAAGCCACAATAAGGACTTTCAGCCCCTTTGGCCTCACTCCCTCATCCCTCCCTCCCTCCCTCCCTCACTCAGTCATTTACTGACTTAACCCATTTCTACCTAATTGCTAAATTTGACGTTGTCTAAATGAGTTGTCTACTCAGCTATTGTATTCCCAGTCTTCTTTTGGACATATTGTACATTTATATGACTACCAGCTAATACTAAATGGCTAAGTACAGGATTAGCCAAAATCCAAACTCATATCCTTATCGGAACGTCACCTATTACTGACCGTCCCGTATTTCCGACCTCTTACGGGTATGTGTCACTTAATATTCATTTCTGTACAAACCAAGACGGCAGATTCCTAAAGAAACGCAAGCACCCAAACCATAATTGTATCTAAATTAGCTATGTACCAAAAATGTAATTTTACCGTGACTCAAAGAGCTGTAAACAGTGTTGTAAGGCTGCGTGTACAAATCCGCTTGGAGCTCCAGTGGAATTTTGATTTGCGACGAGAATTCTCGGCCTAACTGTTGATGTGCCATGAGAAAGGTCGGAAATAGGCGACCCACTAGGCCAGCACTAACCTCCGAGCGTGGTAAACAAAATCGGATATTTCATGCAGTAAAAGCCCTAGTAAGAACCAAACCAGATTTTGTTCAAATCTACACACCTATGGCTAGTGAAAAATGTAAGGTTCATTTATAAAATGTTATTTTGAAGTATTAAAAAACATCGATATACGGTACCTGTATATCTTAAATTGTGGACTGACTACTACAAAGTTGCACTTTATATTTTAATACATTTCCACCACAAGCATTATTGTGATCTTTCTCTAGGGTCATATATTGCACCTTTTGAAGCCTCTGTGATTTGCTGGTTGGTGAGCTGCCTGAGTTGATTATGTGAGCCCTAATCCTTGAGGGAATGCCACATATCTCTTAAGCAATGTGAATATACAAATACTCTATGCTAGTCGTGAGAAAAAATTCTGGAAGGTCACACAATGAATGCATGTGACCCCGTGCCGATTTGAAAGTGCTTTAGGAGTGATATGGAGGTAGATGCCAGGATGAATTTTTAGGTGTCAAGCTGTAATGTTTGCTGATGGTGTGTCGTGATTTTGAATGTGGTGTGTTTGTTGTTTCCAGGAGATCCCTCCATAAAATGTTTCCACAATCGGGGAAATCCATTGTCTTTGACAACTTTCCCGATCCCTCAGACACCTGGGAGATTATTGAAACCATCGGGAAAGGGACCTATGGCAAAGTTTATAAAGTGCTCAACAAGAAGAATGGAAGCAAGGCAGCTGTCAAAATACTGGATCCCATTCATGTAAGACATAGTTTAGCTCTATCTCTTACTCTTACTCTTACTCTTTCTCTTTCTCTCTCTCTCTCTCTCTCTCTCTCTCTCTCTCTCTCTCTTTCTCTTGTCTGTAGTGTGTGTGTGTGTGTGTGTGTGTGGCTTTGTTTATGTGTTTGTGTTTGTTGTCTGTTCCAAGAACAGATTAGAAAGAGTGACTTGCCATTTACTTTACTCTGGGTCACAGCATGTCTTTTATTGTTGTTACTCAAAAAGAGCCAGAAAGCAAGTCAGTGTTTTGTTTTGAATGGATCAGATGTAAGATGATCTGAGATGTTAAAGAGGTATTATACAATTATGGTCCAAAGTAGCCAACTTTCACTTTCCACCTAACTGACCACTGCAAATTTCAATATGACCGTCAACTTCGAATGTCACTCAGCAACCATAGGATGACAATAAAATACACCTCCTGCACCTCCTTCCATGACACTGATGGTGACACAGAGAATTCTTGGAGTCTGTAAAGATTTTCTTTGCATTTCTTGAATCTATTAAACTAAAAAATCCTCCAAATGTATTATGCCTAGTATGACTTATGCCTAATTCTGGTTGAAAGTTTGACTGTGAAACTGGACTTAAGATGACTTGTCAGAGTCATCATAAATTGTTGTACAACACAATAAGTTGTTCTTATGTTAGATCTGAATTCAGAAGTTTAGTTGGAGAGTGGTGATGGAGATTTATCAGTCCTGATGAATTGTTATTTGGTCTGAAAATGTCTGACAGCGTCTGAATTATGTGTCGTCTGTCTTGTTCAGTCTCGCTGCCTTGTTCCAATATTCTGATTTCTTTCACTCTCAGTGTCTTGCCCTCTTATTTCTTTGTACTTACTTTTTGTTCTGTATCTCTCTCTATCCCCTCACTCCGTCAACTTATGGTGCTTTTCTTTCTGTCTTTCTTTCTGGAGGACAGAAGAGATAATATAGGGTCCCATCCATATAAGACACTGCAGGCACAATTTAATCATGACAGGGAAGCGCTGGGGAGGTATTGCCATTTGTATTCATTAGGGTCTCTGTCAGAGGAGTCAACCAAAGTGCTCCGATCTGCTCCAAAAATAGGGGACATCTAATGTCTGTTATCAAACTTTGTCTTATCCTTTGAGATTAAGCATACTAATGCTGTATATGCAGCAAGAAAAATGGGGCATTTCATTTTATGTGATGTGTTTTTTTATTTGCTCCTAATTCCAGAAGTGGAAATAAAAACAAATCCTGTTTGTCAAAGCCATTGAAAATAGATGTGCAGACCTATTGAGAAGCACACTTGACTCTGTAGTCCATATTCAGCTGGTACATTTTCTAGTGCTCTAAATGAAAATTGTCTGTTAAAGGTCAAAACACACTTGAATGACAAACAGAACCATAACCAAACAGACCAGAGAGGACTGTTCCCAGTCTTTTTATTACGGGGCATGTGGAAAGCTTTGTTTTTAATGGATGGATTCAGAGTTAGGGCTTGTGCTAGCTGATAGCATGTAGCTTGTTTTATCATCTCAGAACACAACACATAAGAAGCAGGGGGGCATTTTCCATTGATTATGCTAATGTTATGGACCCACTCATTGAACAGCAAGGCTCAGTTACAAAAGATATCAATGCTCTGTTTGTGTATGTCACGGTTTATGTGATAAGAAACTGTACATGTGTACCAAGTTTCTCTTCTGTTTCAAGTTGATGCCTAAACGAACACTCATTGTCTAGTGTTTACATGAAATGTCCTACAGATTCTCATTAGGGATACAGTATGTATGTCTTAAGGCCTCCACACATAGGCAACGACAAGTGCACAGACACTTACTGTCCTTTGCCCACAGACACCAGCTGATACAACACCTGTATCTGAAGGAAGCAAATTGCCTGGCTTCGTGTTCAAGTAGCGTCAAATCAGTGGGTGCGTTTGACTTCTCCCAGCGTTGTGTGGATCTGGCTGAATGTAAGGCATATTTGTATTGTAAGATTCAGCCAGATCTGTGCAGCACTGCAAGATGGAACGCGCCCGCTGATTTGACGCTACCGGAACACAAAGCCATGCAATTTGCTTCCTTCAGATACAGGTCTTGTTATAACCTCTCTGTACACTTTCAGAGTTTACAATACTTTGGTTTGTCTGTTGGGACCTCCTTCACCACACTACCACAGAAGTGTAATTATATTTTGAGCATTTTCAGTGGTATAAATAGGTCAGTGCCCCCTTAGCTTTCACTATAAATTCATTCAGTGTTAAAGCAAAAAACGGTCTTACTCAAAACTCCACCAATTAACATAATTTTGCTCTCAATCAAAAGTCTGAACGTAAATGTTTTTACTCAGAGTTATGCTTTAAGTTGGGATCTATGTCATCTTCCCTCTCTTTTCTGATTTCCTTATTATCTCTGGATAAACTTTGCCTGCCATCAACATGTCTATAGAGTCTGTCTCAACTAAGGAGAAACCCTTTCCTCTGCCTGTTGGCTTGCTGTTTGCAGGATATTGATGAAGAGATTGAAGCTGAGTACAACATCCTCAAGGCTCTCTCTGATCATGCCAACGTTGTCAAGTTTTTTGGGATGTTCTACAAGAAGGATGTCAAAAACGGAGACCAGCTCTGGCTTGCTCTGGAGGTAAGCAAACATTTTTTTTTATTCTTTAACCATCTTGCTGGTTTCCTGGTTTTGACCTGTAACAATGTTAATTTAACACATCTGTCTAGTGATCTCGCAAAGCCAATCGCAATTGCAAAATCTGTCAGAAAAATCGCAATTAGATATTTTCCCCAAATCGTGCAACCAGGATGCAGGCTGCAGATGCTTTGATGCTGATAGAATGAAATGAGGCTATTGGATTGAGGCCACGCATCAGTCTGTGTGACTAGGAAATAAGGCCGTATCAGTCTTTTTGCTGGAGCACACATACTGAGCCTTTTACTCACTCCACACACCTGTAATCCCTCTTTTAGTCTATTCGACCAGCCTGTGTGTGCGTGTGTGTGTGTGTGTGTGTGTGTGTGTGTGTGTGTGTGTGTGTGTGTGTGTGTGTGTGTGTTTGTGTTTGTGTGTGTGTTTGTGTGTGTGTTTGTGTGTGTGTGTGTGTGTGTGTGTGTGTGTGTGTGTTACATAACTGTCTTAGCCACCTCGGTGGGTCCACACCCCCTGTGCTGAAGATGAGGTAGCAGGAGGGGGATTGAACTCAGTAACTCGCTGCCTGCTGGGTGAGGCAAAATGCGGATTTGTTTGTCCGGTCTATCTCCATATCCCCTTTTAGACTCCCACCTCTTAGGTCAGGTGTCAGAGTAGGGCCTGCCTGCCCTATGGGGCCTGAGTGGTTTGGGTCGATTAGCTGGTGTTTGCAGGGATAGAATAATGAATGTTGTGTGACATTAAAAACTTTTAGCTTAGTAGGGCTTTGGCTAAGCTGTAAGCTTTCACATTAGTATCCCTCGATAGTCTTTTCATGGTGCAGTAGGCAGTTGGCTGCACACAGTGTATAAGTCAACATTGTAGACCAAACAGACATAGTTTGTTAAATTTTATTTAAAAATATGAATGAACTTTTGTATGAGCTTGATTAGAATGAATAAACCTCAGATATGTTTGGCCTTGTGATATGGAGATATGACTAATGTGTAATCAACACTTGGTCTGCACTACAGTTAATACAGGTTAGTTCCAGGTTAGTAAATGGATAGCACCAGTTGCTTCAGTTGAGTCAATCCAGTTCAGTTGAGAAAATTCTATTTCCTCAAACAACCATTATTCCTCACATCAAATAGAACGAAAAGCAAAGCTTGTTATTTTTTTATTATCCTTTCTCACTCTCAACATTTCTTTTCCATCAACGAAAATCAAAAAGCATAGGACACACTTTGCATTTAAAGCGGTGGTATTTTTCCGTAAAGTTCAAGGGTAGCACTCTCAGTCTTCTTTCACACATGGTTAGACAGCAGCATTGCCCCAGAACCACAGCCTCGTTCCCTCACTCTCCCCTGGCGAGACCTCTGAAATGTCAGGTGCTTGACAGCAGCATGCTGGAGGTCAGTCTGTGTCAGATCAGTGTGTGGGTTGTGGAGAAGAGTGGTGGAAAAAGGTTTTCTTGGCTTGTTCTTTAACGGCGTCCTCTTAAATAAGTGAGGAATAGGCCGGGGCGAAAGATCTGATTAAGGTGTAAACAGAATGCCCGTCACTGTCACGGTACGGTCAGGAGGAGATGGAGGACAAGCCTGAGGGTTAGGTGTCACTTGTGGTCGTTGATTATTTTCCATGCATCTGTGTGTGTGTGTGTGTGTGTGTGTGTGTGTGTTTAGGTCTCTAAACACATGCAAGTCAGAGTGTGTGTACAGTGACATCATCCTCTATTGACATCAGTCAGGTCTTTATATAACAGGCCTACATTCATGCCCTAAGAGTGTCATCGCACCACAGGTGGTGGTGTTCTTACGTTTCTTTGTGGTCAGTGGCACTAAAGTTTGCGACACTGACCCGTGTGAGTGTATAACTGAGAAGGCTTCCTCCTCTGACTCTGAGTCAAACTCTGAGCTGACACTAGCATGTGTGAGTAGGATTATGGGAAGTAGAGTTCTTTTTGTGGTAATTTGTGGGACCAAGAAAAAGGTTCTGTCTGTTCCACACATGGTTGTTGGTCAGCTTCAGTATGCTATTATTAGCAGGTGTCCAGCAGCAGTCCAGGTGTCTCTTGGTCAGGAAGAGGTCCTGGGTCACAGTTTTGGGAGAACTGTTCTCACTGTTGGATGCACACACAATGTAGCATAATATTTTATTCATACCGGTACATACATTTATATGCCATAAATGAGTCAGAACATTTTCCGGATCCTCTCTCTGTGCTCTCAGGGCCCACACTAACCCCCTGTGTGAATGCACTCTCTCTAAGTGATTTTCCCCAAGTGGGAAGAGCTCGGCCAGCCGAGTCTTTATGTGCGGCACGCTCCCCTCACTGTTTCTTATTTGTGTTTGCAAAACTCCCCTACCCACACACACACACACACACACACACACACACACACACACACACACACGCTTATACATCCACCCCGCTCCCCATGCAAAAATCCCCACTCGGCAATCCAAATGCGGAGCTAATCCTTGAGCTGGAGGAGCAGCAGCCTCTGCCATACACACCACCACCACCACCACCACCCCTCCACCTCCACCTCCACCTCCCCAGCACCACTGCCACCTCCGGGCTTTTCAGGGAACAGTTTACGTACGTGGAGAGTGCCAAAGGGCTCAAGGGGGGGTGGGGGGTGGGGACAGAGGGAGAAAGGAAGATTGCCATGGTTACTGTTCATCATTTTCTGAACTGTAATTTGGAGTTACTTTCTTCTTTTTCTTCTTTGTGTTTTATATATTTGATTTTTAAAAAAAAAACAAAAAAGTTCAGAGGAAGGCCTCCTCGGAGGCGCTCGACCTCTGATTACCAAGAGGACTCGCGCAAATTGTGCCCACACGCCCACGCAAGCACACACACACACACACACACACACACACACACACACACACACACACACTCACACTCACACTCAAACATGTGCACGCGCGCACACACACACACACACACACACACACACACACACACACACACACACACACACACACACACACACACACCTCATCAGCCCAGGTCCAGGCTGTCCCCTATCCTCTCCTTTTGTGCTGCTGTTTATAATCAGCAGTCTGAAAGGAGGGAGGGAGGCAGGGAAGAGAGGCTTTCATCTGTCTCCTCGTCACCCTCTGTCCTTTTAGTGGCTCTCTTGTTTTCACGTCCATATCGCCCATCCTCAACAAGAACCCATGAAAGAGCCCAATTACAGTTCAGAAACGACAGTCCCTGTTTCAGCTTTAAGGGCCAACTGCACTTTGGTTCCCCACTTTAAGTGGGCTCACAGGAAGTGGGTTTCGGTTTAATTTGTGTGCATGTAACTAATGAGAATGCTAGTCTTGCTCCAACTCAAGCCTGTGTATTTATCTAACTTTTTTTATTGAACTATTGGTCTATTAAAGAAACTAATGGCTTTTTTGTCTGCATGCATGCCTCATTAGTTTTGGTCATTAATTTCGCTGCATATCAAAAATACTGTTTTTAAAGGCTATGTTTTCTTGCCTTCTTATGGGTGAAAATTGTTGTGTGTTTTGTTACAGCAAGCTTTTGCTAATTTTTATAATCTACTAAGAGGAGAATATGTAGGCTATGGGGACAAAAGTACACAGTTTTTGCTGTATGCTAATTAAATGTTTAGGTCAAGTTTTATAATCTTAATTATGCATTAAATGTTAGCATAATATTGCCTTAAAAAGTGCTGAGAGACTGAATGTAATGTACCGGTATATTCTGTATGTTCTATGTGTGTGTAAAGTCAGATCAGAGATCTTTATTATATTGAAGATGTGTTGTTTTCAAACCACGTGTCCTCTTTGGTTAAGTTCATTCACTCACTAGTACTGTGTGGCCACTGGCCATGTATTATTGAGCTGGTTGTATGAAATATCACCTCTTGATTGTGGTATGACCTGACACCTTTATTCAGCGGAGGCTGCTTTTGTTTTTAGTGTTTGAGTAATGAACCGCTGAAATCACTCCCCTCAATCTATTCCATCAGGTCACAGTTTTGCTTTGTCGACTCCAACAATGGACTCGCAGATTAATTGGGATTCCGTGCCACTTTGTGGAAATCAATTCCCTGTTAACTGACCGGTCTGTGTCTCACGCCACAGGGGATGAAAACAGCATCACATAGAGGAACTTTTGACATTCTATTTTGTTTTATTACAGAGTACAAGAGAGTATGAATAATGTTCTGGATGGCACAGAACATGATAATCTGAATCTATAGTTGAGCTCAGCTATTCTTAAGTAATAACGCAACTCATTTGTTAATTATCTAGAAGTACAGTATATGAAGTAATAAGAGGTTGTACTAGGCAATGAGCTGACTAAAATATTCTTCATTTTGGGTTTCATTAAGCCTGACATCTAGATCTATAGTGATATCACATTACAGATACAGCTATTATTAGACTTTGAGCATTTTCTGATTTGTCTCTTGTAGCTCATGTTTGTTGGCATGTGTTCCCTGCACTCGCATGTCTTTTGTGCACTTCTTAGTCCGGGTCATCTCAGTCGTGCTATCATTAATTGACAATGAGGTCTAAAATGCCATTGTTTGTCAAGGCTTTTCATGTCTTAAGAAATCAGACACCTCTCACAACACCGGGGTGTAAATGATAAGGTCATTCAGACAAAGGGAGCTGCTCTCTCTAAGAAGCCTGTGTAACACACAACCAGACAGGCACAGACACTCTCTCTCTCTCTCACACACACACACACACACAAACACACACACACACACACACACACACACACACACACACACACACACACACACACACACACACACACACACACACACAAACATCATCAGATGTTGGTACACGTGTTGTCACTCAAAGACAGCAGCACACACACACACACACACACACACACACAACTTGCAAAAGGCCACACAAACACAAACACAGAATAAGATGAATAAGATTTGGGCAGAGAGCACAGTATCAACTACAAAAGCCAACTAATATCCATTCTCCTCCAAAGACCGCCCCATGTTAACTTGTTAAAAGTACTGGACGGATGGAGAATGCATCCATTTTGTTTTTGGTGTGACACGGTGACAGCATGCACTGTACTGCACCTGTCAAATAAACTATGCAAATGTATGTGTGTCGAAAAAAGACCACAGGTGTCAGAGACCAAGCCAGAGAAGGTTAGTAGAGCATCTTTGACTAAGATCCCTTCATCTTTGAGGCTCTGTGATCTGATGCTCTTTGATCTTCAGGACTCAGGACTTCTGGGCAGAGGAACACCATGTTCACAGCCAATTAGAATCATCAGTGCAAAAGAGCATTCAGTTTCTCCGGAAGTGGACACCCTCTCGGAGGTAATTTGGGTGCTGACCTTGATGTCGGTGTCAATGAACGATCTTATTGGCGTTTGGTTGCCTCCTTTTGAAAGTGGTTCACAAAGGTGGTTCACAAAAGCCTTATTGAAGGCTTGTCGTCGCAGATGGATCCCAGCAGCAGTCCTGTGAGTCGTGACTGCGGACGACTGAGTGATTCTCCTGCTAGCAAATGCAGCTTTGAGAACCCGTGAGGCAAAAGCTGCTGAGGAGGGGAGGGGAGGGGGGTGGGTGGGTGAAAGAGGGAGAAAGTGAAGGAGGGGGATGAAGAGAAAGAAACTAAGATAAAGGAAGAGAAGATTGAGAGAGAGACTGAAAAAGAAAAAGATAATTGAGAGAGAGAGAGTAACATACATAGACTGATAGATTATGACGGGGGAGAGAGGAGGATAGAGAGGGAGAAAATAGCACCAGCGTGAAGCATTAGTCTTGAGTCTCCTCTGACTGTACTGTATGGATGGAATTATGTTGATGCCATGTCGTGGGCTGACATTAACGGCATGCCACGTCTCCGGGAGCTAATCGGGGCTGATGAGCGTGAATGTCTGGAAATAAGCCCATCGCAGCAAGCGCGCGAGAGAGGACTGCCATTTTTGTGTGCGCACAGCACACGTGCTTGCTAGGCGCACAGGAACATACACATGCTTCGCCTGCATGTGAGCAGGAACAGTATAAGGCCAATGAACAAATTTGCATCCGTTAGTCACGAAATAATAATGGCCATGCTCTCCTGCTGTTTCTCAGTCTCGGCCCTGTACACACACACACACACACACACACACACACACACAAACAAAACAAACAGACATACACACATTCTCAAACTCCTATTTCCTGCCTCATGATACTTCAGCTGGAATTGAGCTAGAAAAGCAGAAACAAACATGGGCCGCCTCCAGTGATGTCAGAATCCTCACTGAAATTGCCACCAAATCTCTTGCTGGCACCGACTGAAGCACTGCGCCAAAGCATCGAGAGAGTGAGCAGAGACAGCTGGGACTCAAGCCTGGCACTCTCGCATCAGTGACGAGCACGCTGCAGCGATGGACCTGGTGCCAAGGTTCACGCGACACACACACACACACACACACACACTCACTCACACACACACACACTCACACTCCACACACACACACTCCACACACACACACACACTCCACACCAGTGCACCGGTCAGGCTCACTTCCCCCTGCTGCCCTACAGTAAAGATCAGTGTGAGAGAAGTTCAGCGTGAGTTCAGCTTACTGTAACAGTGCCACTTCTGTAGAGCTGAGAGAGTTATACAACACTCCTATTTTAATTCACATTTATTTATTTTCATACAGCAGTGTCAGTGTTCAGGGATGATTATGGAGATGGTTGAGGGCGACACAAGCGTGTGTGCTTTGCCATGGCTGCATCACATTTGCAGGCTTTGACCCACGTGTCCAGCAGCACTTTTGCTAACTCCCCTGGCTTTTATTAATGGTGATGTCTGAGGCTTTCCCTCCTATGTGTTTAAGAGCCTTGGGTCTGACTTTGACTGATGCTGAGGCACCGAGTCACTCTCTTTTTGAAACTGAGCTCTCTCTCTCTTTCCCTTTCTTCCTTTCTCTCTCTCTCTCTATTGCTCTCTGTCTGTCTCCTTCTCTCTCTCCCTCACTCGTTTTCTCCTCCTGTCAGCACGGTAACTTAATGATGACAGGTGATCTGGAGAGTGATGTGAGCAGTGATGGCAAATGAATGCATGGGCTGTGGGCCTGGACTAGATGGGCACATTTGCAGCTCTCTGCGCTCTCTGGGCGTTTTGTATGTTTATGTCTCTCTGTCTCTCTGTGTGTACATACGAGTTTGTTTGTTTCTCTGTTCCGGTTTTAGTTTGTTTGTCTGCAGTAGGCTTCCCTTCAGTTGGCAGCAAGTACTGACACATTTAGTATTACACACTGATGAAGCTTGTCACACTTTGATCCTCTGCCCCCAGATGTGCTTATGCTTTCCGTCTAATCTTCACCAACCTCCTGTTTGCTCACTCCTCACTTTGTGCATGTCGTTATATAAGAATAATTAAATGACGATGAGGCGAACTATCTTTCATTGGCATATTAATACTAGATCCCGAGAAAAGAGCACTGAAATTAGAAAACCAAATTACCCAAACACTTTGCAAACTCAGACTCCCCTTCAGGAGAGTCGAGAAAATGTCCCAGTCATGTGCTAGCTCTCTGAAAGGGTGCCGTGTCAGCTGTTAGTGGAACAGGCAATTTGCTGCTCCCCGTGGTTAGCTCAATTAACGTCTGTAAACGGCCCAGACAGGGGGAGTGCGAGGGGAGGCAGAAACAACTTTTACAGTGGCACACGACCCTCTAGGCAGAATGCTAATCAACTCCCAGACATAGGCCTGGTGTCTTTGGGAATACTTGACAAGGAAGCCCACCCCTACCCATCACCCTTCTACACACGTTTGTTCCCTCAGCGCTAATTCGGGAGCAAATGCCATGCTACCTTAATTGCCCAAATCACCTTGTACTACACCATGCTAGGCTTAATGAGCATCTCTCATGGTTGGTGTGACGGATGGCTGATGAGATATTTTTTTTTGTATGTGTTTGTTTAGTGTTTGGTTTACTTTTTGTGTTTTTTGACAAAATGCATTGTGCAATTTGTTTGGAAAGAAATCTCGACAGGAGACCTATTGAATTCTCAAAGTGCTACATCTGCCAGTCTCAATTATATGTCTTCTCTCTCAGATATCTTCTCCACAGTTCTCCACCCCAGGGTTGTGCACAACTAGGCAAATGGAAAGGTTCCCCCTAAAGCATGCAAGAGTCAGTAATGTTCACAATTACTCAGTTGTATTTTCCCCTCTTAATTTTTGATACTAAATAAAACAAAATGAGGCAGATATGTAGGCATGTGTCAAGTGCAGAAAAAGCAAACAATTTATTCACAAAATGTAAATGTGTTCCTTTTCCGCATAGCTATGTGTTTTTATAAAAGACAAATTCTATTTTATTGCTCTCTGCCAGTGAAAGGAATGAGAAGGGAAACATGTGTTTACACTAAAAGTGCCACTTTCTTTTAACTGTCAGATCTTACCTTTGGTCTTTCTGCTGCTCATTCCCCAGTTTCGTCTGCAGTTCAGTTCATCTTCTTTGTGGGGTCAGATTCAGACAGACACAAAATAGGGGGGTGTAGTTGTTTCCAAGGCAACAAGCAAGACAATTTAGTGTAATTTGGAGAGGGCTTTGCAGAGGACAAAAGAGCCACGCTTCACCTCAGAAAAATGCTCTCCACCCTGCAGCCATGATGAGAGGGACAAAACACTGCAGAAGAAGCACACCAATCACCACATACACAGACATACATTGCCTTCATCATACATTCCTTACGCCATCTGTGTGTTTGTGTGTGAGTGTGTGTGAGTGTGTGTGTGTGTGTGTGTGTGTGTGTGTGTGTGTGTGTGTGTGTGTTGTTGATGATGATGATGATGATGATGATGATGTTTGTGATGGTGGTAGTGGATTTTAAACACACACCAGAACTCTTTTCTTATAATAGGGTGGTCTACAGTACAAATAAGGAAATTAAGTGTAGATAGAAGAACATATCCATCCATCTTGTCAGCTAATCCCGAGATTTACGAAAATAGCACCAAGGGAGATTTTTTTTTTATTGGGGGGTTAGAGACTTGCACATCGTTAATTATGTCAGAGTTTAAGTCACATCAAAGCTGAGCAAATCCGTCTTATGAGAATGAAAAATTTTCCCGGGGGGATTTTTTTTTTTTTAACCCCACCGTGGATGACTGTGAAAAGATAAGATTTTCCACATCCAGGGATTGAATCAAATGTGGGGACATCCATCGCTGCATCTCCGCGGCTTTGAAGAAACCCTTTGAGTCATCACTTTGAAACAAAAGCCGTTTCCCCTGACTCAACAATAGGGGAGCTTCAGTCAAGATCTGCAGAGAGAAAAAAATGGCTGCCTACTATCAGTGCCTTTTGTCTCAGATTGTCTGTGTGAATTTGCCAGATGTAGCTTGGCAAGAGGAGGACCCCCCCCCGCCCTCCACTCCCACCCCCTCCCCCAACGCCACCCCCACGCTCCTGTTCCTATTCATCCTGTCTCTTTTGTCTCCCTCTAGCTCTGCAATGGCGGCTCCGTGACCGATTTGGCCAAGGGCCTGCTCAAGCGGGGTGACCGGATGGAGGAGCCCATAATTGCCTACATCATACACGAGGCCCTAATGGTAAGCTGTTATGGGTTTACCTCCCTCCTAAAGAGCCGGTGTATTATTGAGCGAGTCGAAGCTTTTAATGACCCATTTAAACAGACTCTTTTCACTCTTGTTATATACACACACACACACACACACACACACACACACACACACACACACACACACTCTCTCACACACAGTCACAGTCACACACACACACACACACACACACACACACACACACACACACACACACACACACACACACACACACACACACACACACAAACTGGGTGTATGTGGTATGGGCGTAATTGGTATGGGTGACAACTATAAGGAGTGTCTTCTTCTCCACACCGCCCAAAGTACTTTCACTGAGACTTATCTTCACAAGTAGGGCTGGGACAACGCGGCACGCGTTATGCTTGACGAATCGACGCGCATATTTTGTGTCGACGTATTTTTTGCGTCGACGTCATCGATTACGTCGACGCAAAATATGCGCGTCGATTCGTCAAGCATAACGCCTTCAGTGTTTCCCATACGTTGACTAATCTGTGGCTGGGCGCAACAAAATCAAAACCGGCCACCACACATTGATGTTCTATGTTGTACTATTTAAATTAAAGATATGATAAAATAATTTCATTGAGCTGCACTTTTTATGCACACAGCCTTTCCTTGCCCCGCCCGCTCTCTCTCGTAACGAGCCCGCTGCCCCTCCTCTGCATGTGCATTTAACAAAATATTCACGATTGTTGAAGGATTGTTGTTGCCACATAGAAGCACTGCATAGAATACAGTGGGCTAAATTGCTATTAAATCTGCTCAAAACTGCTGCATTAAAGTTAACTCTGCTAAGGTCTTATCACAAAATAGTACATTGAGGAGACTAAACTAAGTTAAGTTATGCAATCAAGCAGTATCTCAAAGCTAACGTTGGAATACTGTTTGGATGTCGAGTTTAGCATGCTTACTTACAGCTGCTTGTCAATTTTGTTACTCATGCAGGGCTCACTTTATTGACTCTGACACTGAATGTTTGCAAAATCCCGATGTAAATGGAAAAGTGTTTACCAAGACTCAAAAGTGCTTGTCCCAAGGAGAAGTACGAACCGTTATTTGAACTAACTACGTTATGAATTGCATCCACACATCAGCAGCCTTTTAACTGTGTTTACAATTGCAAGGGTTCCCTCACGAACGTCTTAAAGTGAGGCACTCAATTAGACCTATACACTACTGAACTTTATTGAATGCTACCTCTGACTAAGAATGCATTACTTTGCACTTGTATAGTCTTTTATTTTGGAATTTTAAGAGCAATAAACATATATTGCAATGTTATTCATATATTGCAATGTTATTAATGCAAAGGAATTCATGTTTTTTCATTCAGATATGTAAATCAACATGTATAAGTTGCTATTAGTCAATTAATGGGGAGATAATCGAATCGAATCGAAATCGAATCGGACTGAAAAAATGAATCGTTAGATTAATCGATGCATCGGGGGAAAAAATCGCTAGATTAATCGTTTTAAAAATAATTGTTTATCCCAGCAAGTCATTGGGCCTCTGAGGAACTGTCTAAAGTGTGTGTGTGTGTTTGTTTGTGTGTGTGTGTGTGTGTGTGTGTGTGTGTGTGTGTGTGTGTGTGTGTGTGTGTGTGTGTGTGTGCGTGCGCACTGTCACACCTCTACAGGGCCTGCACCACTTACACGTCAATAAGACCATCCACCGTGACGTCAAGGGCAACAACATCCTCCTGACCACACAGGGAGGCGTCAAGCTGGTAGATTTCGGTGAGTTATGCTAAGTACTTTGTGTTTATCTCTTTCCTGTGTGTGTGTGTCTGTGTGTGTGTGTGTGTGTGTGTGTGTGTGTGTGTGTGTGTGTGTGTGTGCGTTTGTTCCTGTGTGCATGTCTTTGTGGACATCACACAACAGCAAGAAATTAATAGTCAAATTGAAAGGAGTCACAGATTTTTCTGCCACATAACGAAGAGGGCAGAACTGCATTTCCCAACACGGCCCAAGCCATTACTGAGCAAATGTTGCCAATGCTAATCACCCACTACTCTATCAAGGCCAGGATGCATTAACCAAAGTGTGGAGATGTGACAGCCCTTAATACATTTCCATTAAAAGCTCTCGCTTCTGTCCCTGTATGTGGCTGGTGCTGAGAGGGGCGAGAGCACCCCCCCCCCCCTCTTGTTTCCTAACCAAATGAAGCTCCCTAAGTACCCGAATGTAAGAACACGAGTCCTATTAAGTGGAGTGATGCAGCCTCCACTCTCACAGTGACTCACTGAGTTCTCCTTCAGTGGGCTGAGGAGACGAGAACCTCTTTTCATCAGAGCTGAGAAGAAATCGTTTTTTATTATTATTATTATTATTTATTATATAGAAATTTCTTTTGAAAGTGTATTTTATGATCTTCTCCAGGAGGACCTCTTCTGCTCTTCTGTAGAATTTGCACTGCACTCCAAATTAAGTTTAGATATGTCCAGTAAATTGGTTGCAATGATGTTTCCTTTTTTTTCTCTCCCCGCTACATTTCTTATTCCTTTACCTGCTCAGTGTGTGAGCTCCATTTTCAATGAGAGTGTCAAGATTTTTTTGGCAGCTTTGCCAAATTTACTGCAGCCAAATCCAGCAGCATCTTCTGGCCCTCGGCTGAGTCACTGGATTAGTTGAGATGAGTTCTGTTGTGTTCTATTTGGACACTCCCTCCTCCTGCCCCACCCCTCCAGCTCCCTTCAAAGGGAACTCCGGACCCCTGAGCAGAGAGACTGCTGGCTGGGTAGCGCTTTATTAGCCCAGAGAGGATCCCAGTGAGATAGCCGGAGTGCCGCTAACTGTTCGTCAGCAGAATTCTGGGAGGGGAGGTGTACATACGGACCAAGTGAACGAGAGGAGGATGAGGAGAAGAGTGTGTGTGTGAGAGAGAGAGAATGAGAATGAGAGCGAGAGAGCAAATGGAGGGCAGAAAGAAATGATGACTCATGCATCAAAGTTAAAGTGTCTCTGGCAAAGTCAAAGACAACAGAAAACAGAGGCGCTGCACTTAGCAAACTAGTAGATTACTGCCAGTAAACACACAGATAACACCCCTAAGAGGAACACGGCCCTTTCTACACAGCAGATGTGTCCACACTTACACTGCTTCCAACTGCCCTGAAATGAATAGGCCCTGAATGATGTCAGTTTTACACCTACCAGGTGCAGCTTTTGAAAATCCATGGCCTCAACAGGTCTTTGTGTTGGAGTATTTTTTTTCCTTCTGAATTACAGCATTTTCATTTTCATATACCTAACCATAAATATCAAGGATCATTGGATTTTCATCAAGGGCATTTTGCTGAGAGTGAAATAAGACTGTCTAATTCCTGTAGTCTGGACATCTCTTGAGTCTTGAACATGGCATTCTGCACATTTTCTCACTACGTGTGATGTATGGAAATCTGCATAAATCCACCATGTAACGTTTTTACATAACCGCTATCTGCTAGCTGAGAGTATCTTTCCCACAGCGGGTAGAAGCCAGTAAGTTAATATGGCATTAGCAGGTGTCCCACTTTAAGGTTTCTTAAAACTTCCAGAAGACTTTTTCAGTGGAACAAGCAGAGGTTGGTAGATTCAGTCTCTTCAGAGCTTTGCTAAACCCTCTGATCCCAGGGGACTGTTAAACTCTAAGCTATCAGCATTTGAATACGGTGTGCAATTGTGTTAGTATCACATAGGGCCTGATACACTGCAGTGTTGAAGTAGGCTTCTGTACTGTGACAGGGCCAGTGGAAATGATATGTAGCTACAGACTCCAGCAAACATACAAACATTTACATGCAGTTGGAAGTGTATTTTAATCAGTTGATATTAAGCACTGTTTAAAAGTTGAGCAGTATTTAAAAAAAAAAACATTTACAAAATTCATAGGTGCTGAAGTTGAAACATTTAACAAATAAGCTATTAAGAGACCTTACAAGCTTGTGTCCTGTATGTTGCAGGGAAACCTGACTACTAGTACTAATTAGTGCTTGCTAACATAAAGACTCCAGGAAAGGACCTCTAGCATCACCTCTAGCACCTGCACTTACAAGCTCCATCATATAGTTATTCAATTTCCCCATGCCATGTGAGTGATTGTCCAGTTACTGATCACTGATAACATAACAGCTGTTTTTCACCCACTGTGATATTATCAGTGCCTGAGATGTAAACCTGAACTGTAGCTTATTAAATGTCTGTGATAATGTGGGTGAAAAGTGGTGATCCCAAGGATGTGAATTTATAGCTTAGATGCGAGAAGAGATGAGAATGATGAGGGATAAAGATGGGAAACGTTTTCACTCCAGTGACCTTGTATTTTCAGCTGTGTGTTTGTTACAATTTGGGGGCTCCAATTTACTTTCAAAGCAAAGTTTACTCCAGAGAAAGTAGGGGACTTTGCCAAAACAAAGTCAAAGCTGAAGTGAAAGAGGGGCCATATTTATTATCACAGACAGGCTAAGTCCTTGTTCAACAGGGGCAAATACAAGTAAATAATGATGGCCCCACTCAGTCACTGGGGTGGTCTAAGACCATTGCTTTTGTGTTAGGCAGTGCTGTAGGTTGTGTGACTGCTTGTGTGCATATGGATAAGTGTTGTAAATATATTCCAGATCTGCATGTATAGTTCCTTACATCTATGGTTATATAGGCTTATGGGGAAATAAATGGGGGATTTGGAATTTGCCACATCATAAATGCCCCGTGTGTGTGTGTGTTTGTGCGTGAGTGCATGTATGCTTGCGTGTGTGCGTGTGTGCGTGAGTTGATGCTTTATCCGCATGTAGGAGCTTACACTACACACGCTACAGTGAGCCAGCCCCTGCAGTGACTCATCGCTCTCAGAATATGGAGAATTTGTCTGAAAAGTGAGAGAGAAAGAAAGAGATAGAGAGAGAATAAATGAGGAACAAGGGAGAGTGAAGAGACTGAAGATGGGGGCTGCTCTTGCCATCTCTTCATGAATATTGTAATTGGCAGCGTTATCTTTCACTGGTGATTATTAAGTGCAGGCCCCTGGGGCCCTGAGCCAAACTAATGTAGCGGAAAGGAGGAATGGCCGCAGGAGGCTTTTTTGTTTGTGTGTGTCTGTGTGGGAGGGGGTTGTGTGTGAGGCCGTGTGTGTATGTGTGTGTGTGTGTGTGTGTGGGGGGGGGGGGGGGGGGGGGGGGCTATAAATAAATGCTATAGATGACTGTATCATATGATGTGTCTGTATGTATGTATTCATGTATGTGTGTATGTGTCATATATGTGTTTTGTTTTTTAGACCAGGCCCACAGCAGATAGCTCCCAGACAGTATTATACGGTTGTCAGGGGTTGGCCTGTCTTTTTATGCATCGCCCGGGTGTGTGTGTGTGCATTTCAGAACATCTGTGTTTGCGTGAGACTGCTTGGAGCTGTGTCAGCTCTAGTACCTTTGCAGACAACATGCTGGCTATAACAACAACAACAAAATCCCATTTCACTGCCTCTACCTTCCAGAATCTTCCATCTGTGGATGATTCATAAATCCTCTCACGGATGGGGGAAGGGTGTGTGTGTTGAGGGGGCTTTAAGAGAAATCTGCCTTCTCTACCCTCTTAAGTGTCTACCCTCTTAAGCAATTAAATGTGTCCACTCTTCCTCCATCCTGTCAACACAATTCAGTGAGAGCACTCATTGCTTGATAGGTTCATTAAATGCATTTAAAAAGAGCACGGAGATGGAAATGAGTCATATTTGTTGTTCCAGTTTCTTATTTCGATAGCATTGTTGCTATATCCACAGGAGAGCTTTCTAGCATTATAATAGGAACAAGTATGATGTTCACTGTTCACTGCCAGACATAGCTACTCTAAGCCATATGGTTAATTTGAGTAAGTTAAGGCCATCAGAGCATTGTTTAGTGGCTGTATTTAGCTGTCTGCTGCCGTCCTGCCAGTGTAGGTTTTGTTTGGGTCCTGCTCAGTCCTCCTCAGCATGGACAGGGCTGATTGCTCCTTCTTAATCCAATCTGATTGGTCCATTGTGGTTAATCAGTGTGATCTGTCGGGAGGCGATGCAGTCAAAGCCATGTGCAGCCATGACTACTGCTGGCTTAGACAGACACAAGACAAATGTGTGGCGTGCACACACAGACATTGATGCACAGGAGCTGAGTGCTTGGGAAGACCCCAGTGAGTGAGACGGGGGCCCTCGGGGGCCTGTGCGGAGCCTGCTGTTTCCCCAGCCCCCTGTTTACACACAACAGTCTCTAGCGCCTTCTGCTACATGAATCATCTGACATATTGCGCAACAGCCACGGTGCCAGCACAAGATGCTTACAAGATGCTCACATACACACGCTCGGAGCTCCGCCGCAAAGCCGTCACGAGAAAGAGGCCTTGTCTGTAGAGTGCCTCTCTGCTTTTTAGGCCCCCTGACCTCACATTGCTTGTTGACTGGGGGGCTGATGAGGACTAGGCAAGCACACAACATAGACATGGATCTTTGAATACTATCACTGACTCAAACTGACTCAAACATCCTAGTACAGTACTCAAACATAGAGTGTATTCTGTTCATAAATTGAATTCTGTTTCACCCATAGCCACACTGCTGACAGTGGAACATGGCACCACTCATCCCTGATTACTCTGGCAGTTGAGTCAAAGCAAACAAATTAAGAAGTGCTGCTGTCGTGTCCTCATTCAAACCAGAGTTCCCATAATGCCTCATTCTGCAGCTGGCCTCAGGCTATACACAGCCATTTGTAATTCAAACACACTTGTGCCATTTGCCTGCGATCTATCACAACTCTCACAGTCATTATGCTGCTGCACATATGGGCAGGTCTGACTTTGTGTTTATGCGCACAGTGGTGACATTAACCACCAACAGCCTGTAGGCAAAATCAAAGAATTTCTTTCTGAGATATCTTTAAATGTCCACCATTTTGTATACACAGCTGCTTTATGTGCTACATTAAAGGTTGTATCAGCGATTTCAGACCCAAAAAAGGCCCAAACATAAATGATCACCTTCATCTAATCTTTCCTAACAATCCGCTAGCTGTCTGCCCCATAAGCAGGCAAAAAAACGTGTCTCTGTGGGCAGCCTAGGCTCCGAGATCTGTACACAAAAACAATTGCTACCAACCAAGGTTGGCAACCCATTCAAAGGCAAAATAAAGTGTTTCAACCAATAACCGACGAGATGCGTGTTTAGGAGAGTTGTAATTGCACGGGAGGGAGCGGGAGGTAGTAGCGAGCTAGCTCTCTGTTTTGTTTGAACATCAACAGAAGTGACGTATCCCTGCTATCACTGACACAACCTTTAAGGCCCCTTAGAAGCTGTTTATAATATGCACATACAGTTTTTTTTTTTTTTTGGGGGGGGTCCACCTCAAACTACATCCACAACAGAGGTTTGAATTGTCTTTGTGTTGCTTCACTGATTTATGCCTTTTGCACCTCTTTTTGGACAGGTGTGTCTGCGCAGCTGACTAATACTCGTCTGCGGAGGAACACGTCAGTGGGGACTCCATTCTGGATGGCACCTGAGGTAAGGTTCTCTCTCTTTCACGCTGTTTGGCTGGGCTGTGCTCACTGATCTAGGATCAGACGTAAGATGCTTATGGTCTCCAATGGAGGATGGGTGCGACTTGCAAGCACTGCCCTAGAGGTTACAATTGGGACACAGTTGATGACTCGCAAACCCCTCTAATGTTTGCAATCCTTTATTTTCCAAATCATTCGTGGAACTCTGTGTGCCACATTCAAGTGCAACGGTGTCGGCACTCCTTTGCTTTAGTTTGACTGTCAAAATCATGACATAGTCCCCTCATTTGAATTGGCTGATCTAGGGCCAGTTGTTGTGCCGCAGACCTGACTTTGACCAGACTTTGCATGCCATCAGCATGTCATTTGGGCAGCCATTGTGTTTTAGCACTTTCACCACAGCACAAAATCTAACACTGATTTCCATAAAGGCGTTCCAATCACAGCAAATTACCCGCTTTGCCAGTTCCTTTGGCTCAGCCTGTCCACACGGGCACCCTTAGGGCCACTTCAGACCTGTGGAAGATCACATGGAACAGGCCGGATTAGCACAGATAGACAATGGATCAGACAGTAGAAGCACAACACTTTGACAGTAGCCCGTCACCTCAGCTAAGGCCAGATTGCCTTTAGCCCTGCGTCTGCTATTTCTGCGAGTAAGACCACACAGGCTCTTGTGCTTTTTAGAGTATTGAGATTTGAGGTCTTCTAAATGACACTCTTCAATGGACATCGGTAAGACTTCAATATGTGCCTGCAGTCTCTAAGTGTAAGATTCACATATTCTCTTTTCTGACTATCTGGTAGTCCCTCAGAGGTCAGGTGTTAAATTGGATTGAGTCATAACGTAACCTCCAGTAAAAGCTGCATTGATTGTAAGCAGGATGTTGATTGCTTGCAAAGGTATGCTCCTGTGCACGAATGTTTGCAAAATTAGACAGGGGATCTTTTTGTTTATATTCATTTTACATTTGTTATATTTTTGTTTATACTTTGCATGGTGTGAAGTGCAGTATGCTGGATTTGTCTTAAGGATAACTCCTAAAACAGTGACTTTGTATTCAACCAAAGGAGAATAGTTGCCACCCTTGGCACCTTCTTACTCAATGATCTACAGTTTATTGTTCTCCATCATTACTGTTCTTCAGAAAATATTGGCATTGTCAAGAAATGATATACAGTATGTGTTGAGTTAGGGCTGCATAGAGATGTTCCAGCACTGAAATGGTTTGTGAAATGCACAGGGAGTGCTCCTTAGTAAGAGGCTGCTCCAGATGGGCCATGCTCACAACCTTGTTTACTATTGTCAGATATGGTTCCGTTGAGCTCCTGTCCAGGTAGGGGGCCTCGACTTGGCCCAATGTGTCCTGTAGGAATTAAGAGATTAACTAGAGATGGAGGTGTGTGTGTGTGTGTGTGTGTGTGTGTGTGTGTGTGTGTGTGTGTGTGTGTGTGTGTGTGTGTGTGTGTGTGTGTGTGTGTGTGTGTGTGTGTGTGTGTGTGTGTGTGTGTGTGTGTGCACGCGCGTGTGTGCTTGCTTGCTCGTGTGTGCATGGGTATGTGTTGGTGCATGGGGTTGTGTGTGTTTTATAACACCACAGACCATGTGGTGATTTGCAGTGTGTGCAGGGATGCGTCTCACTGACAGTGTGCAAAGTGTGATCTTGTTTGTGTGTGTGTGTGATCTTGTTTGTGTGTGTGTGTGTCTTGCAGGTCATAGCGTGTGAGCAGCAGCTGGACTCCACATACGATGCCCGCTGTGATGTCTGGTCTCTCGGCATCACCGTCATCGAGCTGGGGGATGGTGACCCACCCCTCGCCGACCTCCATCCAATGAGAGCACTTTTCAAAATCCCTCGGTAATCAGACACACACACACACACACACACACACACACACACACACACACACACACAAATATTGATCAATCAATTTATTGTTTAGTGTCTTGCCAAATATTGCTGCATAATAACTTTCAAAGGAACACAGGCCATTTCATATCTCATTGTGTTACGGCTCATTGCGGCAGATGTCTGAGTGTACTGTTGGGGGAGATGTTTGTGTTGTTAGTTAGCTGGGCCCCTTGCCATTAGCAGTCGTGCTCAAAGTGAGACAAATGCACATCAGCTCTGCTCCGCGTCTATACCCACACCGACAAAGCTACACAATGAAAGTGAAGAGAGAAGGAAAGAGTGAGAGAGTGAAGTGACAGAAAGAGAGAGAGAGAGGAGGGTGCTTTTTTAAGTGAGAGAAAAGAGGAAGAAGGCAGGTGGAGGAGGAGTGTAAGAGAGAGAGAGAGTGCTATAGTGTCCTTTGTTTTTGCTCCTGTCCATCCTCCCACCTGTCTGTGAAGGTGAGTCTTGATTGTTTGCTGTCCTCTAAAGGGTCTGCCTCGTCTGCTTATCAGCGCCCAACATCCTGATGGTGCGGCACTTTTATGGACAACCGAGCCCAAGCAT
>NW_027468650.1:25998215-26113215 GCF_046254945.1 Alosa pseudoharengus | reverse complement strand
AATTCATCGTCCGATAGATGCTTCTTGTGTTCACTAGTCTGTTCACTGTGTCTGCTGTTGACTCAGCTGTTGGTATGAGTGCTTCTTCTCCCCCCCCCCCCCCCTCTTTCTTGAAATACTGTAAACCAGGCAGAAGCACACACATGCTCACGGCTGAGGAAGTCTCAATATCCTGAGCTGTCTCCAAAGTATTAACCTGACCTTTTGACCTTTTATCATTTAAGCCATCATGGAAGGCCAGACAAAGACGCAGAGGGTAACGACAGGTAGGGGATATTGACTGCAGAAAGAATCACTAGTATATTAGAGGACTGCTTGCTTCAACCCACCAGATCCCAAAACATAGCTGTAGCCCAACCCTGGACCCAGTCTTCTCATCCAATCCCCTTGTCGTAAATTGATCTAGAATCCTTTTCCCTGCTCCAGTACTGTCTTTAATATTTGTAATGTTTGTGTCAGACAATCAATATTATCTGTACTTGGTACATTGAGTTTACCAGTATACTGTTCAGCGTGATTGATGATTGATTACAACAAGGATACAAGGGTACAAGGAGCTTTATTTGTCACATACATAGAAGTACTGATGTATATAGTATAGTATATATACTCTTTTGATCCCGTGAGGGAAATTTGGTCTCTGCATTTAACCCAATCCGTGAATTAGTGAAACAAAGCACACAGTGAGGTGAGGCACACAATAATCCCGACGCAGTGAGCTGCCTGCAACCACAGTGGCGCTCGGGGAGCAGTGAGGGGTTAGGTGCCTTGCTCAAGGGCACTTCAGCCCTTGATGATGTAAAGCATGTAGTGAAATTTCGTTTGGTGTTCAGCTTGTGAAAGAAAGATCAATAAATATTTGTAATAAATAGCAAGAGAGAGTATAAAGTGCAGTGTGTGTACAGTCCATGTGCAAGTGTGTAAAAAGTGTAAGTGCAGTTTATTATACGGATGACTTGAGGAAAGAAGCTCCTCCTCAATCTTTGTTCTGGTCTTGTAGCAGCAGAGACGTTTGCCTGACTCTTGATGCATCCAGAAATGCATTCTAAGTGACATGGCTGTCACTTTATTTAACTACTTGTTGACAAGTAGCAATCTGAATGAAAAAACATTGTTTTTGAGCCTTTTGCCTGCCTCCTTTTATATGTCTTTGCCCAGCTCTGAATTATTCTCTGACAATCATGTATTACTGTAATACTGACATTTTAGTGGCAAAAAAAAGAAGCTTCTTGTCCTTGACTCGTAGATACACCTCCTTCTCCACAAGTAAATCAGTGAATAATGACTCCAGATCAGTATAGACACACAAACACCTGCCCTGGAGGGTAATTTCTCCTGAGAGATGTGAAAAGAGGCTTGGGGCTGTACACCGAGTGACCATTTGATTGGCCTTTATCACCCTCGTGGGAGAACAGAAGCACTAGAGCACTCTGTGTTCGTTCCCTAGTTCAGCGAGGGCCAGAGCAGGGGCAGGGCAGGGCAGATTAAAAACCATATATACCCTGACCCTGGTCAACCAGGGTGGTCATGTGGTCAACCACCACCCTGCTGCTCTATGGGAAATATATTTACCTCTCTTATCCTCCCCTGGTCAGTCAGTGAGGACAGGAGTCGAAGTACTGCACATGTTGTTAACAGGCAGAGAGTGAGCAAATACTGTATGTTCTAGAATGTACGGTAGGCAAAATATTCTCCTGAATAATATTGATACAATTTTAGCAGCAGTAGAATATTGTTTATATCTACTACATCCTGGAAAATCCCTGTGTAGAGACAACCTCAGCTTTTCCCTCAGTCATTAGAACTGTAAAGACACCCTATCTGCTATTCTGGACTCCTATTTTAATTGCAATGTTGTGGCAATCTTATTTCCCCTTCACCCTTTGCTAAATTGATTGTCCTTGATATCACAGTGATCTACCTCTTATCTCTTTTTTTGGAACAAGTGTCATTCCCTCTCTTTGTGTTCCAGGCACGAGCGAATCCACACCAAGAAGAACAACAGCATGAAGGGCACCAATGAGGCGCACGACTCCGTGGATGACCTGGCCACCCTAGAGGTGCTGGATGAGGTGAGGGATTGTGGGATAGCGGGCTTAGTGACCGGTTTAAGCCTCTGTGATCCCAGTAGCCCCACCAAAACAACATGGACTGTAAATATGGCCGTGGATTCTAGAGCATTGGGGGTCTTGATGCTTTGTTTAGTTCTATGTGTTGATAACAGTCTAACAAGTCTTTACAATTCTTATTTACCATATGCCACCATGCAGATGGTGTTCATTTTCTGAAAATATAAGGTTGTTTCGGTAGAAA
Source organism: Alosa pseudoharengus (assembly GCF_046254945.1). NCBI lineage: Eukaryota > Metazoa > Chordata > Actinopteri > Clupeiformes > Clupeidae > Alosa > Alosa pseudoharengus. Next base: position 26,110,902 of record NW_027468650.1, on the reverse strand, counting down.
AAACACATTGACCTTGCTGTCCACATATCTGACTCGGTGTGATTTGTAGAACTGTGGAAGGTACTCTGTCTTCTCTTAGAACTGACAACCTCAATATCTTGGAGGAATATGAATTGGGATTTTGGATCAGCCCGGTAGTGTGTGTGTGTGTGTGTGTGTGTGTGTGTGTGTGTGTGTGTGTGTGTGTGTATGTGTGTGTGTGTGTGTGTGTGTGTGTGTGTGTGTGAGTTTGAGTGTGTGTGTGTGTGTGTGTGTGTGTGTGTGTGTGTGTGCGTGTGTGTGTGTGTGTGTGTATGTGCGTGTGTGTGGCTGCAGTTACACCTTGAGAGATACAAATCACCTGCTGTTTGCTATCTGCAGAAGTAGTTCTGAATGTACGTCAGCTTAGTATTTGTTTGCATGCTTAATTTCAGTGTCCTTGGTTTGATGAAAGGGGATGAAAAGTGTGTGTGTGTATGACCTAAGTGATCCATCATGTCAGGTCTCAGACAGCATGAGATGCATGATCAATTCTTCTAAAATGTAGATATAGAGGAGATGCTAAAAAGAAGCATGGCTTGTTTTTTTATGAATTTATGTGTCTGCTGTTTAATATCAGCCACTGTTAGGAAGATATGCATTTTATTGACACAAAAGACCAAAGCAGACAATGTAATGGAATCACATGTACTGAGCAGATAATTACACTACAGTGTTTCCCACAGAATTGAATTCTATTTGTGGTGGTAGGTTTGCAGAATTAACTCGAATGCAACAGTTTTTAACAAATTAGTGCAGCGCGGTTATGATGCTAACCAGATTAAAGCACAATTTAGTACAACTAGGAAAATCATTGTGTGGTGGTCAATGTTGATATTGTGGTGGGCCGCCACAAAAAAGTCAATGTATGGGAAACACTGCACTATATATTTACAGACGTACATAATACTCAGATGAACATTGGCATTGTAAAATAGTTTTATGGCAAAGTGGTTGGTTGTGTGGGTGTGTAATGATGTTATTGTGTCTGAATAGAATTCTGTCACGGAGCAGCTGCAAGTCCGCTATGCTGCAGAGCTGGTCTATACCTACGTGGGTGACATCCTCATCGCCGTCAATCCCTTCCGTGACATGGATATCTACACATCAGAGGTGTGTGTATGTGTGTATGTGTGTGTGTATGTTTATTTGCGTATGTGCTGTGTGTGTGTGTGTGTGTCTGCCTGTGTGTGTGTGTGTGTGTGTCTGCCTGTGTGTGAGTGTGTGTGTGTGTGTTTCTGTCAGTTTGTGTGTCCATGACGGTGTATGTCAGAGCTCATGTGCGGCAACACTACAGATAAGTACAAATCTAGCGTGATTGAAATTCTCTCTTCCCATTGTTTCTCTCCTCTCATTTCTGGGACAGCACACGAAGATGTACATTGGAGCCAAGCGCACTGCAAACCCCCCGCACATATTTGCTGTGGCTGACATAGCTTACCAATCCATGGTTTCATACAACTCCGACCAGGTAATGTCCATTGCCAATGAGTCAACTGTCAACATGTCAAGTTCTGTGGTGTCAATAACGGTGATCACCTCGACAACACAGCAGTGTATAGGCTACCCTATGGGTACTTAATCAAGTATATTAACATAACAATTTGTAAACTGCCAGCATTCAGCATTTAATATAGCGATATGCATAATTGAGATCATCTTAATGCATGATCATGTATTCAATGTGAGATACTGTACAGTCTAAAAGCATTTGCTGATGTAGGCCTCAGTATGTTGTTTTTTGGGAAATGTTCATTGTCCAACTACCAATCTCCAATCTGCATCACTGTACCGGTATGCCCTACAGCTGATAGCAATGTGCATGTAACTGTTACTTGCATCTGTAACTGTCTGTCCTCAATGGCTTGTGTGTCCCAGTGCATAGTGATCAGTGGAGAGAGTGGCGCGGGGAAGACAGAGAGTGCCCACCTGCTGGTTCAGCAGCTCACTGTGCTGGGCAAGGTAATGCCAACCTCCGGCTGCACTGCTTTTGTCCTGTGAAGCCCCTCTCGACTGGCAGGTCTCAAAAGAGCCTGTTTGTTTTTGGTGTGTTGATAGCATCAAAACGGACTCAAAAGTGGACCCCCACACCATTTTTGTTCCTGTCAGGCTGACAGGAAAGTCATTTCAGCTCAGCTGCCAGACCTGGGCTCTCCCATCTCTGATTATGATGATGTGCCGTGATTGGGAGATTCAGAGGGAGCCATTTCAAGTGACAGTGGCCATTTTGTAAAGTAATGAGACATTTGCATTTCAAGGGCCCCTTTCTCTTCATTTGTGAGTTCATTCAAGTGGGATGACAATGTGTGTGATTTAAAGGAATGGAAAATGTATTTCATGATGAACTGACAAAACCTTGAATAATAAGCTTCTGTGCATGTGGTGAATTTTAATCATCAAGCGCTTTGTGTCTCTAACCATATCAGTAATCAGTACAGGCAGCGTGCTAGCTATATTATTAAATCCAGTTAATTATCTCCAGTGCCATATAGATGTTGTGTTTGTGTTGCAGGCTAATAATCGCACACTGCAGGAAAAGATCATTTTGGTAAATAATCTCGTGGAAGCCTTTGGCAATGCCTGCACCGTCATCAATGACAACTCCAGCCGCTTTGGGAAGTACCTGGAGATGAAGTTCACCACTGGCGGAACGGTGGTGGGGGCTCAGATTTCCGAGTACCTGCTGGAAAAATCACGTGTTATTTACCAGGCCATGTAAGACACATAATAACAAGCACCATTTTACCAGGGGAAAGCAGTGTTTCCCATACATTGACTTGGTGTGGCGGCCCACCACAATATCAACATTGACCACCACACAATGATTTTGCATGTTGTACTTTAACTTGGATGGAATTCATTCATTGTAGAGCTATGTGGACCTTTGCGCAGCCTCCCCTTGTCTCTCAACAAACCTACATGCATGTTTAAAGAAAACATTAACAATCCTGCAATTGTTGTCATAAAAATCCACTGGCTAAATCGTGCTTAAACCTGCATCATAACCATGCTGCGCTAATTTGTTAAAAACGGTTAATTCTGCAAACCTACCACCACAAATATAATTCAATTCTGTGGGAAACACTGGGAAAGGCTAGCATTAGCATTAGCTTACCACAGCTACTAAGGGCAAGTATACCCATGAGGAAAGAGAGGGGGGGGGGGGTCATGATCCTCAAACACATCCCTTGGGCTCTCGTATTTATGCCTGTGCTTAGCTGATTAAGCATAGCCGCAGATTAAAGACAATAAATATTTTCGCTCAAGACTCTGTTGTCCTGGTTCCCTATCGGGAGCCTCTGGCATTTACTGACTCTGCTGAAGTTTATCCAGCACCTGCATTCTCCACTCTCTCTGCCAGGTTGTGGGGAGAGGAGGGGGAGGAGAGGAGATGTAATGTGGGTCACAAGGGGGATGAGATAAGGCTCCTGTGTTTGATCAAAGATTCTCACACATAAGGTCACCCTTCACACAGGCACACACAAGACACACAATCACACACATACACACATATACACACACACACGCACGCACGCACTGAAGGAGACATAATAGCTGAGTTCTGTTTTTCTCTCGAGTGAGAATATCTGGAGCTGATTAAACAGAAAAAAAGCCTTTTGCATTTATTCTGGTTTAATCACTCAGCAGCCCAAAGGATATTGACCTTTCCTGAGAGTTAAAATGACTGCACTGAAGTCAGACAGCAGTGTGTGTTCAGATGTTCATCAGTGCTCTGAAGCCTCCGGGGTAGGCCTGAATCAGAGGAAAACCTTGTTAAGTAATCTGCAAATTAGGGCCTATCAAAATGATAATGCCACTTAGTATATGCATCACAGAACTCTGGTCTAAAATTATTGAGCTAACTAGCTAATACTGCAGTGTAAGTATGAATATTTCAGAAAGTCATGCTGCTCTCTTACATGTTTTGCAGAAAAGCACAAAGTGAATAAAAATTTTTGGATTTAAGGTTGTTAAAAAAAAAGCTTCTTACAAAAGCAACAGAATGAAGCATACTTTAATGAAGCGATGAGTCATGACATAATACACAGATTAAACTAAATCATAAAAGTAAAATTTTTTCTTTGCTCTCACACAGTGGTGAGAAGAATTTCCACGTTTTCTACTACATCTACGCTGGCCTGGCTGAGAGAAAGAAGCTTGCCCACTACAAGCTTTCTGACAGCAAAACCCCCAAGTAGGTTTTCTTCACAACCTGTTATTTTTACTCCCCCACACACACTGTAATTGTCTCTGTGATTTCACAGCATTTCAAACCACCCGTTTTTGTCCTCCAGATATCTTCACAGTGAGCACATTAAATTGGTGCCTGACATCATGACCAACACGTTCTACAAGGAGCAGTTTGAGGCTGTGGAGCAGTGCTTCAAAGTCATCGGATTCACCCTGGAGGTACGATGACTTAATTACTGATTACAAAGACAACGACAAACCCACCATTTCCACAGCTAGATCGGCTATGACCTGGCTTGACCTTTAGAAACGACAGGAAGCCAGGTGTCCTGCCCTTTGACAGACAAATATAAAGTATTCTTTTCTGTTGGATTTCAGTTAAAAAACACTCTCTCTGTGTCTCCCTCTCTCTTACACACACACATACACACACACACACAGACACAAAGGCATGCCCACACACACACACACACACACATACACAAACATAATTTCACAGTACATCAGACAGTTTTTTAGCCAAAGGGAGAGATTGGCAACCAAGCAATCTCAAAATCGACTTTCATAGATGAGTTGATAGGCAAGACTGAGCGCACTGACCAGGAAGTAACATTCAGGGGAAAAATCCACTCAGGCCCACTGAGGCAGCAGGGCTCATTCATGGTCAACAGTCAGGACCTGGGATACCCAGCCACAAGTGGACGAGGCATTTACAGCTCCTCGGAAGCTCTGTGCTGCTGTTCGCTAAGCACCCTGATGAGCCTAGTGGACAGTTGTCTTAAGATGGATGGAAATAATGGTACGTCTCCTCCATTCAAGGTGCCAACAGCTATTAAATCCAGGTTTTATATGTCCATTCTGGAGCCTGGGGTAATGGACTGTGTGTTCTGTTTCCCCATCATATAGTATTCCACCACTTCTGCCACTGTAACAGTGAAAATCATCACCACCATCATTATCTTTGTCATCATTACTAGCTGGCCAGTGAAATTGACGGGTCATTCTGACCGGTGCAATCAACTGGGGATAAATGTGATTGGGGCAATTTTGTCGATCCTGTTGTCTGACCTGATGCTTGCTGGGAGGGTGGGTGTGTGAAGAAACAGTCCAGCCTCTGTGAGTAATACGAGCAGGCCAGCTGTGACTTTATGAGATGTGGCAGGTTATGGTCAGCGCATGATATCAGAGGGACAGTTATAGAGACGTACCATTGGAGTTTGGCTGCGCTGCAACATTGGAAATCGTGTTCAGGCCTGGCTGAGCTGACAGCAAGTGACAAGATCATTTCTGTGGCTCTCAAATCAAATCAGCATATGTCCTGTAATGTCAGTGTGCCATTGGTGGACATGTCTATCCCTTCTCCGCCAAGTCCTTGTATTTATGCAACATACATATATTGATGTGTTTCTCTCCCTCCCTCCGTCTATTTCTCTCTCTCTCTCTTTCTCTCTCTCTCTCTTTCTCTCTCTCGCTCTCTCATGACTCACAGGAGCTAGGCAGCGTGTACAGCATCCTGGCGGCCATCTTGAATGCAGGTGACATTGAGTTTGCCTCGGTGGCCTCGGAGCACCAGACGGACAAGAGCAACATCTCTAACACGACTGTGCTGGAGAACAGTGAGTGTCCCATCCCCGGCACCCTCTGTGTGTATGTGTGTGTGTGTGTGTGTGTGTGTGTGTGTGTGTGTGTGTGTGTGTGTGTGTGTGTGTGTGTGTGCCCTGATGCTAACGCCATCCGAGACAGTAGTGACATTGCCGTATCCATTACCTCCAGGGACCGGGGGGCCACCGTGTTGTTTTTATTTAACCCTCGCCAGGGGACAGACATTGTTCAAAACAGTCAGAGCAGGGGCTGCATTTTCATGTCTGAGTGTCTGCATAGGTAAATGGGATTGCATCACTGAGGGTCATTTATCCCTGTCCCCGCACAGAAAACAAGTGGTAGAGAACAATCCTGCATTAGATAGATAGATAGATACTTTATTGATCCCCAGGGGAAATTCAAGATTATTATAGAAATCAGTTCTAATGGGGAAAAAACGTATCATATTTCAGATACATTTGCATTATTTTTTGTATGTAGCCCATGGCTTCCTTGAATGCAGTTTGCACTATTTGATGTACAGTAGCCTTTATCTGTGTTCCTGGAATTTTTGGCATACAGACAATAGCAGCAGCATTTTCGCCTAGGTCAATGGCTTAAGAATGATTAGTGTGTGTTTTGTTTTTTGTACTGTATGCTTGAGTGGTTGTATGTGTGTTTATATGTATTGTAGTGTTGTGTGTGTTGAGAGGAACTTAACATTAGTGTTACAGTGGGTCCCATTTAGAAGTGGCCACTTTAATCACGCTTTCCGTGATTCACGCAGCTGTGTGAAATGTATTACAACTTATAACGTACAACGTATTACAACATATTACTTGTGGTTGTTTGGGTCATTGCAGCTTCACTGGGGAAATATAAATAAAAGACACGTGATTCACGCGTGAGGTCCTGTGAGAATCACGCATGTCACAGATTGAGTGGGACAGAGCTAAACAAAACACAATGTGAACTTTTTCATGTGTGTATATATATCTTTGTGTGTTTCTCTGTCCACAGCCTCGTCGCTGCTCCGCATCAGCGCGGATGAACTTCAGGAGGCCCTGACATCTCACTGCGTGGTGACGCGCGGCGAGACCATCGTGCGGTCCAACACGGTGGAGAAGGCGGCGGAGGTGCGCGACACCATGGGCAAGGCCCTGTACGGACGCCTCTTCAGCTGGATCGTCAACCGCATCAACTCCCTGCTGCGGCCCGACAGCCAGCCAGGGTGAGAGACAGAGAGACGGAGAGACGGAGAGAGAGGGGGAGAGAGAGAGAGAGAGAGAGAGAGAGAGAGAGAGAGAGAGAGAGAGAGAGAGAGAGAGAGAGAGAGAGAGAGAGAGAGAGAGAGAGAGAGAGAGAGAGAGAGAGAGAGAGAGAGAGAGAGAGAGAGAGAGAGAGAGAGAGAGAGAGAGAGGGAGGTTTCTGAACAAAGAAAAAAAGGATGTGAAAAAGTGTCAGAAAGATGAAGTATGCTGGAAGTATTTGGGCTGCGGCCAAAATGTGGATGAGAGGGAGTGGAGAGGGTGTGAAGTATAGACAGAGAAATGGACTCGGGTGAGGACGGGATGACAGCATCCTGGCACGGCACTCTGGATAGTTTTATTTCTAAACTCGGCAGCGCAGTGATAGGATCTAATAAAGATTCACACCAGAGTGGAGCGGGTGCATACCAGACTAATTGCATCATATTGTGTCATTACAAATGAGCCTGACCTTCTAGCACTTCCATCTGTCTTTCTCCTCAGTTTGCTGTTCTCACTGGCCTTCTGCCTGCCTGCCTGCTTACTCCCACTCTCTTTCTCTCTTCTTTTTCTCTCTCTCTCTTACAAGCACACTCTGTCTCTCTGTCTTAATGTCTCTGGCTTTCTCATACACCCTCACAAACACTCTACTTTTCTTCTCTTTCTTTCTCTCATCAGTCCTTTATCTTTGTTTTCCTCTCCTCTTTTGATTTCTCTGTTCCTTCGTCCTCTGTTCATCTTTTCTTGGTTCTCCATTCCTCTAATTTCCTCTCTTTCTCTCTCTCTCTCTCTCTCTCTCTCTCTCTCTCTCTCTCTTGCCCTCAGGGAGGAAGACAAAGGGCTGAACATTGGAATCCTGGACATCTTTGGCTTTGAGAACTTTAAGAAGAACTCCTTCGAGCAGCTCTGCATTAACATTGCCAACGAGCAGATCCAGTTCTACTTCAATCAGCATATATTCGCCTGGGAGCAGGTACTCACCCGTTCATTCCCGCTTCAGACAGACCTGTCTCTTTGGATTATGAATAGAGTGTGAATTCTTTAGTGGCTCAGGGCGAACATTTGTAAGTGTGTGGGTTTTTCTATACAGCACCCCCTCCGTGCACACACACACACACACACACACACACACACACACACACACCCCAACATGTCTCTTGTCTTCTCTGCAGTTTTCTTTAGCCTTATTTCCATCTAAATAGTGATGAAACTTCCCCATTTATCCTTCCAGTGTGTGTGAGCATGTGTGGGTGGCTGAATGGTAGCAAAATGTGCTCTGCTCTTTTTATTTTGCCAAAGAAAGTGGGAACAGGTCCCTATACCTAGGTCTCTGGGGTGAGGAAGTGTATGTGTGTGTGTGTGTGTGTGTGTGTGTGTGTGTATGTGCGTGTGCGTGTGTGTGTGTGTGTGTGTGTGTGTGTGTGTGTGTGTGTGTGTGTGTGTGTGTGTGTGTCTGGTGGGGGGTGTAAGCATGGCCTTGGGCTGGTGAATGATGAGATGATGGTAAATGCTGTAGTGGGCCCTCAAACAGGCACCATAAATCAGCCGCAATGAGGGTCAATGGGGAGGTCGGGACGCTTGTGCCTCCACAGCCGGGGAACAATAGTCCAGCGAGACCTTTTTAAAACAAACTCCCACTGCAATTTCAACGCATCTCGCTTCCTGTAAAACACTTAAGCATTGTTCTCTAATTTTTAATTAAGCCTCAGATTATGTTTTTGTATTGCATTTGCTGATACATTGTAATGTTCACTAGTATTGTTTCTTTTGGTGTTTTATTTTTATGCATTTTCATTGCAATGCAGTCCAGTGTGATAACAGAGCGTCTAAGCTTGGTGGGACCTGAGTGTGTCTGTGTGTTTTGGTGGTAGGCCTTTTGTTTTGCCTTTGTGCCCCGAAGGCTCATGTTTCCGCAGAAGCAGCTCTGCTGTCCAGAAAAAAGAGGTCGCTGCAGCACTGCACTGACTTTACCCAAGGCTATAAGTTCCATTCCACTCCAGAGATTAGATTTCTTGAATCTGTCTGTGTGTGTCTGTGTGTGTATGTGTATGTGTGTGTGTGTGTGTGTGTGCCTGCGTGTGTGTGTGTGTGTGCATGCGCGTGTGTGTGCCTGCGTGTGTGTGTGCATACGCACGCGCGCGCGTGTGTGTGTGTGTGTGTGTGTGTGTGTGTGTGTGTGTGTGACACACTGGTTCCATTTGGAGTCACCTACCAGCCCATGTATAAACATGTGTGTTAGCGCATAGTGTTTTTTGTGTCCAGATCAGCATGTATGTTGGCCTGATCACCACCGAAAACAAACATAAGGTCACTCCTGAGGACACTGAGGGAGAATAATAATGCTTTGGTTCACTCCTGAGGACACTGAGGGAGAATAATAATGCTTTGGTTCACTCCTGAGGACACTGAGGGAGAATAATAATGCTTTGGTTCACTCTGGTTTAATGGCCGTGGGCACAGAGAGCATGGGGGGCCTGATCTGTTGTTTAGCGTGACTAGCGGCGCTGACTCACCACATCAGCCTCGCAGGCAGCCGCACTGATGTGGTCAGGTTAGGTAAGCGTCCAGCAGGAAGCGTGCAGACGCCTCGGGCCCCATAGCCCATTGTGTCCTGAGCTTGGTAGGTTATCCATGCCGAGTAGTTTGAAGGGATTCAGACGCCATGCTTGAGGAAGAGCAGGAGTTTTTTTTTTTTTTTTTAAAAAGACTGATTCCCAGGGACTCTTCAGGTGTTTCAGGGATTGTTTTTGAAAGGACAGAGAATCTGGGTAGATCTTTAATAGATGCTCAAATATGTAGCATCTACTGCCGCAATATGGATGTATTTATGTAATACATTGTATTTTTTCCTGTTTTTGTTCATTACGTAACATAACTGTTGTTTACTTCAACGACATTGATCTGCTGAAAAGCTCATTTTAAAATTGATTGAGGTAGTTCCATCAGAAACGTTATACCGCCTGCTGATTATTCAGATTGGTGGGTGTGTAATTCTCTCAGTAGCGAGCGCTTTTAGGTCAGCGAGCGCTGTTCTGCAGAGTTTGGAGAGTGACAGAGAATATTAATCCCTTTTGCCACACTTGACATTAGTCAGAGTCCTAAAATGGCAGGCAAGACTGCAGAGCCGGGGAGAGTGCACTGCACTGAGGAGAGAGAGCAGGACCTGCTTATTACTCTGCTCCGTATTTCTGGCTGGGAGCTGTGCTAGTTTTTCTGCAGTGCTATGGTTCTAATTGTTTGTTATCAGGAATAGAATTATGAAACAAACAAAATGGCACAACACACATGAGCTGATAAGGACACTTCATTTTTAGTGCATTTAGTACAAGAATATAAACCTATACTTACATTATGTCTACTTGAAGGGTAGCAGCTCGTGTTTATTGCTAATGTTTGTTAGCCATATACAAGATGTTCCCATCTAGTTCAACGTGAGTAGCATCAATAAGCTAACTCCTTTGCTCTCTCCTACCACCCTGCTCAGGATGAGTACCTGAATGAAGCTGTGGACGCACGAGTGATAGAATACGAGGACAACCGGCCACTGCTGGACCTGTTCCTGCAGAAGCCCATGGGCATGTTGTCCCTGCTGGATGAGGAGAGCCGCTTCCCCCGGGCCACTGACCAGACCCTTGTGGGTAAGGGAATCTGAAACAACACGAGAAGTGCAGATGATAGGACTAAATGTCTGGATTATATAAACATGGCCATAGCAATGTGGTTACAACAGCAGGGTGCAGCAGCACTGCCACTAGAGGTCTGTTACCATAGCAATAGCATGACCACCATAAAGGTTTTGTCACTATGGTGATCATAAAATCATTAAAGCTCAGGAAATCCAGCAGTGATGTGACTATTCAAGTGACGTAATGGATGACGGCTGGCTAGCATGAAATTGTCTGGTGGCAGAGTTTGATATTGATATTTGTACAACTACACAAACACATGGCTCCTCCTAAACATCCTCCTATCACTACATGCACTGAGAATCAAACATATGCACAAACACTGAGGCATGTACAAATGCAGACAGAAACAAATGCAGAGAAGATATCTTTTCACAGGGAAATAATCTTTCATCTTTTGATAGTGGTTAGAACATAAAGGCATTGAAATGTGTATCTCCTCATGATTACAGAAAAGTTTGAAGGCAATCTGAAGTCCAAGAACTTCTGGAGGCCAAAACGAGTAGATCTTGGCTTTGGCATCCACCACTATGCTGGCAAGGTACGACAAGTATAGCCACAGTCTTTGTCAGTGTTTCCAGAGGGACTAAAACTATTGTCATTCTTCCCTCATCAATGTCTTACATTAACAAATGTAGTTTTCTGTTTCTGTGTGTCTCATTCTAAACTCACATCTCTTTTGTTATTCCTGGTGGCTTTTCTAGGTGGTCTACAATGCAGGGGGGTTCCTGGCCAAAAACAGAGACGCCCTTCCTGCTGACATCGTCCTGCTGCTGAGGTCATCGGAAAATGAACTCATCCGAAAGCTGGTCACCCATCCACTCACTAAAACAGGTAAACTTTACAAGGCTGTGGCCTCCTTAAGTCTAGCCTGCCATTGGTTTTGTGAATGGTGGCAATAGATAGGTGTCTTCTGTGGTGGTGAAGGATATCTAGAGAAACTCCCCTTCCTCTTACTTGTGTTTTAGGAAAGTATTTTATAGTGACAGTTTTTGTTATAGTTTTTGAGAAATACAAGATGGCCTAAAACAATGAGTCCGTTGATACCATGATTGTGACTTTTCTTAAGGTTGCTTTGTGAACATACCAGAAGTAGTAAGTAAGTATGAGTGCCGTGACCCGGATGGGAGTGAGGATTTAGGGAGGTGAGTGTAACGGAGGCAGACTGAGCTAGCGTGCTAGTTGCCTGTGTAAATCCTCACAGCCCTAACCTTAAGAACGCTTCTAACCGCTGAGTTGGAAGCCTGGGCTTTTAGCTCAGTGGTTAGAGCGTTCGTCTTCCATGCCGGTGTGTGTGTCAAGGTGGCGGATTCGAGGCCCGTGAGCGGCGAACGAACCGACCTTGTGACACAATCAGTTGCTCTAATGTGTAATAAAAATGATGAATCAAGAATGATGGCTAAGGCTCCTCTGTGGGACCACCCCTCGGACAGAAACCAAACCAGTGCATATCCCTCTTACAGTGAAAACCCCTCCGCATCTCAGCCAGGCTTTTGCTACCAAAAGCTGGCCCTTGCCGTGTGAGTACCTACCCCTGGCAATCGCAGGCTTCCTACTAACACCTCGGCGCCAAGTGCCATGCATCACAGAATCAAGCAAGAGGCGCATAATCACTTTTTAATGTGGCCTTAAATATGTTTAACATCCCTCCCGACCACGGCCCCGTGAGCACTAACAGACTTCCGTAATGCTTGTCATTTACAGTAATCGTTGCCTGATTTCTACAGCCTCCACCCTTGTCCCAAACAGTCTCACTGAAGAGACTCTCAGAGCTCTCCGATCTGACTAAACAGTCCATAGGCCCAGCCATAGACCCTGCTGCCATAGTCCATCATGCTCTCCCCAAATCTTCAAAGAGTTACCCCAGAAAAGCTGTTGGCAGTCAGTGTAACGCTACAATAGTGTCAAGATGTGCAACTCTCACAGTAACTACTGTGGAATACAGTTCTATAATCAGAACTGCATAAGGTACACTTTACTGTACACTGAATAAAGGTCAGGCTTATTCTTATACTTGGAACCCGCGCATTATAAGTATAATGCCATCTTGAAGGTCTAATGTAGTTACACAGCTGGAGCAAGCTCATATCTGACCTTATGGCTTTGCTTACCAGCTGTTGCAATTTGGACTCCCATTCTTTCTCCAAGATTCCTGATGATTTTTAACACCTTTCTTTGCATAGTACGTTTGATGCCAAAATGCCGTCTTAACTCGTGGAGAAATTAAGACTGTTTCGTATCATATCTGTCTCCATTATATTTTAGCCCCTAATGGGCCATAATCAGCAATCTCTCTGTCGAGGTTTAACCACTGTTGGGGCATTTGATTCAACCTGGTGAAATCAGAGAATGATTCATTATTAACATCAGTCAATGAGTCCCTTAATGTGTTACTGTGATGACAACTTCTTTCTCCATCCCAGGTAACCTGGCTCACACCAAGGGCAAAGCAATGGGCACAATGCGAAGTCATCGTACCCCGCAACGCACCATCAACTTGGCCAAGGTATGGAGCCTCTGCTGAACTTCAAAGTGCTCGGCCCAGTTATCTGTTTTTGTTCAGGGGTATTGTTCCTCACTAGTTTCTTTATTACTCTGTAGTTCCTCTCCTTGGCAGTTGACCCACTAGTAGATTTGAATCGCTCTCTTTTGTCTTGCACAGTTTCCAGCTTTAACTGATCTTAAATGCTTCCTTCTTCACATCTTTCTTCCTCCTCTCCCTCGCTTCTCTTCAAGATGGGAATGCTTTCTTTTTTCAGTTTTTCCACCAGCGAGGTAACAGTGCTCCTTTCCTCTGTGCAAGTTTCCCCCCACACGTGCAATGTCCATCCAATCACCTCACATAGTCTCAACCACTCTGAGAAACAAGCATACACACACACACACACACACACACACACACACACACACACACATACACACACACACACACACACACACACACACACACACAAGCGCGCGCGCGCGCACACACACACACACACACACACACACACACACACACACACACACACACACACACACACACACACACACAGTTGCGTAGCTGTAGCCCATGACCTTGTCCTTGTCCCATCAGACCTATGTGGCCATATACAGTATGCACACATACATATAATTTCATATGTATGTATGTCTGCCTGTATTTGTGAGCATGCTGCATGTCTTTTTGTAATGTTGGACTCCATATGAGTAGATATACACAGTTGTGCTCATAAGTTTACACACCCGTGCTAAGGCTGACTAAAAAGGGGAATAAAAAAATCATCCTAATAGCTGGTTTGTTTTGCATTGAGAGATGATCTTGTGGAAAGTACCCATGCTAATATAGGTATGGTGAAGTTTGTGTATGAAGTGGTATGTGATGATGTGCAGGGGCGGAGCCAGACATTGTAAACATTCGGGGCTTAGCCCATTTAATTTTTTTTTTAAATAACCCCTTAAATAATGACTTTTAGTGAATTTTGTGTAAACTAATGGACACATTGAGACTTAAAAAATGTGAAACTAACATTCAACAGATTCAAGGTATCTGACTGGCACACTGTGTAAAATTATAGTTTTGGGTCTTTCAAGAGGCAATATCTGTTCATATCTGTTTAGCATGTACTTAGTTAATTAAGCGTTTCTTATGGTTTGTATATTATAGTATTTGTTTATTTTCATTAGGCTATTGTTTGATATGACATTATTGTTTATTATTGCTATTCTCCTTCTTCCTCTTCCCTGATCTCATCTGTGTGACAAATATATAGAATATCTTATACTATAATATACATAATATTATGATATAATTACAGTATGGCCAGTCATCATGATACAAGGGTATTTTAGAAGGAATGCATTATCATCTTGACATAGGCGTTTCTAAATTATATTAATTTTGTAATTTAGCAAGATTATTCATAGGTTTCATCAGGTCCCTTTACACAGGTGCATAAAATCAAGCACCTAGATTATGAATGCAGACTGCATGGTGCTTGATTAACACACTTATGGAAAGGGCCCTTTCCTCTCAATATATCATTGTAATGTTTTTTTTTTAGTTAATAATTAGTTAGGCAGCCAAAACAACATAACATGACTTTTATATTTATGTGGACTCTTGGATTATAAGATCTGTGGTGGTGGATAGGATATCAACAAGGTTTTAAGGTAGGCTAACAGTTACCATTCTTTTGTGCAACACTGAAAAGTTGACATGGGCAGATAACTGTTAATGGGTTTTTCTGACATTTCAAAACAGTGTAGCCTAATTTATTACAAGACGAGGATCACTTTGTTTTGGGAGCTGGAAGTTCTTATTCTGCAGTAGGCTTAGCTAGCCTATGAGAGTACTGAATTTGCCTTTTCCGCCGACGAACGAGGACATTTAGGGAGCTAGCCAAGTAGCCTAACGTTAGCCTGCCTAACTGACTGAAAGCTCTTAACGTGAAATCACCAACCTGAAACAACACCATCCGTCAGTTCACTGGGCGATGCTGTTGCTTGAACGGAGCTGGGTGGTCTTTTAAAAAACTTTCTAATATCCATAACGTTTCAACAACATGTACACAAAGTGTTTTATCACAGACTGTAAAAGTGACAGACTTCTGACAGAGGCTTTTTGGAACACCGAAGCCATGACGTAGCGTTGTCAAGGCAGCATTTTCACTGGATCTAAACAAATCAATCTAACCATTGAAATCACCATAGCGGAGAGACCTGGCATAGATCATGTAGCAAGTCAAATTTTTTTTCAATATTGGGCTTTGAAAATAAGGGATATATTTCCTCAGTAATAGAGCATTTTGTGACATTTATAGAGAAACCGAGGGGAAGTTATATTGGAAATAAGAGTTGCCGGGAATTTAAAACACTAAAAAAAGATTCGGGGCTTTTGAAAAAAGATTCGGGGCTTAAGCCCCCTAAGCCACCCCCTAGCTCCGCCACTGATGATGTGGGGCTATTTTAATTCCAAAGGCCATGGGAACTTTATCAGGATGCATAGTATCCTGGATCCATGAAATAACTGGCCTTTAAAAAAATAAAAATCTGCCTGCCTCTATGGGAATTTAACATAGGGCTATGTATACTTATCCCCTCTGTATTTTAAGGAAGAACATTATTTATTTACGATATATTATTTATTCACAAAGAAAATTGGTGTCCTTAAATGTTGGATTTGTCCTCCTTTTTTAATTAGGCATTAAGATCAATTTCCAAAAGATGATTTTTATTCCTGTTTTTAGTCAACTTTAGCATGGGTGTGTAAACGTATGACCACAACTGTACAGTATATAGATATTTTCATTGCTGAGTAAACTGCATCATTTGTCTTTCTGAAAGTATTGTATGTAGACTACATTTAGTTGTGGTTGAGACAGTGATTGCATATTTATGGCTAGAAATTGTGACTTGCTCTCCTCATTGTACAGTTCTTGATTATAACAAAATTACATGACAGTCTTAAGCAGTAACACTTTTGGAATTGTTTTCCATTTGTCAAAGCAACTTAAATGTAAACCTACTGTACAAACCAACAGTTTTCATCAATCAGTCCATGATCCCATATGGAACAATTGCCTCCTATGCTTGATCTTGATGTGCACATGTGCACAGTTATCCTTTCAGTCGGAAAATTCACATCAAAAGGATCCTGCTGGTCAACACAAAAAACGATTGCCTTAAGAGGCCGATTAGAGAGAGAGAGTGTTAAAGTACCCCACATACCCTTTCTCTTTTGTACTGTGAAACCTGCCTCCATATGAAGAAATACAAAATAAAAGCCTACCTTACATACAACATATGTAACAACTCAAGGTTCACTTGACCATGGTGCTGATTAGCATACATTTACATTGTTAATGAGTCCCCTTTATGTAGCTGGCCAGATGAGAAGGCCGTCTGCCTGTCAGTTATGTTATGTCCAGGAGGGAGGATGCATGTCTGTCTTTCCCGAACTCTGATGAGGTCTAATTCTTCATTACTGGACTAATGACATGGTTAATTTTCTCATGCACCCCTATTAGAATGTAGAATAGCTTGGGGATCTCTGTTTCACTGAGGCCCAGACTTTTTTCCCCCACAGTGCTGCGATAGACGCAAAGGATTGTGGGGAAAAAAAAGCTCCAGCCTTCATTTAGTGGTTCATTAGTTGGGTGATGCTCTATTTAAAGCCACTGTGTTTTCACATGCTAGAATGATAGGAACTCAACTATTACCATTGGCAGTGGTTCAGTTCACTCAGATGTGAAGGGAGGCATTAGCTTTGTACTAAGTGTACCTCATAGATGCACTATGGGCTTTAAGTAGGGCTAGACCTTTTTTTGTGGAAGGTATTGAACGTGTTGAACAGTCACAGTGCTGTTTTCACAGAATGTTCTCTTCTTTTTGCATGCCAGGCTGACGCTTGTCCAGAGGTCATTATCCATTATTTTTCTGTCTGTGCTCAATGTGTGCGTTCACGTCCTGTTTTTGTGTCTATGCATTTCTCTTGCAGCCACGCTTTGGGAACTTAACGCTCAGCCCTGAAAATGTAAACACGCTTGCCTTGCCCACTGTACATTACCAAACGGTGATTGAGGATATGCACTATAATGTGGTTTTGATGTGTCTTGTTCCTCTTTCTTTTAAAAAAACAGAACAGAACATCTTTTTTTTTTTTAAAGAACAGCACCTATTACTCTCCTCTTCTTCTGATTCGTCCTCTATTTTCAAGAGCATAACAAAATGCGTAATTGCAACAGAAAGACTCTCTGAAGCTCAGTCTTTTCCCTGGTGTGGCATAGACTAATGACCAAGGAAAAGCCACTTTAGAATAGACTAGCAGAATATAATTCTTATTATGTGCATCATGCATCAGGCAGGTTACTGAGTGTGTGTGTGTGTGTGTGTGTGTGTGTGTGTGTGTGTGTGTGTGTAGGGGGATGGTGCCGATAATACTCATCACCCCAGAGAGACAACCAACATGAGGACACAAACAGTGGCCTCGTACTTCAGAGTAAGAGACATTTATTTCACCATGATATTCCAGAGATAACACTTCATGTACTTGACTGTAAACAAGGTAGGTTAAATCTTATCTCTAGCCAGGCAGGACCATGTCTTACTCCACTGGTAATTGATAATATTGATCTGCATCAGCTTGCAAATGTGGAACAGATTTGTCCACTGTGACAGCTACATTGTGATCCAATCTCTGCCAAGCAATTGCCTCATCTTATTTGCACATTATTAAAAAATAATGAAATACTGAAATAATGAAATATTCTGAACGCCGTCATCAGTTAGTCCTTGAGTAAAATCTGCCTTTAAAGTATTATGTAATTCTAGACTGCATAATGAATCCTTACACAGGCCAGTTCAACTTCACACATTATTATTAGTACCAGTAACTGGTACTAATAATAATTACTATCAGCACCGCTGTCGTTTTCCAGTACTCCTTAATGGACCTGCTGTCTAAGATGGTGGCCGGCCAGCCACATTTTGTGCGCTGCATCAAGCCCAACAATGACCGGCAGGCCGGCAAGTTTGATCGGGAGAAAGTTCTGGTGCAACTGCGCTACACCGGAATCCTGGAGACAGCCAAGATACGTCGGCAGGGCTACTCCCACCGGATCACCTTTGTCAACTTCATCCAGAGGTGAGGGGATCTGCAGAGTAGTGTACTTAAAGTGCATCAGTCTAAAAACATGCCAGGATTGCCATTGTTGTATTTGTTAGTCTGTTGCTATTTATTTCTATGACCTTATAATCCCTGAAATGACTGCTGTCTTGTTGTGTTGGATTTTGTATGTATTTAGGTACTACGTCTTGGCATTCCGAGCCAGTGAAGAGCCACCTGCAACTCCAGAGACGTGTGCAGCCATCTTGGAGAAAGCCAAACTGGAGAACTGGGTCCTGGGCAAAACAAAGGTGATCTCACTGCTAACCATAACACCTTCCCTCTAATGACACTTTCAGCACTGCCAACACCCTCTTTACTCATTCTGTGTGTGTGTGTGTGTGTGTGTGTGTGTGTGTGTGTGTGTGTGTGTGTGTGTGTGTGTGTGTGTGTGTGTACGTGCGCATGCGTGTGTGTGTACGTGCGCATGTGTGTCTTTGTCAGGTGTTCCTGAAATACTACCATGTGGAGCAGCTGAACCTGATGATGCGTCTGACCACCGAGCACATCGTGCTGGTGCAGGCCTGTGTGCGAGGCTGGCTGGGAGCCAAACGCTACAGGAATGTTCTGAAGCAGAGGCAACAGAGTGCTGTGGTCCTGCAGTCAGGTGAGGGCTCCTGCTGATCAGACTTTTCCCTTGTCTCTGTACACTCTACTTTTTTGTTATTTGTTTCACATGAAGATTTTATGCTGTGTTTGGGTCCTCTCTACAATGTTCTGTCCACTGCTATCTACCTCTCACTTTAGCATACAGAGGGCAAAAAGCCCGGAAACAGGTTGCTGATGACAAAGGCAAAGCCAAATATGAAGCCAGCATTATTCGTTTGCAAGCAAGTAGGTTCTTTTGCAACTGGTTATTCTACTTTTTTTCCTCCATTTTTGTTATCACTGTATTGACCTACTGTTACCAACCTTTCTAGTCTGCAGAGGGTATCTTGCCAGAAAGATGTGTAAGGAATTACTGGATGAGAAGAACAAAGCTGCTGCCAAAATCCAAGCTCACTACAGGGGCCACAGAGAGAGGAAGAGCTTTAAAAAGAGGAAGTAAGTTTCTGCCTCAGGAGGACTTCACTGTCTTCTTTGTGTGTTTGCCTGGTGTGAGACTCGTTCTGATGCAGACACATTGATAAAGCCACACTTGAGTTTAAAGCACTGCTGCAAAAGGGGACCGTTTTACCATCACATCTGTGTGTTTAATGTTGTAAAGTGAACACCTAATACAGTTTTTATTGTTGATTGGTGTCTTGTCACAATCCACGTCTTTTTGTTCATCACCAGAGAAGCCATGGAGCAGGAAAAGGCCCTGGAGGACATGCAAGAGGATATCACGCCAACGCAGACCCCTGTCCTTACGGAAGACGAGGCCACCCCGACGCAGACCCCTGTCCCTACGGAAGAGGTGCTCACCCTCGCAGATGAGGCCGGACATCCAGGCCCGGCCTGTGGAGCCGCACAGGCTGAGCGTGAAGCGACGGGAGAGGACGACGAAGCCAAGGCTGCCATCGTCCTCCAGAGCAACTACAGGGGCCACAAAGAGAGGAAGAAGTACAGGGAGCGTAAGAAGACCCTGTCCGGGGAAGAGCTGGCCATGCCCGCGCCTCCACCCGTGGACGATTATGAGCCCGAGCTCGCTGCCATGCAAGAGGAAGAGGAACAGCTTGAGCAAGCGGAACCAGCCGGGGAGAATGAGTGTGCCGAGGGAGAAGCAGATACGGAACAGGAAGCCAAGGCCGCCACGGTCCTCCAGAGCAACTTCCGAGGGCACAAGGAACGCCAACGTCTGGAAAAGGAAGGGAAGATTCCAAAGAAAGGGAAGAGAGGCTCGTGTATCAGTGTGCCACCGTGTGTTGACGAGGAGTTTGACGAACCATTTCCCGAGCCTCCTCCATTGGATGAGGACATGGAGGCAGTAGAGGTGCTGGAGGCTAGTGAGAAGGTCACTACGGAGCAGGAGGACATGAAGACGCAAGGAGACACAGCAGAGGTGCAAGGGGAGGCCGCTGGGTCCAGCGGGGAGGGGGATGAGGAAAAGGCTGCCGTGGTTCTCCAGAGCAACTTCAGGGGCCACAAGGAGCGCAAAAAGCTGCAGGAGGAAGGGAAGATCCCCAAGAGGAGGGAGGCAGCGTGTCAGCCTCCAGCTGAAATGCCAGAGTCAGAGCTTGAGATAGAACTGGAGGCAGAAGGTGGGCCTGAACCAAAGCAGGAGCCAGATGGACAACAGCCTTGTTCAAGCCAGCCAGACATGGAGGAAGAGAAAGCAGCCACTGTCCTCCAAAGCAATTTCCGGGGTCACAGAGAGAGAAAGAAGCTCAAGGAGAAGAAGACAGAAACTCAAAATGAAAAGGGATGCGAAACACATATGGTGGAGGAGATGAGGACTACAGAAGTTAATGAGATGGTGGAAGCGGAGGTCCTGGAGGTCTCCGACATCCACGTGGAGCACAGCACACACATATCACAGCAGAGTGAGCTCTATGAGGAAGAGCAGGCCGCTGTGAAGATCCAGAGCAACTTCAGGGGCTACCAGGACAGGAAGAACCTAAAGGCTACTGGCCAGCGAGAGGCAGAGGAACTGGAGAACTTCTCCAAACAGGTACATGAACAGAACTCATCCAAGTCCTATAGTATTCCAAACCTTGTGACCAATTTTAAACCCAGTAAAAATATAGATACTCTGGCATGAATGTTTTCCCGTCAGGGCCATGGATCGAGGTCAAGATCGTATAAGAGCCATTAAAAGAACTTAGTAGACATGGCAAATATGTTCAGCATGTTCAGAATGTGTGCCAATTTGTTCTGGGGGACTGGTTGTCCTAAAGGAACAATGCTCTAAGCTCTTATGTTTGTGAATTTTAGATCTCTCAGTCATCACAGGAGTGCTTTACCGTGCAGATGAAACTGAATGAGATCATCCTTGCCCACCAGATGGACCCCAGCAGCAATGGCATGTTCATGAAGGGAAAAGCTGTCAATGGCTTCGCTCATCAACACTCAGGTTGGTGTCACTGCAATGGGCCTGATTTAGAAACCCGTTGAGTTTGAGATCATCTCTGCACCAAATCATAGTACGAGCTGTTCTGTACTCAGACAAATTTATAGACATTTTGAGTTTTTCAGACATTAAATCTGCAGCAAGATTCTGTAGCTCAGGGTGAGCTATTTCCAGGACAAGGGCATGCTTTCATGAATAAAAAAAATGGGGGTGTTACTGGCAGCCTTAACATGCCCTTAAACTGCATTGCAAGGGTAAATGATTTATCAGGGGCAAGCATGTGTTATGGTTTGTCCACAGTTTCAGGCAGACTGCTTTAACCGACCCCAATGATTCTTTATCTTCATGAACATTCCTGGCTTTTTATAGAAACAATGATAACGTAAAACTGAGTCTGATGACATCACGTCTGATGAAGGGCTAGTGCACTGAGTGACATAGTGGGTGGATGGAGAGTTCCATGTGTTACAGTGGGGAGTGCCCAATGACCCTGTATTTTACTGGTGATACTTATTTAAGACCTATGCTCTATAGAGCTGATTCACTATTTTTAACTTTCTCATGCAGTCAAGTCAGCCCCCCCCCCCTTCTCCCACTGCCTCAGGTGCAGAGGCAGATTGAAAAAGCCCAGCTCCTGTTATTGTCTGCCAGCTGAGATGTTATCAATGAATGAAGTTCCCATTTTCTCTCCCATGGCACCTGATCATATCAGGTGCAACAAGGGAAAAAAGAATAAATGTGTGTGTGTGTTTGTGTTTGGGGGGGGGGGGTGTAGATGTCAAGTGCTAAAACAGGAAACAATGATTCTTGGACGAAGATGTGTTAACAGCAAACTCCCAGTGCGGCCCAGGATCTGTTGGATTGATTCTGTTGGGTGATATGTGTAATTGCTATGGGAGTGATGAGCCAGGGAAGGGAACACAGCAAAAGTTCAGTGAAAGAGTATTTTTTTGCCATCAGCAAATTTGTCCTGACAGCTGTGATTCTATTAGCTGTGGCTTCATCACATGTTCACACAGAACATGATTGTTGTGTCTGGAGCAATTACTTTGAGTTGCCCTGGTTTCCCATTCTTTTGATTACTTCACTGTGCATTGGGTTACAGGCTCACTATTCCATTTGCTGTGGTGTGTTGTACATGTCTGTAAGCCACATCTTGAAATTTTGTGTGTGTGTGTGTGTGTGTGTGTTTACATGAGTGTGCCTGCATGTGTTTCTGGCTAACCTTTTTATTACCTATTAATCAAAGCCTAGAGAATGGTTCTCATGGGCCAATCAATTCCTTAATTGATTTATCCCATACAGACAGAATTGAACTGCTTTACACTGTTTCACTTACTATATCCAAGCAGCCACACCTGTGTAGCATGTACAAAGAACTTTGTCTTTCTTGACTGGAGGAAATTATTTAAAGGAGTTTTTTTCCAAAATAGGATTAATCCTCTTCAAATGTTATTAAAATATGAAATAAAACAAAAATAATTAGTGAAAACCTATGTGACATGCGAATATTTTTAGTAAACAAATATAAATGTAATTTTGATGCATGTTGAGTAGGTGAGTAATGGACACTTGGATCTTGGACAATGAATCTTAAAATTTGTAATGGCCCGTACACTCTTTTCTGGAAGTGTAAAAATAGTCCTTTAGCTACAAAATAATATTATGTGTAATTTTCCTAATTTATTTCTCAAAGTTCAGTCTTGTCTTGTTGCAATCACATACTCTCCCATAATGCTTTTAGCATAATAAGCTGATAAACAATTCAACATGGAACCAGATTACCCGCAGGCACCCATCTTAGTCAGAAATACAACTGAGTTATAATTTCCATTTTGAATGCCAATCACATTGCTCTTTATACAAAAGGTCATTAAATGTTAATCAAGTTTCAGTTGGAAAGTGCGTCTGCAATTACAGTGACCATTAATATTAAAGCCCCTGAATTGGCTTTATTCCCTTTGAGCAATCAAGGCTGTCGACCTTTCAGAAAGCGTGTACAAACATGAAGCTTTTTTTATTCTCTTTCTCATTTGGTCTTCCTGGACATTGATGAATTGTTCCTGAGGTCGCTCTCTTGGGCTTACCCCAAAAAGTTATTGGGAGGGGAATATGATGATTATAGATCAGGTTAAATAAAATATATTTACTACAAGGTCAACAAGAAAGTCAACTAGATAGTGTTTAATACAAAAATATGTTTCTCTGCCTGTTGAGTAAGTCAATGCAATGAAAAACCCTGTACCCTGCACAAGCCAACACACTGATATACCTCTTAATAGAGGGGAGTAGGTCAGTGAAAGCCATAAAACACACTGTGAATGGTAGGGGATTTCTGATTGATTGCTGTTGGAAAAATGTAAAATACTTACGTCCCAGGTACAAGCCACCAGCAATGGTCTCACGCTCAATAAAGACGGGGCGGTTAGCTTTTCACTGTGGAAAGTGCTTGTGTGCGATCCCACTTCGGGTAGCCCTCTTTTTTCCCCTCAGCGGCTGCTTTGAAAGGACCCCATTGAAAACAACATGAGAATTACTAAACTGCCAAAGCTCCAACCAGCAAGAGCCTTTGTGTGCGCCCCTCTTCACTGGCTTAGATGAAAGACCTTCTCCTCTGCCTCGGCATTGTGTGAAGCATATTGAAAGAGCTATTTTCCTTCAGCGCTTCTCTAAAATGGAGAAAGGATAGTTTTGACAGACCATAATAGTCCCTGTTCACGTCTTAATCGCATGGTGCTTTTTTTTTTTTACAGGAATTCAATACATTTCCAGCCGTAAAGTCATGAACGAGAAAAGTGGCAGAGTTAGATGCTGTTGTTAACAACAAAAGCTGAAAAAAGCTGATAAGAACAAAAAAAGCTTGATGCTGTTGTTAATGTGTTAATGTGTTATTCTGTTTTTTTTTTTTGTTCTGGTCGTAGTCGACACAAAGCAGACACGCACTCCTCGGCGAACGCAGAAACCAAAGACGCTCAACACGCCGGAAGATTCTACATATTACACCCTCATTCATGTGAGTTTGTCACTTGTGCATCTGTGAACTCTTAACACTTGTTTTTAATTCTGACTACTTCCAAGTCATAGGCAATCTTCAGTTTGTTCACCACAGTGTGTGGCAAGTAATAGTTTGGAAAATACCTTACACGGCTAAATAATTGACCTACCGTAATTTCCCAACTATTAGCCGCGGCTTATACATTGATTTTGCTAAATTTCTTCAGCTATGAGGTTAATACACAGGGGCAGTTAATATGGTATTAATATGGTTTTGTTTTTTTAACTTGCATAAAACACTGTCCTGCGGCTTATGCACAATGTGGCTAATACACAGGAAATTACTGTACAAATAACATATTACTGATTTTTGTGCAGACACACAATTCAAGTGAAACAGGATTTCGCTGAGCTGTGCAGGGCTCATGGTAGCATTGCCTACAGGTGAAGCAGTATGAACCATCCAGTGCAAAGTGCTTTGTTTCTGCTCTTCATATGTAGGTAGCATTAGCCTTTACACCCAGATGAAGATGTAGCCAGGCCTCTAATCCAGTTTTATAATCCCTTTAGATGTCCTGTCTATTTCATCTGAGAGCTGTGGTATCTCTAGGATATCTGAAAGTGACCCAGACAATATTGTTCTTCATGTTGTAACCGTTCCTTTACGTTGTAATACGGTCCTTTACCCTAGGATTATACACTCTTAAAACAAATGTGCTGCGTTGTGAGCTGTGTCCAGATAAGGAAAACACAAGTTTGTGTTGGTTCCTTTTTTTAATTTGTTACACAAAATGTGTTGAAAACAACACAACTTGCGCTGAAAACAACACAACGTGTGTTGTTTTTTTTAACACATCTCTGTGTCCAGATAGGGACAACCGATTTGTTTTAAAGAGTGTATAATTGTCTTTTCCTTTATGTTGTTCTCTTACAGAGATCAGTCCAAGACGACAGGAGAAGGCCTAGGAAGCAATGGTAAGTGTGTATTAATGAAATCTAGAGTCTTAAGGGCCATTCACACCAAGAAGGAAAACTATAATGGCAAAAAAGGATTGCTTTAGCTAACATGAATGACAACGTCCAGACATTAAGGATATCTGAAAGTGACCCCGACGAAATTGCTCTTCATGTTGTAATCGTTCCTTTACGTTGTAAATGTATTTTACCCTAGGATTAGCCTAAGGTACCCAAACTACTAAGCCCAGATTCTGCAATGTCTATGCTATGATGTATATCAACACAAGTCACAGGATTGCTTTCAAGGGACAGTTTTTGAGAGATCAATTAAATCAACAGACCAGACAACTAATGCCCCCCCCCCCCCACACACACACACACAATACACAATACACATATACAATTATTATGAATTCTATCATACACGCACGTGTGCACACACACACACACACACACACACACACACACACACACACACACACACACACACCACACGCTTTGTGTGTATACTTTTGTTGGAGTTGACTGGCAAGATAAAATAGAGTCGTTGTGCCATTTAAGACTCCCCAGTAGAGTACACATTATAGGTGAAAGTAACAGATTCTCCTCCAAAAGGACATACTGCCTATTACAGCTGATACAGAGCAATATTTTGTCTGTTGTTTGACTCATTCACACACAGACACAGACCCAGAGAGTCACACACACACACACCGGCATTGTGCGAGTATTGTACCTCCTGCAGTCAAACTGACAGCCAGCCACAAAGCTGAACATAATGCTGGGAGGACTAAGCCAGCCACATTCCATCATTTTTGTGACACAAACACACACACACACACACACACACACACACACACACACACACACACACACACACACACACACACACACACACACACACACACACACACACGGGCATCATAATTTGTTTGCTGATAAATAAAGCTGGCTGTAGACAGGAGCCGTTTACTTGCCCCATTAAGAACAAGAAGGTCAGGAGGATAGATAGCGTCTGGGTATGCAGGCTGACAGCTGAAACAGGGGGAGGGGGTCAAGAGACAAAGAGGGAGAGAGAGAAGAGAGAGAGAGGACAAGGAGAGAAACATGCATCGAGGGAGAATGAGATGGACTGTGGAAAAAGGGCTCCATATGGAACCATACCAATGAGGACCACCTCCAGCACCATATATTGGACATGGGATGCAATGATGCAAAAGAGAATGGTCCAGTATAGTCCAACATTGGGTCAACAGTCACAGAGGCTCACAGAGATGGTCCCATAAGCGGAAGGGCTTCTATAAACAATGAAGAAACATGTCAGTTCATAGAGAATTGCACTGAGCCCTTCACATGAGAAGAGACTGTGGTTCATCAGGCTGAGAAATAGAGGAGCTGGAGAAGAGAAAAACAGAGGGCACTCTGGAGGAGAGGGATGGAGGCGATGGCCAGAGAGAAAAGGAAATGACACATAGGCCGCTGCCACCGCACACGGGCACACGGGAGAGAGAGAGAGAAATGAGGGAGACGAGAATGAGTGATGGGAAAATCACTAGAGGAAGAAACTGAGTGTCTGTGTGTGTGTGTGTGTGTGTGTGTGTGTCTCTCATACATATATAGACACACACACACACACACACACACACACACACACACACACACACACACACACTCAGACCAAGAGAGCTCAGCTGAAACTGAAATAATGGTGGTGCTGCTCCATGCTCGGCCTGCTATGAAACACAGTAATAAGCTTTATTTATGCCTTTGGCTCGCTGGACGCTCCTCCGACTCCACCCCCACCCCTATGGCTGCAGTGGGTGGTGTGCTCCCACATTGGGGGAATATCCCAGGGTCTGTCACTCCTGTCAGAGTAATGACTGCTGACAATCCACTCACACCCTCGTAATTGCATGTCACCATGACTCATATGGCTTTATCAAGTTTTTACTCAGCTGTTCTTCTCCTACTTGCTCTCCCTCAGATGACCTGAGCTAACTTAGGTGGCCTTAAAGGTTGTGTTCTAATGCACAGAGCTAACTTTATCTGCATAGAATACTCGAGTTGTTTCCCTCATTTGAGTATGAGTTGGATTTGTGAGGAAAGGAATCTAGACACAGAACAAAATCACTGGTCCAGAATCTCTTGTGATGACACAAGAACCTGGTTTGAACTAATTTCCAAAATGCAACCCAGACATATTATGTATTGTCCGATATAGGTGAGGCATCTAAGTGGATGGACTAATAAGTATTGCCCAAAGCTCTGAGCTCCTATTCTGTCTCCATAGTTTCCAGGCAAGGCCACAGCGAATTACAGTAAAGTTACGTTTAGATAGTTTTTAAGAGACATGTGTCCAGGCAAGTTGTCTCACGCAAATAATATATTATTTTGCTGTGAATACAGCGGAGGGAAGCTACCGGACATGGATGACCAGTATTACCAGGGCCTGTCTCCAACCAAGTCCAAGGGCGCCCTGTCCAGCGAGTCCCAGCTGCCTGGCGGCAGACGCACCTCTCTGGACCGGAGCAAACCCCCTGAGAGGCCTCTGTCTGAGCCCACGCCCCCCACTCTGCCTAAACAGAAAAGGTATGTCACGTGGCCTGCAGAGCATTCTTGGCCTGCAGAGCGTTTCTTAGTGAAGTTCATGTGCATGTATGTTCACACAGAGTCAGACACACACACACAAACACACACACACACACACACACACACACACACACATATATGTGTGTGTTATGTATATAACCCATGGTTGCATTGTGTGTGTGTGTGTGTGTGTGTGTGTGTGTGTGTGTGTGTGTGTGTGTGTGTGTGTGTGTGTGTGTGTGTGTGTGTGTGTGTGTGTGTGTGTGTGTGTGTGCGTGCGCAAATGCACGTGCATGCATGTGTGTGTGTGTGTGTGTGTGTTTGTGTCTAAATGGAAATACACATGCATGAAATGATGCTCTCACAATACCTCCTCAAGTGACTGTTGGGCTCATTCTATTCTCTCCCAGATTGGAGGAACTGGTTGGTTTTAGTCATTCTTTTTCTACAACCACAATGATGGACGTGCTGTGTGACCACTATAACATACTGTACATACAAACCTCCAGAAGGCTTTTCAGTAACTCTTTTTTTTGTCACTGTCTCTCTCTCATACCTCCTTTGCCTATCTCCACAGGCCATCCCTTCCAAGAATGCCCTCGACAGAAAGTGAAAAAGAAGACAATCCTTATGACTTCAGGAAGCTACTGCGGAAGACCTCTCAAAGACGAAGACTCATCAAGCAGTACTGAATGTATCACTTTGTGTGTGTGTGTGTGCATGTGTGTGCGCATGCTTGTGTGTGTGTGTGTGTGTGTGTGTGTGTGTGTGTGTGAGAGAGAGAGAGAGAGAGAGAGAGAGAGAGAGAGAGTGAAAGTGTGATAGGCCTTCGGTGAACCTGGGTCAACCTCACTCCTCTCAGATTGCTACAGTAATTATTTATTTTTCATCATCTATATCACTGGCATCAAGACAGAATCACACCACATTTCTCCTTGTTTATATGTAGAGTTTGTACATGTGTCCATAGTATACTGTGTGAATATAATGCAACAAAACCATTTTTCTCTGGGCTAGCTGAAAATCTATTCATCGACGGATCACTGTTATTCCTCGGTGCCACAGCTTTGGGAAAAACAAGCAAGCACTGTACAAATGGTTTGGTTATTTTACTAAATACAACTCATGCAATCTGTCATCTGTATAGTCTTGCAGAAAAGTCCTGTATATAAACTATACACAACACATATAATTTTCATCATTTTCAAAAATCCATGCACAGGATTAACTGAAGTCATGGTATCAGTTTAACTCTGAGATGTGGATCTAGGGATGTACATACTGAAAAATCTGTTTTATGTCAATGATCACTTCTTGTACATCAACTTCTGAATTATTGCCATTGCAGAAGACAATGTGAATTACCTCAGTGCTCTAGTGATGACAGTTTTAGTCCACTTTGAACAATCCAAATATTGACACAGTTATATCTACATGTAACATAATTTGGTTTCTAACAGACACACTAACATTTTATATTTGATTGAATTTAGCTGTTAAGACTTTAGAACACATCTGGCTGAGTGGTTTATTTCCCAATGAAATTCTCACTGTAAATAACTGATAATGGACACCAACTGTGCTGTGTCAGTGATGTTTTGATGATTGTTAATGTTGTTGTGTTGTACATACTGTTATCAGCCCCAACAGGAAGTGTGTAATATAACATCAAAGTGTAACCTTAAACACATTTTGTCTGGTTAACTAATTCTTATCATAAGCATAGAATCGTGGCCACAACATTCACATTCCATCACGTTTTTAGTTCTCTGGTGTTCATTATTTTTGACTTTTAAAAATACAATGTTTCTAATTTATTAGAAATCTTGTTCTGATTTCTGCATGTGTGTGTGTACTGTGTCTGTGTGTGCGCGTGTGTTTGTTTGTGTGTGTGTGTGTGTGTGTGTGTGTGTGAGGGGACATAAATATGTCTCCCGACTGATTTATGCTCCATGTATTAATATCATTATTATTAAATGTCTAGTGCTTTAAATTAATGATACCATTCCCAATATGGGCCTGTTTATGGGGAACAGACTAACTAACATACCTTTAACTTAAGTTAAAAGAAACACTGGGTTTGCACACGCCATACATCAAGGCATTACCTTACCATCTCTTTCCTGAAACGTAAGCTTTTCTTATGACATTTTCAAACCGAACACACCCAGAGGAGTGAGTGGCGGTCACTGACGCGAACATTATTGTTAGGGTCGTTTATAAGTTTGATGCGGACATCCCGTAAACTGTCTGAGGTTGATTGTGTGCGTTGTCTGCATCACTCTGCAGAATAGCAAAAAGGTATGCCACGATTATCTATGGCGGGATGGAGGCGATGCGAAATGTGTGGATTAATTTAGAACTTCCATTGGCGTTTGGCGCGTGCGTAATAGGCGTGTGCCCTCTAGTGCGCGTCTACTGGCAATAAATAAATGCATTTCTTCATTTTGATTCATGGGTTTTGCTTTGTCCAAGGCTATCAATAAATTGAAACCACAACCATTGCAGGAAATGTGCACTACATACGTCAGTCAAGTCACCCAAAAGTACAGTTCAAATTATCTTTATTGAAGTTGTGTATGGTACTAACGTCTCAGTTTTGGGTCATAATAAAGCAAGCTAAAAACGTTACATTTGTGGTATTGTGAAACCATACACACAAAAATACGAGGTGCCCAAAACCATAGATTAACCCAGTGTTGACGTTATGCTACATGGAGCACTCACTAACGCGCTTGCACTTCAGTTCTTTGGCTGAAAAATGTTGCGCGCCACTTCCAGTTATAGAGTATCGCTGAAATGCTTTACCGGAAGAAAACGGCGGAATTGTTTAGAATGTTTATCCCTTTCCCCAAAGTCTTGAATTTGGCAGGAAAGAAAAAATGCTCCAAATATGTGGTCACGACTCAGCACGCAACGCCCTTCGTCATGATGAGAATCACGTCGGAATTTCTCTTGGTGACGTGAAACTGGGTTAGCGCCACGCTACACAAGGCTTTTATGATTCCTAATGTCATTATACCCCTCGCTCTATTTTCCAAGTTGGACTATGATACGCACTAATAAAAGTGCACCTGGCACTTACCGGAAACTATTTCGAGCATTGCATTGGTCGTAAATCTGTCCTATTTTTCCCCTTCGATAGTCCGTTTTTTGGATTTGTTGCAAAACATCGTTTCGAAACACCTTTTACGCAATTCATTACATTGTGTTGACGCGCCGCGTCTTTGGAAAGTATGCTGTCAGGAAGAAGTGGTTGTTCATTTTAAACCGCGTTGCGCGCACAGCACAGCAGACGCCACGCAGTTTTGTGGTACCTGTGGAGGACCGAGATTTGAGACGGGAGGATACCTGAGTGAAGAGGGGGCAACGATCTGAAAGCCGTGTTCGTGTTTCCGTTGAATGCTCAATTGGATTTGCAACAGCTAACTGAAAAGCTGCCTGGACGCTTTCAGCACCACGCCTGCGAACAGCTCCCGTTTCCCCCTGACGCGTTTTTCCGTCTGGATGGGCACTATCTGTCTCCTTCTTTCGTAGTTGTGACTGACTGCAATGGCTTCTCACGGGTTTTGGTCTCTCGGTGGCCAAAATGCTGGTAATCCTAATGCTGGCAGCCAAAGCCCCAGTACACGTAAGTAAGGGCGAATAATACGAGTTCTGAGAACAAACATCACCATCAGCTATGAGTCTAATATCTTATACACTATGCACCAGAATATACTAAGCGGTAATATTCAAATCCTATGTGCATGGCAATATCATGATTAGCTCACAACGTGTGTGGGAAATGGGACATTTCTTATTGAGAACCTAGCCTAAATTTCCTAGTTCAAGGTTATGGTGATGATGTGAAAGTATGAAGCTTATTTCATTACGACGTGGCTGTTTTCATGTTTATTATTATGAATTCAGCTACAATATCAATGGCAAAATCGCGGTCCCATTATGTCAGTAATTGTTGAATTTTCATTGTGATATTGTAGTGGAAATATTGCCTGTAAATGAACTGTCCTCGAATTTCGCTTTGACTGTATTTGTTTAGCAAGAGCATGGTGTCAGGCAGCGGCCCAAAAATTTCCTGGTGGTCTTGGATCGAAATTATGTGGTACGTTCTTCTGAAATTATCCTCTGATTTTTTTGCACATTTCGTTGAGTGCTATCATATTCGTAATTATTTCGCATATATTAAAATGCATGTCATACCCCTCCGTAATTTAAGATTTTTTACATCAGTAATAGCCTTGTAAGTCAGCATGAAAAGGTTTATTGTTTTGGGTTTACGATTTATGACTTGAATTATCTCCGGCTTTGCTGAAGCACTGCTAAATGTCGGCGATGAAGCAGTCGACAAACCAGTCGACACATCAACCAAACAAGAGGAAGAGACACCGGCTGAGACCTGCGGTTGCAATAAACCATGTAATTGTTCTAAAGCAACCACCGGCTTTTCCGAGCTCTACTCAACAGGTACAAGCTGCCCCCCCCCCCCTTAATTTCCCCACGTTGCACCCATACATGCATTTCTGTATTCTGTTAATCTGAACAAAATAGTCTGTAATGTGGAAACTAGGCCTATGCTTTGATTTTTTTTACATCTTTCTTCAAATTGTTGACTTTTGTTTTACATAAATATCGAATGACCTAAAGCATTGTCTGCAAGTCTAATAATTTTACTTGAAACGATTATTTTCAACCGGTAGTCTGTTTGAATGCTTAGTGTATGTATTTTCTAAGGAAGCACCCTTTATCCGTTAATCATCAACCTGACCTTCCTTTGTCAAGGTTAAATGATCACTTAATCGTTACAGTGTCGTGTTTTCCATATTATCCAATTGCATTTTAATACTAAAATACATAGCAATTAAATATTTTACAGATCTTCTTCCTGCTCTGGATGGAGACATGAAGACAATGACTTTCCTCCAGGAGGTCGTGGATATCTTGTTATCCTATATTGTGGAGTCGTTTGATAGGTCAACGAAAGTAATCGATTTTCACTACCCTAATGAATTACTCCAAAGAAACAACTGGGAACTTTCCGATGAGCCTGAGAGCTTGGATGATATCCTTGTAAGTTGTCGGGCCACCCTGAAATACGCCATTAAAACAGGTAATTTGCATGCCCTTTTAACATTCGAGTTTTGCTTGAAAATGCTGGCTTTTGGGGTAGATTTAATTTATTTGTTATTTTAATGCCAGTGTGGCGATAAGTGAACAGCGTCTATGCTATTTGATCTTCCCCTTATTTTCCCCCTTCTATTAGAAATAAATTGACGGGTTTCACTAAATTACAAATGACCCTTGTCATTGTAAAGACGTAGCCTACTGTATCACAGATCTATTATTTCACCTTGCTAAAACAATACAGATTAAACCATGTAGACGGTAGAGCCAAATATTTAGGCCTTCTCAACCATGGGTAAAATTATGTTGGGCCATTCCCTAAAATCAAAGGCACAGACAATACACCAAAACATATTAGCATTTAAATGCCATTTTCACGGCCTAATTAAAATCTATAAGTATCATTAAATCTCTCTCATTTCATTTTCTATGTATAGCGCACCCCAGGTATTTCAATCAACTCTCTACTGGATTAGACATGGTTGGCCTGGCGGCGGATTGGTTGACATCAACTGCCAATACCAATATGTGAGTACTCCTGGCTCAATGCTCGACCACGTGGCGAGTTTCAGTCATTTCCTGCCCCAGGTTCCCCGCTCTGATGCCAACTTATTATGCGCCTGTTTCTTCTGATAGTGTTGGGAGCATCAAAGGAATCATTTGAAAGGAGTGAAATGAAAAGCCTGGCTTGAATCGAATCCAACATTAAATTATCCCCTCGCCCTTCCCCCAAGTTAGCTCCCTGAACATATCTTCTCGGCCATTCACGCTGAGAAAATTAAAATTATTTGAGCTATGACCATTAAAGGTTACTTTCAGGTTAGTCTGTGAAGTGTTCCTTAGAACTGCTGACAGGCTAGGCAAATTGCAGGCTAGGCAAATTGGGTAGTGCAGTAAAATGTAGATTTTGTCTATTCATTTACAATTAAATAACTAAAACTGAAAATCCTCCACATTTGGAAATAAGATGATTCAGAAGGTGTGGTACACATTATATGTTTAACATATTCTATTACAAATATTCCCTATCAGTAATTTATTTTTTCAGTCCATCTTTCAATATGAAGTGGCAGTTTAATAGTATCATTATCACCTTTTCAGTAAATTCTTAGTAAAATGTTTACTGAATAATTATAGTTGTGTGTGTGTGTGGAAAGACATCAAATATCTTTAACTTGAAGGATTTGCCAATGTAGGAGCCCCTGTCTGTGTATCACCCTAGTTTTCTCCTCCTGTTCCTGCGCCTCTATGTAACAACCTCAACACGCCCTCAAACTGTCAATGACATGCTGTTGCAAAAGCACAGGCCGAGACTGTTGTGAAACAGGGGAAAAAACGTGGACTCTTTTTTTTTTGGGTGCTGCTTTGGCGTTTTGTGTAACTGGGTCATGTGGTCTCCCGGTGCTGGACAGGTTCACCTATGAGGTGGCGCCAGTGTTTGTGCTGCTGGAATACGTCACGCTCAAGAAGATGAGGGAGATCATTGGCTGGTCCGATGGACGAGGCGACGGCATCTTCTCTCCCGGTAAGCGTCACGCGAGGAGCGTGCCTCACAGGGGCTCCACCCACTCCGCACCCCCACCCCCACCCTCCGCCTCCCCTCCTACCCCCTCCCCGACTCTCTGACTTGTTTCCTAATTTTGATGGAGCAGAGTGTCCGCCCTGTCCTTCACGTTGCATCACAGCCTCCATTTTGATCAAGTCAAGAGACGTATGTATGTAATGAATGAGACATATGCAATGCATAAGGCCCAGTGTAAGCCCCCTCATGCTTCGATGGCTAGCCAAGAACCCAACATCAGGTGTGGTAATACCACACACTTGTAGGCCAGACAGACACTGAAGCTGCTGAGACTTCATG
Source organism: Alosa pseudoharengus (assembly GCF_046254945.1). Taxonomy (NCBI): domain Eukaryota; kingdom Metazoa; phylum Chordata; class Actinopteri; order Clupeiformes; family Clupeidae; genus Alosa; species Alosa pseudoharengus. The sequence continues at coordinate 26,076,014 of NW_027468650.1, read as the reverse complement.
TAAACCTTTTTGACAGGTTTATTTTTTTTTACTTTGTCTACTTGGTCAGCTTCACATGTTTTTGTGTACCGCTAATCAGTGGTGTTTATGTTTTAGTACGCTTTTTAGATAGAGAATCGCTTACTCAAAGACACAGAGGAGCAAGATGGAGACAAAAACAGGATGTGTGTGAGAGCAAGAGAGAGAGAGAGAGCAAGATTTAGCGCCCACATCAGGATGCTGTTTGCTCTTTGTCAGGCTGTGTGGAGTGATATAGGCAGCTGTGTGTTGCCTTTGGCTGAGGCTGCACATCCTCATCACCTGCCTTTCATAATCACTGGTGGAAGGCTGAGGCGCTCTGTCTTTCTCCCCTAGGTGGCGCCATATCCAACATGTATGCCATGCTGCTGGCACGCTTCAAGATGTTCCCTGAAGTGAAGGAGAAAGGAATGTCGTCGATCCCCAAACTAGCAGCTTTCACTTCGGAGCATGTAGGCTCTATTTTTGTTCTTTTTTGTACTCTCTTCATTTTTCATTTTCAAGCTCCTCTTTCTTTGCTTTGTTTTCTGTCTTTCTGGCTTCAGACAGGTTAATAAATTATGATTTTAGAGTAGGCTATGCCATCCTCATAATCTGTATCTTGGAATTCATATGTTGATATATTGATTATTTTTAATATGAGGGTACTCTAAAAAGGGGACCTGAGAATGTGGATTTAAAACATCATGTATGATATGATGAATTTGTATGCTGTGACTGTAATGTATAACAAGTGATCGATGACCAATCAGAAGCCATCCTCTGTCCCATGTTTACGAGATAAATGCAGTTCATTGGTAGGCAATCAAAGGTGTTATCACAGAATATCAGATGAGGGACATCTTAGATTGGAGAGTTTAAAATGGAGAATTTTAAAAGAGAGCATCTTTTCCATTATATTTGTAGGCAGAGATTGTCTATTTCCTTTTGCCATAAAAGTCATCACACTGATATTATCCTTGTAGCCATTATAACTCATGGGAAACAACTAGTCGCAAGCAGATGTAATAGATCATATACTTCATGCATTCTCTTGAATTGTCGCTATCATTTTATGATGAAGGACATCAAGAAGTAATTGATTATGAATATCTATAGACATTTTCATGTGAAAAAATGACCAATGACATTTTTTGTGTTGCAGAGCCATTTCTCCATCAAAAAAGGAGCTGCTGCTCTTGGCATCGGGACAGAGAGTGTCATTTGCATCAAGGTAGATGAGAGGTGAGTACAGAATACAGATGTTGTCACAGACGTGATGCTACACACAGTAGACTTGGTGTATTGTTTGTTGTCTCTGATTGATTGAGATGATTGACATGAGCTCAAATAAAAACATAATTTATTTTTTATTCCTCTTTTATTCCTACTTTTATTCCATTACTTTTGCCTTCACCAGAGGGAAGATGATACCGTCCGACCTTGAGAAGAAGATCCTGGAGGCGAAGCAGAAGGTACAGTCTGAACGCTCGTCTCCCCTCGTCCCTGCCTGACCATTCTCTCAGAAACATTTCCCCATCTAATCGACTTTTATGGTCGAGCGGTGCCCAACAAGCTCACAGGAAAAGATTTACTTTTCAACAAAATGCTCCAACAGCTTATTGCATGTTATTGCACCTCTCTGATGAGGTGTAAGAAAACTATCAGTATCACTAGCTGCTCCAGTGCTCTGTGGAAGTGAATAGCTTTTGGACAAGTTTGAAATGACAATGACACATTGCTACCCATCACTTTTGGCTGGAAGCTCAATCAAAACTCTCTCCATCACGCATGATTAACATGTATGGTTTTTCAATACATAATATATAGTTTAAATATTATTGAATGGCTGGTCTGTCTTTTTGTGGTGAAATGAAATTCTACGTTCATGTACCGGTAGACTTTGTTGAGTAGATGTGTTGAAACAACATTCCATTAATATTTAACATATGAAACTTATTAGGTGTTGGGTATGTGTGGTAATCATCCTGCCCTCTGGCCAGCTCCAGCTGCATATTCTGAAGTCACATCCTTTCCCTCTGAAAGGACCTGTTTAAACTGATGGAGTGGTCAACATGATTTCCAGACGTTGTATGGCGGCCCATCCAGGCAGTAAAGTGTCGCCTGTGAATATCTTGTGTCCCTCTAGGGTCTCGTCCCGTTCTTTGTGAGCGCCACGGCCGGCACCACTGTCTACGGAGCCTTTGATCCACTCATCGCCATCTCGGACATCTGCAAGAAATACGACGTCTGGATGCACGTGGACGTGAGTGGGCATGTTTTTCTCCTCTGCACCTCACTTCCTGACGGAGGGGGGGGGGGGGGGGGGGTGAGATGGCCGTCGCAGATTCACAGCAGTGTCTTTCAAAAGAGGAGGCTGATCTCATTTGCAGATCTCCGAGGCCTTAGCTAGCGTGTCTCCATATTAAAAGGGTCAATACGAGTATGTAGTCATTTGAAGTACTTGCTTTTTCGCTCAGTGCACCTTCAGACACGTTTTTGTTCTTACAGTAAAAGCCCTTTTATGTGTTGCAATGTTTGTACATCACACTGTTTCTCTTGATGAGGGGTGCACGTTATGATTATTAAGTGAGCTCTGCATTGTAAACAGAAGGTATTTATTATGTCAGTTCAAAGTATGTGTGCGTGTATGTGTGTGTGTGTGTGTGTGTGTGTGTGTGTGTGTATGTGTGTGTGTGAGAGAGAGAGAGAGAGAGAGAGAGAATGAGTATGCTACTGCATGTTAGTGTGTGTCTCTGAGTGGCGCTGGATAAATAGGTGTCTATTGTCATGTCATTAGTTTGTGACTCCATCGTGCCTTTCATGTAGCCCATTGGTTTGTTGTTAGGAGTCTGGGCACACAGCTGTAGCCTCACCCAGCCCAGTCGAAGAGTAAGGAGCCACACACACACACACACACACACACACACACACACACACAATTCTGCATGCAGCTGACCTGCAAGCCCAAGGGTGAGCCTTTTAGAGTCTGTGTCACTGCAGACCAGACGAGAACAAGAGAGTGATGAAGCTCTTTCCCTTTTTAGACTCCCTCTGTCAAAACGCTCATTAACTTGCTGGGCGTTACAGTCTGGTGTGCTGGTAGCCTTTCTATCCACTTTTGTCCTCATCTAAAATTCCATAGGAGGATGAATGATATCAGTCCATGTATGGCTGAATCTTGTAATCATTCAAATTGGGACTGAGAAATTTTGTTAGGTTGGCTGTTTTTTTCATAGTGTGTGAACTGAATGAGACACATACTTCTCTCTGACTGTGTGTGTGTGGGGGGGGGGAGGGGGGGATGAGAGAGAGAGAGAGAGAAAGAGAGAGAGAGATGCTTCTTGGCACAGGCAACATTATGGGCTTGTTCAGGAAGAAGGTGTTATCCAAATGCCATGTTGAGTTCTCACCAGGTGTGATGTTACCGTGATGATTTTATAGCACCTGTTCTCTGTGTGTGTGTGTGTGTGTGTGTATGTGTGTGTGTGTGTGTGTGTGTGTGTGTGTGTGTGTGTGTGTGTGTGTGTGTGTGTGTGTGTGTGTGTGTGTAGGGTGCCTGGGGAGGCAGTCTGCTCATGTCGCGGAAGCACCGGTGGAAGCTGAACGGGGTTGAGAGGTCAGTCTTGTGATCTCCTCCCCACTTCCTGTCAATTTGCCGCTGTTGGGATTTGTGTTGTGTTGTTGTCTTTATTCTATTTGTTTATCTATTCATTTTCATAATGTTAATGTTAATTAATTATTGTTGGTTCATTTAGTTGGTTTATTATTTATGTATTCATAATCAGGATTGTCAGGATTTAATGTTGTTTTCCTGGTGCCGATTTTTCATTCCTCTGAATAGTATTGTGATTACAAAATTTAATTTCTCTTGGCATACATTTGGGAGTGTGTCAGTTTATGGGAACGTAGCCTTAAAATGGAAATCATTTTATCTTGTCTTCAATACTATATTCATTTATCACCCGGAGAGAAGAAATACTCTTTTCTGATTGGCTGGCAGGGTGGCTTTAATTTTCTGAATAACGGGACACCTATGAAGTTGATCTGGTAAAAAAAAGTTTAATTTTCTGAATAACGGGACACCTATGAAGTAGATCTGGTAAAAAAAAGTTTAATCGCTGTTCCATATCAATGCTTATGAATGGTAACTACTGTATAACAACCATAGTAGAACGACGGTTGAGCCTGGGGGCAGGCTTTGCAACAATGGAATCAACTGTAAACAAGCTAACTGTCCATGCTATCGCTATTATAGGGCCAACGAAAGTTGTACAACAAGTTACCGCATGTTTCCTTTGCGTGCTATAAAGGCATGGCTTTACAGTAGCAACCGGGTGATAAGCGGGATAACTGCCTTCGGGGTGTGTCCAGTTATACGGAATTAATAGACTCGGGCGGACGCAACTCCCCTCCGCTGCATGTATAACAGGACACCTCGGCGGCCGTTATCCCTTACTTAGTGTATATGACTGTGCTTATGATGGTTTGCACTTTTGCAGGGCCAATTCAATGACCTGGAACCCCCATAAGATGATGGCCGTCCCACTGCAGTGCTCCGCCCTGCTGGTCAGAGAGGAGGTATGCAGGTGTTGCCCGGTGGTCAACCCATCGGTCTGGGCCCTAGGGAATGCATGACCTGGGTGCCCCATGAACCCATGAAAAAGGCTTGCAAACATCGATCTTTGTTACAGTACTGTAACATTGCTCAAGGGCCACATTGGGTTTTGAAAATTGTCCGGTGTGCCGCACAACAACCACCCCCCCCCCCCCCCCCCTAAACAACACACACATAAAAAAGTACATTTTTTTATAGCCTATCATTTAGTATCAAAAGTATTTGTTTTAAAATATTAATTGCTTAAAAATTACTGCTAATTTGATGCTGTTTAACAAATGTATAAATTATGCACTGTCGCTTTATGAATTCACGTTTATTTCTTCTCAATGATCTTCTGCCAGCTCCGCTATGGCTAGTGCTGTACCTATGGCTGTGCCCTCTCACAGTTTATAAATGATCAGTAGTGGGAACTACTGTTGCCTTCATGATTTCCTTTTAAAAGTTTCTTATAAGAAGGAGATATCATATATCAATGCCAAGCCAGCTGGAACCTGCCGCTCTCTCTCCCTCTCATGAGCGCATGATGTTTGCCCACCCCTGCTATAGATAGATAGATACTTTATTGATCCCCAAGGGGAAATTCATTTATTTATTGCTCATTCATTCATTCATTCATTTATGCATTATTTTACTTACCGTACTCACTCGTTGATTCAGGGTCTGATGCAGAACTGCAACCAGATGCACGCAGTCTACCTGTTCCAGCAGGACAAGCATTACGACCTGGGCTATGACACAGGGGACAAGGCCCTGCAGTGTGGGCGCCATGTGGACATCTTCAAGCTGTGGCTCATGTGGAGGGCCAAGGTGAGAGCAGCAGAGTCAGTGCTCCACTAGACAGCGTGCTGGGCTGCTGGCCGGTGGCCTGTCCAGTATGAAATGGTCTGGTGTGTGTACAGTATAATGTACAGTTCTACATCCTCTGACAGGTTTTAGTCAGGTTCACTATATATTTTTGTGGGAATTTTTGGGGGATTTGGTAAACTATACATTTTTGGAAAGGTTATTGTATAAGGAGTCAGAAAATCGATGTTTGCATTTGCCCAGATGTCTATGTGGCCATGTTGATTTAAAAAAAAAAAAAACTTGAATTTGTAATATTTCGGCTACTGAATAAGCTGGAATGTTGGAATTTAAATAGCTAAACCCACATTGTCAGGGTCAGGGAATCCAATGGTGCTAGTTACAAAGCTACAAGACTTTACCCCATTATGTCCAGTATGAAATGGTCTGGTGTGTGTATCATGTACAGCTCTGACAGGTCTGTGCGTATCTTCAAAATGTGTACTTGTTGGTTAACGTGGCTTTAAAGTGGTTAAATGTGGGATATTTGTAGGTTTTGAGTCTTGAACGTTGTTACTCAGCACTCTTCCTTTGCATTGTATTTTATACAGCGCCACACGTGCCACAGTGATATTACAACAGAGCCGGCCCGCCACTTGCTGATCTGCATGCTAACTTAGGGGCAGCCGTGGCCTACTGGTTAGCACTTCGGACTTGTAACCGGAGGGTTGCCGGTTCGAACCCCGACCAGTAGGCACGGCTGAAGTGCCCTTGAGCAAGGCACTTAACCCCTCACTGCTCCCCGAGCGCCGCTGTTGTTGCAGGCAGCTCACTGCGCCGGGATTAGTGTGTGCTTCACCTCACTGTGTGTTCACCTGTGTGCTGAGTGTGTTTCACTAATTCACGGATTGGGATAAATGCAGAGACCAAATTTCCCTCACGGGATCAAAAGAGTATATATACTTATACTTATACTAACTTCAATAGTTAGTTTACAGAGCTTATGCGTTTTTTGACACTGCATCAAAAGAGTTGTTTTTTCACATCCCGTTGTTATGTCTAGGTCATTTTTGAATGTTTTAAACTGAAAAAAAAACTCCACATAGCACCTTTAAGGTATCACCATGAAGGATCTCTGTTGATAAGGCCTAGTTCTGCTATGTCAGGTGTAATCAGTTGGTGATTACGGTAAAGGAAGGAAATATAATAGTTTTGCAACAGTTCAGGTTTCTATAGCAAGGTGCATATGGGCACTCATTGTTTCAGTGTACTTGCAAAGTTTACCCTTGTCCTTCTTATCTCTTGGCTCAGAGTTGTAGACTTGATTGACAGTATGAGTGGGCCAGTGTCTCCTCCTAGCAGCTCCTGATAGCGTGCTTAGAGGCCTGATGCAGGCTGTCGTGATCAGCAGATTCTCTGGCTCTTGACAGTGAGCGGTAAGGGTAATTGCTTATCCTGCCACGGCTATGTGTATTGGCAGAAACTGACGTGGTGCAGACAGCGATTGCTGTTTCTTTGCTTTGTGCTGCTGTCTCTGCTGCTTTATGCCCTTCTTACATTTTACTCTCAATGCACCTTTGAGTTCTGTGGTTCTCAATGCACCTTTGAGTTCTGTGGTTCTCAATGCACCTTTGAGTTCTGTGGTTCTCAATGCACCTTTGAGTTCTGTGGTTCTCAATGCACCTTTGAGTTCTGTGGTTCTCAATGCACCTTTGAGTTCTGCGGTTCTCAATGCACCTTTGAGTTCTGCAGTTCTTAATGCACCTTTGAGTTCTGCGGAGCATTCACAATCGTCGGTTCATGCCGGGCCCAGGGGGTTATGTTTCATATGGGAAATAAAGCCACTGCTAGAATTTAGGTCCAGAGGTTTTCTGATGCCTTGTCATTAAGAGATTTTTATGTGATTTGTGAGCCAAGACACACGCTTTCAATCAAGCCATAGTAGAGAAACACTTCATCAGATGTAGGTCTTAGTTGTAAATGGAGTAACCTGAGTCCGTCTGCTTTGCACACATTTTTTTGACTACGGAGAACCTGGTGCTGATGCTTAATGCAGCCCAGGACATGGCAACTGTCCATCCTCACTGACCTGTCATGTGTAACAAGAGATATAAGGTCAAGTCACTGGGATACAGTTTCCCTGCTTCAGGAAGAGCTGTGGATGGTTCTGGAATAATCATTTAGCTTTGCTCTCAGTGGATGGATTGTATTGTTTAAGTTGCCATACCATCTGGCTGGAGGTCTTTATTTGTTAATGTTCATTCCCAGCTGTTGTGCTGTGATCACAAATATTTTGTCCAGGCGGGGAGAGTGCTGTTGATTGTTAGGTTGACCTGTCAGAGCTGTTGCCATGGTTTCGCTCCTTCATGTATCAGACCCTGGGGGGGAAATCACCCTGTCAGACCATTTATGTTAACACTTGTGTGTGTATGTTTTGTGTGTGTGTGTGTGTGTGCGTTCACAGGGCACCATCGGTTTTGAAGCTCAGATTGACAAGTGTCTGGAGCTGTCCGAGTACCTGTACAACAAGATCAAGGACAGGGAAGGATACGAGATGGTCTTTGACGGAAAAGCAAGTGTCCACTTTAGTCCCTCTCTCTCTGTCTCCCTCCTTCTGTTTTGTCTTTGCTAACGTTATTGATGCTTTCCTTTGTCCCTTCTAATGGCTCCGCCACACTGGACGACAAGATGAATGGTGTTGCTGTGAACATGAAAAATGTCTTTGATTCCCTTCAAAGGTGTCACCGCACTGTGATGCCATTATTCTGGATGGCGAGCATGAAATGACAGGCAATTAGTCATACTACATATAGACATGCAGATGGCTTCATTCTGTGTCACAGTTCTGCTTAAAATGTACTATACCCGTATGCACATAACAAACAACGTCCCCCCTTCATGTTTAGCATTTCACAGAGTGTTTGGTAATGTGGTGCGTGTCGTGGGCTGTTTTTAGAGGTCATTGCTGCTAGCCAGAGTTTCTCCTTGAAACGAATGGGAAATGCATCAAGGCTAATTTGCATGTAAATGGCCGTCGCCGCTAAACTGACATAACAATTTTGCTCTGGGGTCCCACGCTGCCTGCCGACCTCAGCAGCCAATGAGCAGAGACGAAGTGGCACGGTGCGGTTACTTAAACATAATCGAACGCTTGGGATTATAAAAACATTATCCCAGCCGCTAGAAAGCTATTTCCCTGCTTGCTGCAGTGGGGATTCCAAAAATATGCACCTGCTGTGGTTTCTGCGCCTATAAAAGCCAACGCTTTCAAAATCTAACTGTAGCTGCAGATTTATTCAATTAATTCAATTAATTGTATACAATATGTTTGATTTAACACTCGTTTTGTCATTCTCAAAACCTACTTTTTATTCTCAATCTGTACATGTGTTCAGTGATTTTAGATTGATATTTTTTGTCTGTTATTTATCAGTGCTTATTATTCCATCTGATTTGAAGTCTTGAATACTATCTTCTATCTTTTGCGCATGAGTTGAATAAAGTGTATTTGACTCAGACTGATGATAGATGCAGGTTCAGTGCTAACAGGCCTGTGCATTCTGCTCTGCCTCTGCTACAGCCTCAGCACACCAACGTGTGCTTCTGGTACCTTCCGCCCAGCCTGCGCTACGTGGAGGACAAGGTGGAGAAGCAGAAACGCCTGCACAAGGTGCCATTTGATTTCCTTGTGCCTCAGCTCTGGGGTTTAAATACATATTTAAATGCTGCTAAGAACACTTATCTTGTTTACTCCTGTGTACTTAATATATATGTACAGTATATATATATATAGAGAGGGGGGGGGGAGAGGGAGAGAGGAAGAGTAGCTGGGTCAGGAGACAGAGAAGGGGACTGCAGAAAGAGAACATAGCCTAAATCTAAAAATGAGCCTCCAGTATTGGAACAATCAACAATGTAGTGAAAAATGTGTTGTGAATGTAGTGTTGTATACCACCACTGGAAATAGAATGCATTTGTGTGTGTGTGTGTGTGTGTGTGTGTGTGTGTGTGTGTGTGTGTGTGTGTGTGTGTGTGTGTGTGTGTGTGTGTGTGTTTGTGTGTGGGTGTTGATATACTGGGGGACCAGTCATCCTGATTGGTCGGTGGCTGGTTTAGTGTCAGCCTCAGGCAGCCGAGTCCTTAGCAGCTCTTATCAGCAATTAAGGTAGATAGCAGGAGCGTGCCAAACATACAAAGAGCTCCTCACACATCCGTCACTTAACACAGATAAGCACACACACACACACACACACACAACACACACACACACTCACACACACTTACACGCATGCACGCACGCACGCACACATGCACGCACCCGCACACACACACACACACACACACACACACACACACACACACACACACACACACACACATGCATACAAACACATTCACATTCTGACTCCTAATTCACAGCCATGGTTAGCACTGTACTTGTATCTCTTCCTCTGTACAGTACATTTTTAGGTACGATTTTGAGTAGATCATAAGCATAATTGTGCTGCTGATCATTTTTTGCCTTTGCAATAGAAAATATTACAGTGATGAGTTAGCAAAATCAGGCTATCAGTATCAAAATCAGTAAGTAAGCTCTAAGAGAGTCATCTGTTCAGAGATATCAGCAACATGTTGGCTATGAGTGGACAAAGCCTAGTTATAACATAGTCCCTACATAATAAGCCTCTATAGTCATGCTTGCATTACACATCACCAATCTGCACTGACCAACCCAGTCTGCAAGTGTCTGGAGTGTCGTATTTTTTATGTGAAGTCTTCAGGGCCCCAAAGTACTGAACTAGCAAGTAGAAGGCAAGTAGCAACTCAGACCATTGAGGGCCCCCTGTGCATCAACCCAGGCATCTATAAGCACATTTGTAAAATAAAGTTCATGACTTTTAAATCAGTCCTTGTGACAGCTCAGGGAGGAAACACATTCACACTGTTAAAAACAGTTAAGGGAAAGTGATGGCCCTGTCCAATGCATTCCTCTCCATTTGAGCCTATCCTGTTGTGACTGGTGTTTATGGAGGAGTTGAAAAGGCCCTCCACCTCACTGTGGACGGCATTTCTGAGGGTGATTGTTCAGCCAAAGCCTCTGGCAAAGTAAGGAGTTCACAAAAGAACACCTGCAACCTATTTGGGAGGAGAAATAGACGATAATTATAACATTCTAAAAGCTGCCAAACGGACTACTTTGCAGGTCTGTCCTTTGCCCCCTCCCCCCTTTTTTCTGGCATGCACCTGTGTTCAGTGAAACAGTGAAACAAAAACATTTTTGTGAATATTGCATTCATAAAACATTTGTATCTGGTGTCTGCAATGGCTCTGCTATAGAGCTTATTTTCCTCAAAAGCATTTTAGTATATTTGTAATGTTCTAATCTTACCTTCAACACGTTCAACACGTTCCCTTCATTGACTTCAGCTCTTCACCACCTACATGTATTGTACAAATTCACTCATTGACTTTTTTTATTATATAGTTCGGATTAACTGTTACTTCAAGTAAGTGTTAACCATGCAAGTACGCCTGCTTTAAAATGCACCGTACGAGCAGATTAGCCTACTAATCATACATAAATAAAGGAAAAGTAGGGACATGTTGTAGTCCCTAATAACCATTGTCCAGAGTGCCAAGATATGTGCTGCTGGCAAAGAGAATTCCTAGAGAGGCCTTTGTGTATGAATGTGCTTCAGTGAAGCATGGGGTTGTAATTACGTATGAGAGACAATCACACTGGCCTGAATTGCCCGTCTCTGCCATAAGGCCACCGCTCAAAAGTGGCAGGGCATCCCATTGTGGTCATCAGAGGAAGGACTGCAATTCCTTTTCACCCACAGAAACAATCCTCAGCGTCTTAGGCAATTTAATCCCAGACAGGCACTGTGGCCAATCCTCTGCAAGGCACAAAAATACTGTTGATTTGTTATTGTGTGTGTTAGGATGTGCTCATTTCTACGAACATCATTTTGATTGCTTAGAAGTACCAGACTGCAGATAAAAGCAGAGCCATGATGAACCCAGATGGAAAAAGAATATTTGAAACTTTAAAAAGCCATTTTATAACACAACAGAAACCAACAACTGGATTTTATCATTAGCATGTCACAATGTCTGTCTAGCCAACTGCAGAGCGGTTGACACTTAATTGAATCTCGCTCCTCTTGGTACATCAGCAGTTCACGTTTGCCGAAACCAGAGAGGGGTTATCAAGCTCCAAATAAATTACTCCTACCAGGTGTCACTGAACGATAACTCCTCTCGTCTGAGTCATGTGCCGGACGTGTGACAGGTCCAGCTGTGCGTAGATTTACCTGTCAGCCGTGCCGGCTCTGCCTGCCTGACCGAGGCCCTGCCGAACGTAATTTGCCCGTCTCCTGATAGCGTGATTGAGGGCAGTGTGAGCAGTGCAGAGACGAGCAGAAGTTTGATGGAGGGAAGCAGATAAGAGAGCAGGGGCTATCGGATTGTGCCGGAAAACTGGAAATTAAACACACAGAGGCGGAACTTGCACTGTGTCAAAGCAAAAGATGTCATCTTCCTTTTAACTGCAGAATGTCATACCATTTATTACCACTATATATAACATGCTGTAACCACATCCCATATTTTGTTAAAACAGGTTTTACAGTATGTGGCCTTTGTATAAATTATGTGAATATATTCAAATATATTTGAGATACACACAGTATGAATATACAGTATATGAACAACACAAGTGAGGAAGATATATTACCTGTGTACAAGCTATTATACCACACAAATATTTAAAAATATTTATCTTAAAAAATAACTTTCTCTACCTTGTGCTCCAGAATTCAATAACAGACCTTTTACAAAGACCTTTTTAAAAAACACAGTTCCGAAACCTGTGAGATGTGTCCATGTTTACAATTAGGCACATCATTGATACCTGTTCCCATTTGCTATAAACACTGACACGTACCTGTGTTTATGCACTCAGGTGGCCCCTGTGATCAAGGCCAGGATGATGGAGTACGGGACGACCATGGTGAGCTACCAGCCGCAGGGGGACAAGGTCAACTTCTTCCGCATGGTCATTTCCAACCCGGCCGCCACCTTCGAGGATATCGACTTCCTCATCGAGGAGATTGAGCGGCTCGGCCAGGACCTCTGAGAAGCCTGAGCGACGCAAGAGTGCTGCGAGTCCCATGGCTGAGAGCTCAGATACGTGTCTCCCCTCCCCCGATGGATGAAATGTTTGTCTGTGAATGTACCAGTACTGCGATTCTTTACTTTGTCTCCTCTGACATCTCCTAGAGATAGTTATATATAAGAAAACATCTAAACAAAACAAAAAAGACTTTAAAATATTTCTCTCTATATTAATATACAGTATATATGTATACATATATATATTTCAGTATTGTAGCGTTGTTGTGGCCTTCTCGGTCCAAAGCCATGTGAAAGTGTTTATGTCTGCTTTTCATGTCGACATTAGTGCATTTGATGTACCATCATAAGTACGTAGTGTAAGTATGAGGACATGTATTCTCCAATCCTAGTGCAATAGAAACTGAGTTAGTTTATACTAACCTTAACCAGACTTCATAAGTGCCAGAGATATATGAAATATCTTTTGATTTATTGAGGCACTTAAAGCTTACCTCAATTTGGGACTACTGCCTTTACAATCAATGGCGTCCTGTATTGAACTCTTAAGGTGTGTGTCTTTCTTTTTATGTCTAGAAAAATGTAATTATTGGAAAAAGGACATTTAGATTGTGGCTGCCTGGGTGGATATCATATCTATAATCAAAAAATAATACATTTCCTCGTTATGGTGGGTGCATTCATATTTCCAAAAAGCATTTATTTGACAGCTTTCACTTTTTACCTATTTTCATTCATTGCATCAGTTCACAGCTAGAATGAGTAACTAGAGTAACTCTTGAAACACAATGTCCTTCCTTCGTTAGGAATAGATACATTGTATGGGTATGCATCCGTCACAAATAATAATGTTTACGTAAATACTTTTTGAAAGTCATGAATGTTGAATAGATGGAACATGCTTTCTGTGTTAAGACACTGTTTAAGGCCCCTCCGGTCAAGTGTTACCTGGCCGCTTTCAGTGAAGTCCAGGACAGTGAGAATAGTGGCTGGTGATGAGGATGATGATGATGATGGCGATGATGATGATGATAACTATGACCATGACACAAACAAAATCATTTGCCAATTAGACCGAAGCACACAAACACCATTTGCCCAAAGCTCAGAACTAAAGGACTTCTGTTATTTGAACAGAATTTTCATATTTTTAGCGGGATAAAAGCCTCATGTCTGTTTCTTGGTTTGTTTACAACCTCCATCTTTAACTGTTGAAGATAGTGATTCCTGACGGAGTTTTTGCTCAGTCCTGACTTTGTCTGACTTGAGATTTTACCTTTTGGGAGAATACTGCTTGGTGTCCATGACCAGCTTGTATAGAGATGTGGTGTGGTTGCCAGTCGGAACTTTTATTGAGTTTTCATACCTAAATGGGTGCTGACATAAACATGGAGGACCATAGGTAATTTAGCGATGATGAATTTTATCACATAGAGAGGAGTTACTGTTTTTAAGTCCCTTGATTAATTTGCCAAGTGGACATTCTCAGTCTAGATAAGCTCAAAACCCTGGAAACCGATGTCAAGGTCCAAAGGTCAAAAACGTACAATCAAAAGCAATACAAGCCACATACTAAAAACAAAGGCAATAGGCTGTTTATATTCCCGACACATTACTTGAGATCCTATGATGTATATGGGAAAAGTTAATGAAAAATCACTCAAAATAATATTTATTGGCTAAGCAGTTTTTGTGTGTTTTCTAGTTGATTCAGTCTGCTCATGCAGGCAGCTTGACTATGTAGCGATGACATGAGGGAGGTAGGAGTCAACATTTTAAAAAGCACAATTACTTACTTACGGCGTAGTTATCCGCATCAGCTTTCAGTTTGTAAATAGACTTTTAAGATGTCCATGACAGAGTGAAGATCTATGTGTATACATTGGTGTATATAAGGCAAATAACCAGAGTCTATTTGTGAAGTAAAATATTATTTTGTCTATTTAATAGAGATTATCTGACTTTAATCCCATTGGTCATCAATGCTTTTGGGTGACAGAGAGAGAGTATTTATGTGTGTGTGTGTGTGTGTTTATGTGTGTGTGTCAGACACATGAGGTATTAAACATGTCACCTAACTAAAGAGACAAATGCGTGAGGAGACAGGCTGCGGTTCTTCTTGTTCAGTGGAAGTGTGAGCATAGTGCTGCCATGTTGCCATAGATTTCTGAAGGCCCAGCACATTCTCGAGTAGGATTTCAAAAGAATATGCAAAGCCATTTTTACAACACTAAAGCCCGTGGTCTTTGTGCCCAAGTGATATACTTGACAGGTTGTGCCAATATGTATTTTTCTTTGTGTGTTTGTAACTGTGTTGCCTTAGTATCAATTTTACAGTATTTGTCTTGTTCTTCTCAAGGAGAGTTTGTGCACTTTAGCTTTAATGTGCAAAGCTCTGATATGTGCAATGTTGAAATGGTGGTTCATCGTTTGATGTGGGATTTTAAAAGTTAGGGGAAAAAACAACAAAAACAATCAACAACTGTGATTTGTCGAATGTGTCACGCTTTTGAGTCTGTTTGAAGATTGAAAGTGGAAAGACTGGTTTATCTCCTGAAACCTTGCTTCTGTTATTCAATTGCTTTTGTAGTTTGAGCTGTACTTGTAGATATAACAAAGCTACCTTGTTCCTGTATCTACCTACACATCAACAGGCTAATTTATCTTTATATGGAACACAGAGAGAACAAAGTGGACTTCTTTTTTTCTGTCCCCACTGAATTGGCAATCTCTCTGTGATCTTACAGCATCCAGTCACCTCAGCCTTGTGGAGGTAGTCTTGGAACATCCGCCATTTTGTTTTCTTAACTTGCTGTTGTTGCTGCTGTTGCTGCTACTGCTGCCACTGCTGCCACTGCTATTGGCCTTGCTCACTTTGCACGTGCATGAACGCTTTTGCCCCCTCTGCCCCCCAATCCCCATCGCACCCAGCTTGTGAATTTACAATCCTTGTGACAGTCTTACCCAATGTCTGCTCTTGTAGCGAGTGATTATTAGCGTAGCTTTATGATATAGCATAGCGTTGCTTCAAGTACCCGTGTTGCCCACCCCCACCCCCACTCCCTGAAGATGGCTATGCGCTAAGCAAGCTAGGCAAGCAAGCATGCGCTCCTCGGCTCGAGCCTGTCTGCTTTCTGCTGAACTGAGTCCTCTGTCTTTGTCTTTCCTCTTTCTCGCTCTTTTCTCTATCACATGTCTATGGATGAAGCGCTGGTGTGTGTGTGTAGGCTACAGTATGTGTGTGTTTTTCTGTGGGTGCACAGCATGTTACCGCAAGTATCTTCTTCGCTTTTGAAATCTTCTCTCTGAAGCTTTGCCCCCCTCCCCCTGGTAGCAGCAACCAGCTTTTGAAAAAACAAATGTTTTTTTAGCACTGCTTACTGGCTAGCCACCAGGTCTTTCAGCTTTGCAGAGATATTTCCTGAGTCCATTTATAATTATTTTTAGCAACCTGACAAAACAGGGTACCCTCATGCCTCTGAAGTGAGTGTATTATTTTGTATAATTGATTTCTATTTCTCACTGTCAATTAACACCAGTGATGATGTGTCAGTCAAATTTTCTGAAATCTTTAACTGGAACAACTGTGCAAGCGAATAGGGCGTCTGTTGAATCAGAAAAATAATATATGTGTAAGATGCCAGCCTCTCTGAAACAAAAAAAAATGAAATAAACAAAACTGTCATTTTGGCCTGTATGTTAACCTCCCTGGGAAAATACAAAATAAACTTTCTCGCCAAAATGACTGCCTGACTGAGCCTTCGAATGCATGAGTGTCTCAATCCTGCTACTTTTTTTGTCATCCTGTGTTCTTCCCTGTATGGTTGTCTATTTCTCCTTTTAATGTCCAGTTTCTTAATCAAAAGTGATCTCCATTCAGATGACAGTTCTTATTCAGTATTGATGAATAATTACAGTTCCAGCATTAAGATAAAGTCAGATTTATTTCCCAAAGCATTAGGATGATTAGTGCAGGTGTAACAAACCCCTTTGTCACTCACAATGAGCTGATATGAACAAAGGTAAAACAATGTCCGCAGAGTTATATAAAGCCCTTGTTATGTAAACACTGAATGCCTTTTGTGAAGAGGAACACTTCAGCTGACCTTAAAATTGGGCCCTTGTCTACTTGTTAAGCACACTGTCATAACGCTTTTACTCTCCTGTCCTGTCCTACTCCACTTATTTGGTACCAGTTTTTAGCCCCTGCTTTTATAGTCCTCTATTTAACTTGCTTGAGTGCTTCAGTGCAGCTACTTACGCTTACTTAGCCCCCCCTATATTGGCCATGGATTTATTATCATGTAAGTGTGTGTGTGTGTGTGTGTGTGTGTGTGTGTGTGTTTGGTATTTATCCATTTCACCTTGCAGAATAGAAAAATTCAATGTAGCCTACGGGGTTTAGATACCTAAACCTTGGATACCTTTGGATTTTTTTTTATTATCGTTACTCATTTGTTGTCCTAATGACTCAATTTACTTGGCTCTGTAGCTTATTGGGGTCTGTTTTCATCATTATCAGACAGAAGAAATACATTTATTAGTGTTACCGGATGGAAGCAGTTTTAAAGAAAGATGAAGAAGCACCACAAGAGGGCTCCCAAGAGTGTAATGAACATAGGAAAATGTCCATCTGTTACTGAATGCAAACATACTTGTACGTGTTGTCGTGCATGGGGTGGCTCTATCATCATTGCCTACCTGTAAAAATGATAACTAGCTCCTCTAGATGGCGCTTTCACCCCACATTTCTTTTCTGTGAGTGTGTGGTTTATCTGGTCCCATCAGTAAACACTGACAAAGATGAACATTTTTAGAGGCAAACATTCTTTGCAAGCCAGCTCATTTTGTTTTGGCAAAAGCAGAGGGTCAGGCAAAGTTGACATCATTCACATTTTGAATGCGCTCAAGTGCAACATTTACTCCAACATGTTTCCATCATGAGCCTATTGGACCCTAGACCAAGTGAAAGGAGCGGATGGCCTCAGTCACTTCCCAAACACCGGCAAACGCTTCCAGATGGCATGTCTCTCTCCTTCATTCCCTCATTTTCCCTTTTTCAGGAAACCAGACTCAACCAGACTTCCTAAGACTGGGAACATAAGGGGGCGGGGGGACTATTGTCAGTTGTTGTGAAGCTCTGGGGTAGACAGAGTTAAATAGTAAGGTTTCAGAGTATGGTGTGTGTGTGTTGGGGGGGGGGGGTAAATGTTAGGTATGGGTATATGTGTGATAATCATAGCTCTATTTCTTAGATGGATAAAAATGCCATTAATTTATGGATGTTATGGTTTTTGAGCAGCTTAGCAACCGCAATATGTCAAAGACGTTCTGAATGACATGCTTAACCCTCAGGAACTTCCTCTGTACCAATTGTCAGGGATACTTAACCTGTCCTTCACACTACTTTTGACCTTGTAAAACATTAGTTCAGTCCTTTAGACAGGCAGGAGAGACAGATATGTGGTGGTACATACACATGTGGTGACAGTAAAAGGCTCACTCCAGGTGAGATTGCACTGTTGCTGATCCTGCAGACTTGAGAACACGATCTAGAGTAAACCATGTCTTTTTGAAAATGTAAAACTGCTCATGTGTTCATGCACACTTTGTCTCTCTCTCTCCTTCTCTCCATCTCTGCCTCTTGTTTTCGCATGTCTCTTGCTTGTGTCTCTCTTTCTTTCTCTCTCTTCACTAAATATATGTTAGTGTGTTTGTGTGACTGCATGTCTGCACAGCTATGAAAGAAGCCAAATTGTTGCCCCATGAGAATGGCTTAAGAATCCAATTAGAAGGGTGATAACAGCCATGATAAATATTTGCGGGGAAACAGCTGGAAGTGCTTCAGGAGGCTTCCTTCCTCATCCACACTCTTTGTAAGCAGCATTCACAGCTGATTCGGTTCCCTGGCAAAATGTGCACTACAGAATGCAAACACCCACGGAGATAATGGATAACCACAAGTCTCTCTCTCTCTCTCTCATTTCATCATCTGTGTATGCATTTGTGTGTGTGTGTGTGTGTATGTGTGTGTGTGTGAGAGAGAGAGAGAGACAGAGATAAAAAGATAGAGTATGTGTGTGTGTGTGTGTGAGAGAGAGAGAGAGAGTGTGTGCACGCACACGTATGCATTTCTATCACTTTCATTCATAACGTTGCCTTATTTCCATTTCACACCATGTGTGAGTGCTTTTGTACAGTGGCCTCTATTAATTGGCACCCCTGGTAAAGATGAGTAAAAAGAGGTATATGAAATCATGTTGTGCCATTTTCTCTTAGTTTCATAATGAAAACAAAGGGGGGAAATCCAATCTTGGATGGAAGCTAATTTATTCGAAGAATAGCAAAGACACACATCACAATTAATGGCACCCCTAAATATTGATTGCTTATAAGGAATTGTGTTTCCTCAGAATGAATTTGCTTCCCGTGAAAGTTGGATTTCCCCCCATTGTTTTCATTGTGAATCTAAGATAAAACATCAAAAGATGACTTTTTATACCTCTTTTCACTCATCTTTAGCAGGGATCCCAATAAATGTGGAAGGCGTTGTATTTGTGTGTGTGTGTGTGTGTGTGTGTGTGTGTGTGAAAGAGAGAGAGAGAGAGAGAGAGAGAGAGAGAGAGAGTGTTAGTGCACCACCTGCAATGACTCCACTGACGTCTGGAGGCAAAAAGATCAAAAGGCCATTGAATCTGCTTGTTGGGAGGCAGTGCTTTGTTGCCTGTTTAACACACACACAAACACACACACCCGCATGCATGCACGCACGCACACACACACACACACACACGCACACACACTCCAGATGAGGAGGTTGCATTGGTCTGGTCCTGGTTTCTACACATGCTGTTTGTAATCTAATGATGGGGTAGGCCACCAGCATCACTCTTTCCTTCTCTTTCTTTCTCTGTTTCTCTTCCCCTCTTTTGTCACAGCAAGGCAGCTGACATCAGCATCTGGCTAACATACTGACCCCTGCTTCTATCTCCTCCTCTCTTATTCCATGACAGATGCAATCAAAACATATTTTTAAGTATATCTATAATTAAAGAAGACTCTGTTGATGTGTTCATTTCAAAGCACACTTTAAACAGACTGATGTCTGATGTTCTCTCGTCACTTTGTCTAAGGGAACACTGATGTTTCTGATGATCTCATATGTTTGTTGGTTTATTCTTTCAACAGTTGTTTAAACTCATATTTTGTGTTGTGACAATATGTCCATGTTTGCTTTGTGCTGGTCTAACACAGATGACAACCTGCACCCCATCCCTCAAACATAATGTGATGACCATGACATGCTGCTACTGTCTCTATTCACATGCCCGTGCCCGTGCATCAATATTGGGGACATATTGGGGCTGCTCTTGTTCTGTGTTTTCTCCAGGAATTTTTCACCTCACCTTATCAACTGGGTCTCTGTGTTTGTCAAACAGGACATGTTTCCATATGGTTTGGATTTGAGACCCACTAAAACCTAAATATCACACATACCAGTACCTAAATCGTGGTGGTCTGCAATGCAATAAATCCCCTTTTGCTATTGATTATTCTATTCTTAAGAATTATGTTATTTCCACTGACACATCAATAGGGACATTGTAGATTTTAAAATGAGCAAATGTTGCCATTAAATAATAATAATAATTAAGAAAGAAAACATTTTCCCAGTGAAATTAGGGATGATTTCTCTATGATGGACTTCAGAGAACATGACATCCTTTTTAAGTTGTCTTTCCAGCGGGTGTCAGAGGTTTTTTAAATGCTCCCACAGGCATCCGTCACCCCTGACTCACTCAACTGCAGGGCACACAACCCAAACCAGATGTCTGTCGCGCTTTTTTTCCGTCCCTGCACTGTTTCATGCGATATTGTTTCACAGTGGAAGGCACTGTTTGAGCTATATATCAATGTGCCTCTGTCATCCCGAATGTCTTAAGGTCTTCCTGTATACTATACGGTCCGCCTCTCTTCTCTGACATCACACAGAGTTCACCCCTAAATCTTCTTGCCATGCTCTAACTAGTGAAGAGTACAGGTCTACATGTTACATGGAAATTTTCACTTTCAAGGCCCTTTAAAAAAGGTTTTAAGTTGTTAAATATTTCGCAAATCATTCCGGTCTTCGAGTAGTTTGGAAAAGATCTGAACGTCCTTCGTCATTGTTGAGGGGTTGAATTCATAATGGATATAAACTGTCCTTTCCACACACCTGCTCGGAGTCCATTTTGACGGCGCTGAGGGAGTCATTATAGCCTCGCATTATGACACCATCAGTAATGGCTAGCTATTTTAATGATGATTTCATTTGGATGGAGCAGTACAATAAGCAGTGTTGACACCATGCCGCTTGCTGCATACAGATCACCCGGCAGCCGCGGCCTGCGCTTGAGCATCCGAGGTAATTTGCACGCATGTGTGTCCAAATGCTTAATCTTTACGCGCCTGCTGCTGAAAGCAATTAACCTCAGTGCTCAGGAGGGAGTAGAAGAGAATGAAAGAGACTCTCCTTCGCTTAAAAATACACTCTAGCAAGTGGGAGAGGTCGCAAGCTGACGCCCCGCTAAAAATATTACCCCTCATGGTGCTTCATGCCTTGCGTCTCAATGAGAACAGCCCGTCACTCCGTGACATATTTCCGGGGAGGTATGGCAGCGTTTTTTTGTCACACAAGCAGATTGTAGCTGTGGATTGTTTGGATCTCACTTGGTGGTGACTGTAGGTCTTTCAACGAGTGCTCCAGCGCAATGAATCACCACACTTGCCAGAAATATGAACAAGATGCAGAGATCCATGGCTGTCCGCTACAAATAGGCTAAAGTTGTCGTTAAGTCTTGCATAATTAATTTAGGCTTCCCCGAACTTTAATAAGCATTCAAACATTATTTCATTCGACACACACGTCCGTCTGTAATTGTGAACAAAAAAATTGAGCAGGAGGTCTGGCTGGTGGGATGGAGACGGCAAGCGGAGGGGGAGAAAGTGGGTAGGCAGTTGCAGCCGACTGAAACATCTTTCATGTGCCGCTAACAGCGAGATGTACTCTGTTTGTGGCTAGTGACCTGCTGCTCCTTTCCAGCATGCCTCACTACACTCTTTAATGAGGGTGGAGAGAGAGAGATACACAATTTAGATTTAGGGAGGACAAGCCCTTTCTGTCTGCCTGTTTTACAAATAATTAACAGTTCCTTGCTTAAACATGCTAGCTGTTAATTATTCTGTTGAAGTTAAAGGAGGAGGCATGAAAATGTTGGTTTAACGGTTATGTATTCAGCAATCAACATATACTGTGGAAGCTGTAATAGGGTTTGTTGTCAATCAGTAACTCAAACAAACCTGATTCCTCAGAGGGAAACATTCCTAAGGATAGCATAATTCAATTGCCAGACTCAAAGCTCCCTACACAACCAGCAGACACAACAACTACTCAGCACTGCAAGTGAACTCTCAGATGCCTTCAATCAAGGGAGTCGATTACTAATTAAAAAGCTATTGCCATGCAAAGACACACACACACACACATGTAAACAGTGGTGGTGACTCAAATTAAACCCATTGTTCCTTTTGAGAGTGTGTATGTGGGCAATGCCCATTATTGGACAATAGCAGTGGAGAGAAATGGATTGAAGTGCATTCCTTAGGGAAAATGGTGCTCGTGGCACTTGTCCTTACGTAATATACGTAATACGGCTTTGTGTGAACCACAGGTCGGTGACCCCATTACAAGTCCATCCACAAATGGAGGGTGTCGCGCAATCCTGGGTTCTGCTAGTGGATCGCCAGTGTTCCTGTGATCTCAAATCTACAGCAGCTCAATGCTTATGGTTTTAACAAGCCCTCTGTGTCTACCTCAGATCGATCACACATGTGCCTCTTGTATTCACCAGTAAGAGCTCACATTTACTGCACATATACTGTATGTAGGAGCAATATAACATTTAGAAGTACAAGCAGCTGAATATTCATGAACATTAAATTGTGCTACTGTGTTAACCAGTTAACAGTGGTTATTGTCTTGGTTAGTGTCTTGCAGTGTTAGGAACGATGGGGGTTCATTTCATGCAGGTGAACTAAATGTGTGAGAGAATGGATTTGGTGCTCTCCGTGTAGCCTATGAAGTCACAGAAACACATCCTGGGTCTGGCAACAGAAGCAAAGTGATTCATAAATTGGGAGTTGGGAACTTATGGGAATCCATTTAATGCTTTCTGACTAAGTCTGGTGTTTTCTTTAATCATGGACAAATTAAACATCACAACTAATGTACGATTACCAGCTCTTTCCCCCCTGCTTTGTTTGATGTCTGCATCAGTGACTTGATTGATTCTGACTTCCTGTGTAAACAGACATAACTGTATAAGATCTACAGCAATAACACTAAACACAACAGTGCATTCTTTAATCCAACCCCCACCCCCTTTCCCCCAGCCTTTCATTCTCTCTTCAACTTCTCTCCAACTCTTTTTTGGTTGTTTTCCTGTACGCAGTGAATATCTCATCTGATCTGCTGCATAAAACAGCTGGCTCTGAGCTCCTAGCACACCTGTTTCCAATTTTGTATGCAGACAGAATCTTTTCATTACTTCTCACAATCAGTGGGCTTCTTATTCTAATGCAAGTGCCATTACTCAGGTTTTTTGACAAACAGACGATAACAGCGCTCCTGCCAGTGAAACACCACCTGGTTGGGTTTTCTCCATAATCAGGGCCAGTGTAAATACCGCTGGAGGTATGTTTCAATCGGAAAATGTCAAAGCTCACCAGGATACTAGTATTTTAAACTAATAACCTCAGATGGATTTCATATTTTGTTGCAAAATGAAAACAAGAAATGTAGAATGAGCCTAGACATTTCATATCAACAGGCCAACATACAATGGAGAAAAAAATTATTTCCGTACACTATAGTTTTGGTCACACTCTTCTTACTCTCTTAACTCTTCTAAATCTAATCGATCATTTCCTTACTGAAGTTGAACAGGGCAAACATATTTGTAGCGACATTGTGAAACATGACATAGAAGAACCGCAGCAAAGGACAATGAAACAGTTAAAAGTAAAGGTTGATGGTGAGTTACATTGTGGTTGGAATTTGAGACTATTGTGGCTTTCTTAATGGTGCATACCAAGAACAGTTCAAATCTAATCCATTTGAACATTTGCACTCGTTCAAGGCATATAGCCAGTGTTTCTGTTAAGCAGGGAAAACAACGTGATGTAGTCCACCACAAAGCATCATAGCTCCACAGGCTTTGTCAGACTTCCAGGAATGTGTTTCATTATAAGGAAAATATATGTTTTATTCATTCTCTTTGCATTTAAAGACTACACCCGTCTGTCTACAACACTGATACACTTGTGGTTTAGGAAATAACTAGTACTCATTCAATCACCATTTGCATGTGGGAAGTGGTTATATAGCAGGAGACATTTCAGTGACTGTATTGCTGCCAATTCTCGAAAACACTTCATTTTTCCTAATTGGTTTGCCGAATGGGGACCATACAGGAACAATTAAACTATGGTATGCTAAGACAGCACTTCCACAAGGCTGCACAGGGTAACACAAAACATATGTAGTATACACTTAACACAGCCCCATTGGAAATCAGTCAAACACAGACAAACAAATGTCATGTCCACATGCACTTTCATACATGTCATTTACAGTAAAAGAAAATATACCTTATATACACACCGCACCGATATACGTATACGCTTCATATAAATGCAGGTTGTCATCTAACTTAAACTGACATACCTGTTGCCTCACTACAAAAAAAGGATATGTGTGATAGTATATATAAATTAACATATTTGGACAGATTTTTTAAAAATTACCAGGTTCAAGGGCATGTGTTTGCTATTATTTTAGAGGGCCATACAGTACATAATATCCATACAGTTAAATCTAAGTGTTATAAATAACTTATCTGAACTCAACCAAATGTCAAGCACACATTTTGTGAAACATTTTCTAACATGGACAGACAAATATTTCCTGCAGTTGAATAAAACATTATGTGACACACACTCGCACTCACACAGAAACACACAAACACACACACACTTGACAGAAATTAAAATCAAACACAGAAAACTCTAAACTCACTCTCTAAGGAAAAATTGGTCTCTGGTCAACCAGCCGAAGTACTTGAGTGCTTTAAGTACTTTTGTCAATATATAAAAACTCCACTGTTCCTGCAATCAGGAGACACGTATTAATGCATCACTGAAATCATATAACTCAAAAAGGGTACACTGACAATAAAGTAACAACATGTATAACCTAATAATATACTTTAAAAACATAAATGTATGGAGATAGATTTATCCATATAGCACCTGTGCTATGTCATTAATACATCTCAGAATGTCTGAGAAAAGATTTTTTTGTCTGTTTCAGGTTTACAACAGTTGTGCAAAAACCTTTGAATATTTTCAGGTAAACATCAATCAATCCATGCAGCAATCCTGATCACAGCGCCACCCAGAGGATGGACATGTTAGGGCCACCCTCCTGGCTGATCTGGTTAATACGCCCACGGACGCAGTCCAGAGTCACGTAGATGCCCGTGCCGTTCTGGATGGTGAAGGAAGTACGGAGACCCACGCTGGCCCACTCACTCCCCTCTGGCATGTGCCCACTGACCTGCTGTGCCAACGGGGCTGTACCTACCTGACCCCTCGCGTGTCCCCTCTGTCCCCCAGTGTCGTGCCTGTAGAGGGTCAGCTTGACAGCGCTGCATGAGTGGATGAGCTTGAGGGTCACTGCCACGTTAGCTGTGCCGTCCTCCCCAAAAACGAAGTTGCGTCCAGGATGGGCATCACCAGTGCCAGCCAGTCGGACCTGCCTCGGAGGGGAAACTCCCGGGTCTGTGTCCAGCTGCTGAAAGAGAAGAGCCTTGTTCCGTACTGCGCCTGACGGGAGGCCGGCCCGAGCTATCCTGGCGGATAGCGCGCTGGCCAGCGCCGGCGGGATCCAGATCACGCTCAAGATGCTGACGCCCGAGCTGTCGCCGAAGTAGCGAACGCTGCACTGGGCCGGCGAGAGCAGCTCGAAGCTGAGCGAGTCACCCGCCCCCACGCGGGCCGCCCCGGACAGCGTGACCGACGTGTCCCGGTAGTTGACCCCCGACTTGAAGGCGCGCGCCACCTCGCTGCTGCTCCCATTGCGCGTCACGTAGGCGACCAGCGAGAAGCCCTCGCGCACGCACGTGTGGCCCATGGCGTAGAGCGCCTGCTGCACCACGAATTTGACCACGCCGGCCTCGGTGAAGCGCACGCCCCGGCCGTCATGGCCTAGCGCCAGCATGTACGCATCCGACACGGCGGCCACGCGGAATGACGGCCGGTAGCTGGTCTGGTAGTGGGCGGCGGAGGCGGTCATGTGCGCCGTCATGGCCACGGCGCCCGTGTCGTGGGAGAGCCAGAGCAGGCTGAGGGACGGTCCACTCAGGTCAAAGGCCTGCAGGTCACGGCTGTGGTTGCAGTGCTGGTTGGGGCTTCGCAGGAACAGAGACAGTGTGTGGTTGGGCTCCACCTCCAGTGCCACACTCACGCTCACACCCTGCAGAGACATCAGGAGACGAGGAACACAAAATCACAACGACGAAGGCCCAGAACTATGGACTGAACATTTGTCTTACCATGTCAGTCATATACTGTACGTACTCTATTTGTAACCATCTGACCCACACTGTTTTTGAAAATCAATAATAAAAAAAAAAACAGTAAAAAGTTGGTCACAAAAGGGCGAGATTTTTGGAAACACACACACTGCCATATGAAATGCATTATCTTCAAATTCTCTGTTAAATATTTTTCCTATTATTCAAAAGTACAGCTTAAAAGTTTGTGTCTGGTATTTTCAGCCTTTACTAAATAGTTTCATGTGTTTGAAACCGACCACCTCTGTGGGCCAACTGTTGCAGGAAAATAATTTCAGAGCATTCGCAGAGCATTGCAATGGGAGTAAAGTCTTTCTGCGGCCTCTGACCTGGACGCGTTTCCTCTCAGGCTGCTCTAGCCGTACGCTGCTCAGGTCTTGGACCTCCTCTTCGCTGCCATTCAGCCTGACCCCCACCTGGAGGTAGTTCCTGCAGCTGTGCTTCACGGCCACGTTGTGGTCCACCCACAGCAGTCCGTGCTGCCTGAGCGTGAGCTGCCCGTCCTGGCTGGACTGCAGCAGGTCCGTGGCCTCGCCGCCACGCACGCTGAGCTGGAGCCCGGGAAAGACGTGCTGTCCGGCCCGAGTCCGGGGCGAGGGTAGCCCGGAGGCCGCGCTCCAGACCTGGGAGAGCCGGCTGTCGGAGGAGAGGGCGAGTGGGCCACACACGGTATCGCTAGTGGCCGTACAGGGCGCGGCGACTGGCGCACGGTCACAGTCCGAGCAGGCCTGGCACTCCTGGAGCTCGCGGTTGTAGAAATACTCGTGACCGCAGAGACCTGCCGACATCTCCCTCTCGGACACACCCAGGCATCGGAAGCCCCCTGGTGGAGAAGAAAAGGCATCACAGTGAGGCCAAACACCAGGACAGCATGACAAACAACTTAATGAATAACACTGTCAGGTCCGGGGAGTGACCTTGGAACACACACAGCGTTATTTAATATGAATAAGTGACTGTGTGTTTAAGAACGGTGTTTGAAAAATGCTCACCTGGGGTGTTCAGACATTTCACTCGCTCCCCACACACTTTTGGTAATTCAAGGCATTCATCCCTGTCCTGAAGATAAATTGCATCTGTCACTCTTAAGGTCCATGCAAAAAAACTATGAATACACATTCTCCTCTATTTTAGGCATTATCATTTTGATAAAGTCATTACTAGGATGACATTTTGCGTATATTACATGTGTATGTACATATGTATGTGCGCACAATAAAACTAATTCTTGCTAAACAATATCAGACTTGTTCCAACTCAAAACAAAAACTACAAGGCTCCATTCAAAGCACATCTGGTTGTATTGACCTGTGGGATACAGTGAGAGGCGGATTGGTACCTGGCAGAGTCGGTCGGCCGTGAGAGAGCACTGGGACACCAGGAAGAAGCCCGGCGGGCACATGGTGCAGCTCTCGCAGCTGGGTGGCTCCCTCTGGAAGTCACAGTACTCTTCAGAGCCACAGGCCGATGGGCAGGCCAGAACGTGGCGTGCATGGGGGGGCTCAGGGTGGCTGAGACCGGGCAAGTGGGGGGGCAGGCGCACCGCGTCACCCCCGGGGACGTCCATGACCTTGGCGTCCACGTCCGCCTTGTGCACGGCGTAGGATTTGTGCAGGTGGCTGCGTGCCTGGCTCTGGAGGCCGGCCAGGTGGCTCTCAAAGTAACTCTGCAGCTCCCCCTGCAGGCCCTGGAAGGAGGCCTGCTTGAGGGTCTCGGCCAGCAGGCCGTACTGGGCCTTGACCACGTCCATCTGCTCGGACATGCGGCGCTGCTGGTCCAGGATCTCCCGCTGCTGTGCCAGCAGTGCCCCCTGCTGGTCGGCCAGCCTCTGCTGCAGGTCGCGGATTAGCGTCTGCTGCGAGCGCAGCGCCTCCACCAGCTTCTCCTGTCCCTTGGCCAGCTGCAGGTGCAGGATAAGGGCATCCTCCGAGGGCACCTCGTTCTCCCCTGGCAGAGAGGGAGGGCGAGACAGAACGAGTGCGAGTGGGATGGGGTGACAGAGGAGGTGTGTGTGTGTGTGGGTAAGAGAGAGAGTGAGTGAGAAGAGATGGAGGGGGAAGGAATGTGTGTGTGAGAGAGAGGGAGAGAGAAAGTGTAAGGGGAGGGGGGGGGGCAAAAGTCAGACAGACCATAAGGAATAGTGAGTGACAGACAGTGACAAGTATTGGCAAAGAGAAAGTGTGAGGAGGTCGTAGGGGATAAAAGGACGAAAAAGATAGAGAGCTTGAGTGAAGCCTACGGGATCGAGAGAAAGGAGCTCACACCTGCCATTTAAACAGGAAAGGGAGGTGAGCTGTAAGCTGGCACTAGGGGTCTTCACCCAGATGGGAAAATGCCTCTTTTAATGGTGCTAGATTTCACTTAATATGGAGCCAAGGACTTTAGCAGCATTGCGGAAGCTGTTTTTGTAAAAACTTCAAGTAAAGGACTAAGGACTCAAGATAATCTAATACAAAGAAATGCAAATGGTCTCAGACTTACTGAAACATATACGATTTTCCAATATGAATGATTCATTACAAGTTAATCAACAATGCAATTTTCCTATATGGAGACACATCAAAGCTGAGTAAATTTTCTTCACTATTGACTGCCAGAATTTTCTCCCGTTTAGCTGCTCTGCCCCTAAAAGTAACTACGCAGAACCTGACTCCCGACAGATATGCATGTCTGCAATGAACATTTTTGGGTATACTATCAAAGCACCTCTCACTAGATTTGTCTGGCACATGGGAACTTTTCAATTTCAAGCACAGTGTGAAACTGATTAAACTAGAGAAAGCCAAGCTGAAAATGCCACTTATTTCTTTCATAAACATTGATCCACCACAAATCACTGGCCTTTGGGGATGATCCAAATACCTTAATGGTATTATTTTATATTAAAACCGCATTGTCTTTCCATATGTTTTTTTTTGTAACCATGCACGTAGCCTATCTAAATACGACTGATTAGAAAGTATGAATTTGCACAATCAATCACCTGGCTTGATGTCGCAAGTAAGTTGAACGCCCAGCGGGGCGCTTCCCTGGTCAGACACGGGGTTTCCAAAGTCAGGCAAGTCTCCCAGAAACTGGGCAGCTCGGTCTGGCATGTGGACGAGAGTGGGGTGGCTTGTGGCCGCGGCTACATCATCATCATCATCACTCCCAGACAGGCATCCATCTCCTGCACATGCCCTGGGTCGAGGCTTGAGTCTTATCCTTAGAGGCAGTTTACACTCGATCCCTTTACAATCCCTTGTGTCATTGGCAGTTTGAAGAGGTTTCTGCGGGCTATGACAATCCGCTCCCGTGCAACCCGGTCCGAACCCCACCGTCCGCGCGCCATCCGGGTCTACATCCGCGAATCTCTCCCGCTGAGCTGCGAGAGGATTTGACTCAGAACTTAGTGGTGGAGTGTTGTGATATGTTGGCTGGTGGTAAGCGGCAACCTGCGAGGATCGGAGCTGCGTGGTGGGGTTGTGTTGTCGTGATGGTCGGTGCGACCGTGTCACTGGACAGTGAGGTCCAGAGCAAGGTCTGGGATCCCCTGTCTCTGAACCAAAACAATGCGTCCCTCGGCATATCTCTGCAACACCGCCAACGATAGCGAGCGAAGATAAGAGGCACCACAACATCAAAGGAGTCGATTTGCAAGACAGCATTCTCTGTTCATTTATCCGGTCTATGTGAAGAGATGAAGGCGCAGTATTAATCAATCGACTGAAATCAATCAAGCTGCCCCACTACAGCCTAATTAGTCTACAAAGGGGGAGTAAATTAGCAGTTGTTAGAATAAAATATGTACAGCCACAACATAATAACGCATGACACTTTAAGACTAATGCGCAAAATAAATCCATGCATAATTTACAAAGATGTGAACACAAACCAGAACAAAATTCAAATGGGCTCCTCGAGAGTTGAGAGAACGACTACAGGATGCAATCAATCGGTCACTATGAAAAAAGTTGTCTGAAACATCAAATAGTGGCGGAATGTTACCTGTGGCTGGTGTTTAACAGCTTGGGTAACCCGACTGAATGTCATTAAAGACCAGAGTAACGGGAGACATGCATCTCTCCCTCCTCAAGCCGCCGCTCGACCCACACTCTACTCGGTTCTGGAATAGAATGTCAGTGTGTGGCATTCCAAAGCCTTTAATTAGCATCAGGTTTCCCCAGCCTCGGTTTAACCCTTCGCTCTCCCCTCTGTGGCAGGACAGTGGCTTCCCGCAGCCTTTGATCTCTTTTTCCGGAACACAAACAGGACACCCTCGCATTCGTCACTTTCTGCATTCTCTCTTGCCACTGGAAAGTCAAGATGCCTTTATAACAAAAGTAATATCAGAAAAACACATTTTAGTATCGCCACAAAATAGGTTATAGGCCTATGCTGTCTGGAATGGGCAAAAGTCCCTTTTCTAATACGAACATAAGCAAATGTATGGGGGGGGGGGGGGGGGTATCATTAAGGTGGACTCCAGACAAAGCTGATCCAGACAGGAGGGTTTATTGAAACTGCAGCAGTCTTGTCGGTCCGACCCTCTGTCAGCAGCAGAGTTGTTGGATGTCAGATGAGTTTTGTGCAGGATGTCTTGATTGTTGGGACAGCTGTTGTCTTTCATCCAAAGAGCTGTCACGTAGAAGTAGCCAAGTCAACACAGGTCAGAGTTTGTTTGTTAGAGTTCAGCTAGGCATGCCATTGTGGCAGCGACCTCAGACGAAAGTCAAGAATGTGACCCTGTTAGCTTTTGATTATTAAAGTGTTTTATTGTCTTGTGTTGTTAAGGTCGGTTCATTCATTTCCTGTCACTAGGTCTTCCTCTTTAGTTCTTCAGCAAAGGTTTGCAGTCGGTCCTCTGTTTAGTAGTAACCCCGTGGTTGAATTGAGTAGGCCTAGCGTTACAGCAAGTGAGTTATGCTTTTTTTGACTCATGAACTCAAAACCAACCAGTTACGAATTAGTATAAAATATGGACGTCAATTTGAAGGAATAAAAATGCAAACTTGGTCATGTTGCATTCATTTCCATTCAGTGTTTCCATGCTGGAAATATAAATGCAAACTGTTCAAGACAGCTACCCACTGCTGTCAAACAGAAAGAAAAAAAAATTTCTTACTTCTTCCCGAAAACGATTTTAAGTGCGCGGCAGTTCATGGCTTTAATGCATAAGTATGATAAAACCCAAGAGGGATTTTACCACCCACAAAGTAAACATTTAAGTTTCACTTCCGAACAGATGAGGGCGCTACTTCACTCCTAGCAGTTGTTGTAAGGTGATTTTATTTCTCATAAAAGGGTGTCAATGTCCTGAGATATTTTGATCAGTAGGCTACGGTCAGAAAGACACATTGAAGTACAGACTGTTTCTGCTATAATGTACAGGAGAGTGTAAGGCGCATACTTGAGACTAATGGCTTTTAAAGATGTCAGCATTTGATGTTATAGTAGGCCAATGTTCACACCATTGCTCACACCTAGCCACATGGACCAGGAGTCATTTGAAACCCTTTAAGTGCAAGGTATGTCTGCTCATTTTCAAGTTCCAGTTGTCCTGTTCTGAGTTAACTGAGTGGCCTCGATGTCGTCACCTTATACGCCACATGCAGCTTTCTCATTGCCAGCAGCCTAGAGATTTGTGATAGGTGCTTTTTAGGCAAAGCTAAAGATGAAAAGCTAGTTATTTCTGCTAATAGTAAAGTAGAGCCAGTATCTAGCAAGAAAACCATGCCCAAACAAGTGTAGTATCTCCATCATCAGACCCCAAAATAATCACCAGTGACTTTAACAAAGTCTCACCAATGACTTCAACATCCCATACATTGTGGGACAAACCTTGAGGATATTGGACAGTCAACCAGATACAGTGAGACTGGACCAGAAGCCAGGACTGGCCAGCCAGCCGAGACAGGCCCCAACCCCAAGGGTGAGCACCAGCCAGAACACGCTTTGCCGCAAGCTTATAGATATTGTGACTATATAGGCTTACCTGGAAAATTGTTAAATAATATGGTATGGACGGCAAAGCAGTGTGTTTATTTGGTAAAGCTGTGCGCGTGTGTGTGTGTGTGTCTGTGCGTGTGATTAGATTAGATGAACTTTATTGTCCCAGAAGGGAAATTTTTTTGGGCATACAGTGCTACAGCTGCTTACCATACTGTACAAAATAGTTCAACGCCACATACCACATAAAAGACAGCAGGAATAAAATAGAGTAAGCACAGCATACATAGGAATTAGTACCTCAATCTGAGCAGGAGTGTGTCTGTGTCTGTGTTTGTGTCTGTGTGTCTGTGATCATTTAATGTCATAGGTGCTAATTGGGATCAGCCCCTGTCAAGAGGACCTGTTTGCCAGTGTCGGCGTGGGAAGGGGAAGTGAGGGAGGCTGAGGGTGCCCGCCTGCCTGCCTGCCTTCCACGTCACCACGTTTGTTTAAGACATCACAGCTCAAAGCGCTCTGGTTTCCCCTGTGGGAGTGCCGCCACACAATATGTTGACAACCTTTTGCCACGGGGAGGGTGCTCTGCGCCTCTGGACAGAGTATTTTTTTCAGAGTCTTCTGAGGGGGTGGGTTGGAAAAATGGAGGAGGAGTGCTTCAGAGAAAAGCCTCTCAACTAATAAGGGTCCTTTAATAGGTAGCAAATGTTGGCACAACATCACTCTGCTGCTAGCCACATGTTGTTGTTTATTTTTTTCATTCAAAAAAGCAGAAGTGACACGTAGGAGAAACTTTTCAGCACGTTCGTAATTACTGAGGTGAAACAAGGGGAACCAAAAAGAACGTCTTGAGAAAGAAGATTCTGGCTAAGAGCGAAATAGGAAGGTAACAGATGTCATCTTGGGCTGCATTGCCAGGACTGAATTTCTCAGCGGATTCCCAGGGAGGTCCATCTGTAGTCCGGGTCACTTTAAAAAGTTCTGAAGAAGACATGGGGGTGGGGGGGGGGGGGTGTTAGGTTCTGGGGAGTTTGCCTCAGAAGGCTGCCTGATGTGGGCTGTGTGAGTGAGCAGAGCAGATGGCACACTCAAGCATAGCTTTGCTCTGGGAGTAGGAAGGCCAGATATCTTTACCTCATCCTCATCCCTCCCTCTGTGGCCGTCAGGGCTGGTGTTCTGTTCAGGAGAGCATCCCAGAGTAAATAGCTTTCTACATTTCTACACACACACACACACACACACACACACACACACAAACACACACACAAAACTTATTTTGAGGAGATATACATTTTCCTATCTCTGGATTGTACTGGACTCTGGGACAGTGTAAGTGTGGATTTACTGTATATGTGATATTTTAGGATCAGAATATTTCAAGCAAAGATCCTTTATCTACTGTATATACAGTGTATATACATTCTGAGAATGCACTCTCAGGAGTAATGAAGTTTTTGTGGTATCTATTGTGTATGTATGTTTTTATTTATTTAATAAAACAGGGCTTTGAACCTGAATTTGCCAAATGGTTCGTTCTGAACAGAAACAGTATTTTAAAGTTTCCGATTTTGGTTCCCACCCTAAATTTGACGTTCCCGAACCGGTTAGAACAAAAAAATATTGTTCCTGAACCGGTTAATAACGTTCCATGTCAGCTGTCGGACAAAAATATATGTATCCTCTCTATCCTCTCTATATGTATCCTCTATCCTACAGAAAACATAATAAAACACTAAGCCTCTGCTTTATACAAGCTGCACCAGTGTCTTCCTTTAGCCTGAATAATTTCCTGGTCAAAAAATAAATGCTGTCATATATACAGTATAGTATTTTTGGTGGGTACTGTAATATTGGATTCTTGGATGCCTTCCCATTGTCTAAATGCCAAAATGAGGACTATTAAGTTTTTCCAAATAAAGTAAAGCTGTAGCCTTAACGTTAATGCTAGTTTTTTCCAACAATGTTCGTCACGGCCTAGTAAAAAGAGAAAACAGGTGAAATGAAATCATTGAGATTTGGAGACTTAATAGGCCTTTTGATTGCCTGCTAGTGGCAAGCTCTGTCTGTCTGCATTCATTGAATGACAGGAGGTGACCCTCACCATTTCATTGAAGACACAAACCTTCCCAGGAACAAAAAAAAAAAACGGTATTAACCGGTTACCACTATTTTAAAAAATCGTTTCTGTTCCAGAACATAAAAAAATCATAAAGTTTCTGGTTTCGTTTTGTTCCTAGTAAAATGGCAAAAGTTTCCGGTTCTCGTTTTCCATGAACTGGTTCAAAGCCTTGGTTTAAAAAATGTTTTTAATATTTAAAATGATGACATACTTAGATATACTCTACATCTCAGGTCTTTTTTTTATCAGATTATGAAGGCATTTATTTACATCTATATGAACATAAACAGGCTATTGATATCACACAAACAGGCTACAAGTTGCACCTGAAAATTATTCTCCAATCTCCAGCTGATAGCTGATAAGTATGACTAAATACCATGTGTGCTAAACTGTGAAAAGTTGGGAAGTTGTCCTGTTAGTACAGATTGTGTCCTATCTATGCAGGCATACTATTGCAGAGCCCTGCATGGAATGCGCTGTGCAGGTCTGGACCTGTGCTTCCGCATGAAGCAGGAAGCAAAGTAACTGTCAGTGAGTCAGATGCACTGTGGTGACAGCACCCCTCCTTGCATCTAAGGGTTGTGTTCCAGTTTATTACAAGAAAAAAAAAAGAGGGAAATAGCAAGAGGCAAGAGTGCATGTCAGATTAGCGGTGGTCTCTGAATAGTTCAACTCTGAATTGAGGGGATATCAACATCAAGGTAACAAGCCGTTTCATGAACCACTGAAATTTCAGATTGTTTGAATTTCTGGTCGTAACACACGTAAGACTCAGTAGAAGGTGTATTTGTGAAGTTGGTGTATTTATACATATATCCTTGAGTCTTTTTGGCCTCTGTCTCATATGTTCTGTTTTCATTCTGTATGTAAAGTTTGTGCTAGTGGTAGGTTAATATTTGTCTTGTGGGAGAGTGAAGTGTAGTGCTTTATCCGTTGCCAGAGACTGTAGATGATTCTTTTCATTACCTGAAATGTCTTCATTTTGTGGCCGTGAAAACAAGTTGTATAATGTTTTATTCATACTGAATTTAAAAGTTGTACTCTACAAGAACATATGGAATTAGAGTGGTTGTGGTAACTTTTTGAACAACGTCCATACTGGCAGCTGCTTCACTGTGGCATAGTACATTCTTGCATGCCTTAACTATCGCAAAGACTCCACCCTGTTGAAGCTAGATTGAAAACCACAGAAGAAAATAACTGTTGCCTCATAAATCTTACTCATTTAACATCATGATAAGCCAGTACAGTGTGTGGACATCTTAAGAGGATGGTTGGGCATTTGGGGGTGAGACTTGGTGGCACTTGGTGTTCTTGGAGGGGGTCAGACCAATGTGTTCAGCCTTGGGGACATGTGACAGCCTTGTGAGAGTGAGTCGTCAAGTCTGGTTGAATGGCCAGTCACTGCGCTCAGTGGCAAAGCTGTCCCTTTGTGAGCAGCAGGGCATCTTCCTCAAAGGGACGTTGAGACTTGAGAGGCAAGCAGTGTGGACCTGAGGAGGAGATGGAATCATGGGCTGGAATTTTCCTTTGAGAGTTCTCTGAAGACAATCATCAGCAATGATCACATTTTTCCTCTCTCTCTCTCTCTCTCACACACACACACACACACACACACACACAGGCAGGCAGGCAGACAGAAAGAAAGACACATACACACGTGAAGCTGAAGACATCTTTCTGGAATTGGAGTTCGATTGAGTTACCATTCGTACAATTTGCACTGTTTATCGTATATCTGTAGGATAACGTAGGGCTCGGGACACTGTTTTCCTGAGGAGCACAGTTCATTGGTTGGACGGCAGATGTTTCTGGGTTTGGACGCAGATCAGGAACATGTGTTCACTTAAGCACTGGTGAAGGATCACACGGAGGCTTATCATGTTTGTACGCACATGAGCCCAAAGAACAACCATGCGGAGTCAAGAGCCTCTTAAGAGAAACCCACACACTTTACACTTTGAGTGGTGTATGTTAACAGGCAGAGGGAGTGTGGGTTTACTTTAAGGGATGTCATTATGAAGCTTCATCCACACAGCCTCATCATCCCATTCCCCTTAATCAATTTAATAACTCATTTTCATGTTGTTTTCCCATTGTTATCAGTGGGTATCTCTAGTGACATGAAAATGCTTGCTGCACATTCTCTCTGGAGGTCCTTTGGCCCATTTCTAAGTACACACAAATTTCTGGCAAGTGAAAAGACGTTATTGTGTGTTATTGTTCTATCTTCTGTTGAAAACAACAGCAAACTGCATACCAATGAGCATCATGCAACACAGCATGCTGGCCTAGTCGTCATTAAGAGGAGAGGAATCCTGCGTTGTGGTCACTGTTTACCATTCCTCCTGTCCATTACTGCATGGTTAATGTGGCTCTGCTTGGAGCTGCTCATCTATAGCACAGCAGCTCCCTTAATGGCTTCCCGTTGGTCCCTCTGACAGCCATGTCCAATCCACGATGAAAAGGGATCCAGCTTCAGAGTTGGAGTCTGCCATGGAAATGACCTGGCGTGTAAACAAGTCTCTCTCTCTCTCTCTCTCTCTCTCTCTCTCTCTCTCTGCCTCTCTTTCTTTTTTTCTTTCTGTGTCTACTCCCACCCTCGCCCCCAAAAATATGTAATTCAGTCAAGATGGTGCTTCAAAGTCCCGTCGTGAAATGCAGCTCTGTTTCCCAGTCGTCTTCAGATGTCAAAAAGCTTTTCAAGAACTATTCTCACAAATTATGTGGATTGGTCTATTATTCAATCATCCCACCTCCGCAATCAGTCTTGGTCCAGTTTGTGTATTGTTGTCCCTCTTATGGTCACAAAAATGTACTTTGTCATCCAAAAGACCCTGGAGTCATCATGGCCAAAATGTTCTGTGAAA
The DNA here is from genome assembly GCF_046254945.1 of Alosa pseudoharengus. Classification (NCBI taxonomy): domain Eukaryota; kingdom Metazoa; phylum Chordata; class Actinopteri; order Clupeiformes; family Clupeidae; genus Alosa; species Alosa pseudoharengus. The sequence goes on along the minus strand of NW_027468650.1, from coordinate 26,038,886 downwards.
GTCCAGTGATGGGCGAAATTAAGTGGCTGTGTACATTCATGAGGTTTTAGAAGAAGCAGCATTGCCCTGACAAGATATTTTTGATGGGGTCAAGAAGCATCCTGATGTCAAGTATCTGGAAAGTACTGTGGAGAGCATTCATATTTGTTGATCATAGGCGTGTCTTGTATAGATTTTGATGGTGTGAAGTTTGTGTGTGTGTGTTTGTTGTTTTGTTATTGAGGCAGTGAGTTGCTTTGTATTTGTTTAGTTGTTGTGAGAACTCTCTGATACTAGGGTGTGGTACAGGCCCTAACCACTGGTTCTACAGTTGTTATTGTAAAAGACTATGTTCATTAGCTGATGCCTCTGCTGTGCTGTCCTGTTTGTCTGTGGGCAGAGGCCTGTCCACATTCCCCACAAGTTCTGGACACAGCTCTTGCTTGCCTAACAACATGACCATGTATATGCATGTGTCAGTCAATTTCAGCCCATTCACAAGAAAGAAGTCAGAATTCATGTTCATTCAGAATGTTTGAGTCATTTTATTTTATGATTACTACAGTTAAACACTGGAACGTTCAGAACTACTGACTGCATTTTGTCACTGTGATATGGCGTTGGGTGTGGAGCACAGATGTGTTATGTCTGTGAGAGGGAACACACCCTACAGATATCATCACCCTGTGCTCAACACATAGAGCAGCTTCATGCATGATGGCATATACTGCTGATGTTATGGGAACATCCCTCATCATGGAGATGAGCTTGATTACTCCAGGGAGTCGAGACGACCACCAGAGGAAACATAGTAATTATTTCCTGGTGTGACCCAGAAATAAATGGAAAGCGGCCATCATGTATGAGCTACTACAGTCAAAAATCGATTTTCAAACAATGATTTTTTTTAGCTAGTTTTGAAATCATAAAGAGAGAGCGCAGTGTAGAGGAAATTTGTAGAGGTAATGTATGTTGTAGCTTGGTTAATTTGTCATGTAAGGTCCAGTATTGCAAAAGTGGAAAAGGCCCTTCACCAGTTTTCCTTTCACTTAGTAGCAAAAATAGGCCTGTCTACTTCTTGTTCTGCCTTGTTTTATCTTCCTGTTGTGCATTTTTTTTTTATTTGGGGTGAACCCCTTTTGAATGAAGAATAACATAATTTGGATGAAGTTGAAGTTTCACTTCTTATTTTTGTGTATTTTTGTGTTGTCTTTTCTTATCTCTAGTGGTGTTATTCATGCAAATTAAGGAAATACAACAATATTTCATGGTTTACTTTACATCGCATCTTGTTTATCCATCCATTTTACATTGTTATTTATCCACACATTTAAACTCGTCTGAAAGACAAAAGTGCAGGCCTTTTAGAAATATAACCGGTGGTGTTTCCTGTTGGAAACTACGCTGCTCGCTTTCAACATCGAGTGAGAGGAAGTTGCCCCTAACCACTTCCCCATGCAGAGAAGTGAACACGCTAATGCCACAGCATGACCGAGAAAAAGATGAAGAACACACATGTGTATACATACACGCACACACACGCGCGCGCATGCGCTCACTCACGTACACACATACCCAGGTGCTGGCAGTTGAGGTCTTCAAAGCCATCTGTTCATGGTTTGGCAGACTACAGTTTCATTTTTGAATTGAAAGAAAGGAAGCGGTGATGCGGGAAACTGTATAGCGCTAGTATTTCTTACCATGCTAACTCCATTTTCACCGCGTGTCCAGTGCATTAAGCCCCCCTTGCCCCAGGGCCGAGCAGATGTGATGGTTTTGGCTGAAAGGGGACACTGCTCCCCGCCAGTCAGTCTCACTCTACCTCTCACACTGGTCTAGTGTGACCATGTACGCTCAGACTGGCCTATGGTATCACACACACACACACACACACACATTTTGGGTTGATAGGAAAGAGATGAGAGGGTGGCGGAGGGGTATTCTAGGATGCTGGGGATTGTGGGTGGCAGGAAGGAAGAAACAGACATGTGGTCTAGAGTGGGATGGAGAGAGGGATGAAAGGAAAGGAGGAGGAGTGTGAAAAGGAGGGGAAAGAGTGTGTGGAAATGTTTTGAAAAAAGTGTGTGTGTGTGTGTGTGTGTGTGTGTGTGTGTGTGTGTGTATGTGTGTCTGTGTGTGTGGAAACAACTCAAACTGTGTTGTCTATATCTGGACATACAGATGTGTTATTTTCAACACATTAATTTTAACAGTGTGTGAATGAATAAAAAAGTGATACGTGAAGGTGAGAGAGAGAGAGAGGAGGGGGAAATGAGGGTGTGAGGACAGCTCCTCTGAGCCTTTCCTGTCCCCTCACAGCCAGACTCTGGACGTCCAGCCGAGGTGACCTCACTGGCCCAGACATAAAAGAGCAGAAATTATCTTGTGTTTGGACGCCACAGTCCAGTGACATCATAGCATTTGGTTTATTAAAATGACCCCAGTCGGCTTTTGAAGGACTGTGCCCATGATTACTTTGCCACAGCTCTTTACTGGATAAAAAATCTGTTTTTTGTCGCTGTTGTGGTTGTTGTCGTCGTCACTGTTGTTGTTGAGGATGTTTTTGTTGTTGTTGTTCTGGAGGAGGATGATGTTACATGTATACATTTTCTGAACATTGGGAACAATCCACTTTGGTGTGCTTTGTTGGAAGCATTGTCTCCATGAAAAGCTAAACTGAATCTGATGATCTCAGGCATATACTGAGATGGGAGAGGGGGTGGATTCAGGGACATGTGAGTAATACGTTTGACCGAGGCTGGAGGAGGATAAGCATGGTATTAGTGTCCACTCAGGGCAAGCAAAAGAGCCATCTCTATTGCTTTTCCATATCCTGCTCAGAAACATTCCACCAGATGAGAAATACACATCATTGCCATGATTTTAATGCACAATTTGAGATGGAGCTCTTCCAGTGTCCAAATGCTAATTAACATCCATCCTCTGTTGATACTTAGGAGTTTAATAAGATGCACATATTTCCATTTAATTACACAACAAAAACCTGAGCCAGCAGAAGAATTGTATGTGCTATAGTTGTGTACAGGCTCAAATGGTAAACCAGGGCACTAAAACCGTTTATCCCTCCATCACAACTTAATTGTGAGGGCTCAGAAATACCTGAGAGACTGATGTGTTCTTCTGTGAGCATGGCTACTGCAGATTGGTATTATCCTATTTGTGACCTTTTGACATTTCTCAGACATGTCTGGCTATGAATGTATGAGACTGTCATTAGCTTAAATAAGTTCAGTGAATTGATATCATGGTATTGTGGAAGTAACAGAGGTAGACATGATGTACCGTAATTTCCCAATTAGCCACGGCTTATACATTGATTTTGCTACATTTCTTCAGCTATAAGGTTAATACACAGGGGCAGTTAATATGGTATTAATATGGTTTTGTTTCTTTTAACTTGCATAAAACACTGTCCTGCGGCTTGCACACAATGTGGCTAATACACAGGAAATTACTTTAGTGTTTCTAGTGTTTGCTAGGCTGCAGGTCTCTGGTGACTGGAGCGGTATGTCGACAGTAACTGCATGTCTTGACAAAGAATGAATGCCTGGGAGAGTTATGCAAACCTTGTTTTTATCCCCTGCCTGTTTGCTGGATCTTGTGCAATATGTCCTGGCTCTAGGCGAGGTATTTTTGTACCATACTGCACTGCACTTTAGTAAACCAATCAAGCAGGTTTGTTTGAATAAAGTAGCATATCAGCTGAGTTGGGCAGAGTCATGTAAAGAGTTAATTAGTCTCTATTTGTTATTTATTTACTGAGTGTCACAACAAAACATTGCTGTGTTATAATTATATATTACAATTCTTCATCAAGACCATTTTAGTTTAAGTTTGATGTCATATGAATCATGTAATATATTGAGTGTTGAGATGCTCACTATGCTCACACTATGGTCAAACCACATTAACTGCTGTAGGTCTTTTGTGCAATGCATTGATATAGATATACAGTATGTCATGAATACAAATACAACAATGGTTAACATGGTTGACCACTTTAGTATCATTTGTAAGATATTGTGACATCACTGGTGACTATTTTGGTGTGTGTGTGTGTGTGTGTGTGTGTGTGTGTGTGTGTGTGTGTGTGTGTGTGTGTGTGTGTGTGTCTGTGTGTGTGTGTGTGTGTCTGTGTGTTGTCTGTTGCAGATGGAGGACATAGACGCCATGTTTAGTGATCTGTTGGGGGAGATGGACTTGCTCACACAGGTGAGTCCAAGGGCAAAATATCACCACATCTCATAGAGCAAATAACACCACTTTCATGGATCATTCTGTAATGTGCATATATATCTCAGATGTTATTCCCAGTATATTAAATAAACAGTACTTTTATACTATTATACAGAGGCTTATAAATGTGAAATCTGGATATCTTCTCTTTGTAGCAGAAATCAGCATCAAGCATCCATATAACAAAATGGTCACTGAAACCATCTACCACCTCCCCATAAACACCTTAGAATTCAAAACCTTGATATCCCATCATGAAATGCTGAACTCCGGTAAAGCCACATTTCAGTTTGAGCAACTCAGCTGTAGGTTTAAGTACATCTGCTTTAACACTTTGCTGCAACTATTGCTGCTGCTGAGATGTGCTGTTGCTAAGCAGTATGGACCGATCATAGACGAGGAACACATGCTAAAGAAGATAGTCAGATGTAGATGAGGGCGGTGAGCGAAAGTGATAAAATGTCAAAAAACCTGTCAATGTTGCCAGTGTCCATTTAGAATACTGGTATACTGTAATTAATGACAGCTATAGGCTACCTTTCAAGATCTCTCCACCTCACTTCTTATTTTGACAGACCCAAATAGTGTCCTTCACAAGCACTTTTCTCATTTTGATGCCAAGACAGTGTTGTTGTCCCGAGCAGCTCTGGGTACTTAGATCAACACGTAATAATAATAATAATAATAATAATAATACGTTTTATTTATATAGCGCCTTTCTCAGACTCAAGGTCACTTTACAAAGCCAACACAAACAAAGCAAGACAACAAAAAACAAACAGACAGTCAAAAAAAAAACATGTAAAAAACATGTAAGCTAAAGTCCTAAGGAGCTCTGTGAGACGACAGGGGAGCTGTTCAGATGGCTCCTCGGCCCTGCGCCCTCTGAGCTGTGACCCTTTCATGAACCCTATCGAAGTCACACTCCACGCCTGGCCCAGCGTGAGCACTGCAAGAGTGCAGCTGTCACATCTATCTCACCCTGCTGAGTTACACAACTTAAAAAGGAATACCACTCAACAGGGAAATATAGCACAGAACGTGTTGATGTCTCCATAACAGGCTGTTTGACACAGACAACACAGAGGCCTTTTTATTTGAAATATGGAGCACTTCATTGAATTAAATTACATTGGGATTTATTATCACATTATTTAGATGACATTGTCATGTGAAACATTTTTAATGGGTAAGGTCAGTGAGAAATACTCACAAAAACATGTACCTTACATGTCTTCTTTTTAATGAATTATCAATGTTGTAGTTTGTTTATCAACTAAATCAGCACTCTGCCTGTTTCTTTATTTCACATTTTTCAGTTTTCAGTTTAATTTATTTATAGCAGAAATAACCATTGAAATGGTTTGGCGTCAGCTAGCTGCCTTAATCATGCGAGCGCATAAAGAATGAAAAGGAGCGCACGAGCGCAGCCCTCAGTTTCTGTATTTACGCTCTCGATTCTGCGCTACATCTACGCTTGCATATAAGGCAGCTAACTGATGCCATAAAATTGTCATGAGGCATTTGATAGAGCACAGAGCCTGAGGCCCCTAGAGCAAGCACTTAAGCAATGATGGCAAGGAAAAACTTACCTTTAACGGGGAGAAAGTTCAACCAAACCCAGCTCATAAGGGAGACCCATCAGCTGGGTCTGGCTGGGTAGAGGAGAGGTGGGGGCAGTAGGGGAGGGACGAGGAAAGGGGGAACTCAGAAGCAAGCAGACCGATTATGCAACTTCAAACATATAGTAACAAACTTAAAATGACACGGTTCCTGTTTTTCCATTGTTAGTATTATTAAATACAGTAGATATGCCATAGTGCTTTACTTGGTGGGGAGAAGATGAGGAGACGAGAGTTAGAGTGCTTTGGATGGTGCTGGAGAAATTAAGTGTTTCAGTTCTGTCACTGGGAAACCTATCTGCACCACTCAATAACCCCTCCTGAGGCTCTCACGTTTAACATTATTAGCATCGTGTCAGTGATGGCAGTCACTCATAGTGCTGGTGCAAATAGGCTGCACTTTTATTTATTCTTGACTATTTGTTCACATTTTTGTCATTGATAGTAATGTTCCTCTGCTGTTTTAGTTAAATTAGCATGTCAGAATGTTAGTATAAATACTAAATGGAAAAGGGAAGTGGAGAACCTCAGCTGTCCTTTCAAAGTGCTAGACTTTGCATACATCTGTTGATCTTGGTTGAGTGACAGCCTATGCAAGTCAATTAGACTTCAAATCAGACAGGTCTCCACTAAATGGCAGGGCCCACAGCCACATTCCACCACAACTCAGACTATGTATATGTGGTTTTCCGGAGAGTTCCTGTTATTCTTCTGCTAAACGGTTATAATGTCTTTGGCCTTGTGATCTCTGTCTCATCGTTACTCATTTGTGCCCCCCCCCCCTCCCTCCACACAACCCTCACCCTTGCCCCTCACAGAGCCTTGGGGTTGAAACACTGCCTCCAGAACCTCCTCCCAGCACCAAAACGGAAAAGAACTACTCCATTGGCTTCACCGATTTGAATGGTAAACAGAGCTCGCTGTGGAAGTGCAGGTCTTTTTAGACTGTTTTGTATATAATCTCCTGCTTCCTCATGCTGCTCCAGGTGTTATTGAAATGTTAACTGACATGTGTAATGGAATGGTGTTGCGACTTTGTGATAAAGGGGTCAGCAAACAATACAGAGAAGTGGGTATTTCTTATTATTTAGGAACTTCCACAGATATTGAATGAGAGAAGCAGAGGGTGATATTATGATACATACTTTCCAAAATCAAGTCATAGTAATAACAGTATACTATAATACTAAATAGTAATCATAGTCAAACAATGACCTGATCTAGCTACACCATTGAAGTTTAGGCCAACTGGCATGGAAAAGTATGCACACTTATTTGCATAATTACAGTAGCACTGCTTTAACAGATATTAGGGAAAACTTCAGCATCTGTTTCTCACCTCATCCCCCTTGTGGTCTGTCAAGCATCCCTGCACGAGCTGGAGGACAATGACCTGGACGCTCTAATGGCCGACCTGGTGGCCGACCTGAACGCCACTGAGGAGAAGATGGCAGCCGAGAGGTCCGGCTCCAGAGACCCCCCATCCTCGGGCTCCACGTTGGCCACCCCAACCTTGAACGAGTTCAGCTTCCCCTCTCCCATGGCAGCTCCAGCCTTCACGCCCACCCCAGCTCAAGCCCCTGCCCCTGCTCCTGCCCCTGTTCCTGCTCCTGTGGCACCGACAGCCTCTACCTCACCTCATCCACCCCCACAAAACTCCAAGCCGTCTAAGGCAAGTCTCTGCCCTCTGTCATTATTATTATTATTATCAGAGTTTATTTGATAGGGACAGATACAGTATATAGACAAACTGAATACAGCTATCTGATGCATGCATCGTGGTGTTTATTATTAGCTAATGCTAATTTCCGTCTAAGGCAAGTCTCTGCCCTCTGTCATTGCCCACACAGACTCAAATGAAGACAGCCATGAACAGAGTGCCACTGAGTCTCCAAATCTGGTCTGACTTATGGTTGTGACTTTACAGAATCCCACAGTTTCTTCAATAACATAACCTTAACCATATAGGCCTGTCATGTACAGTTCAAACTAGTGAAGTAATGCACATAGAATTCTCCCAGACATGCATAATAGCTTGAATAAATCCAAACATCATGGGATCAATTTCTGAGCATCAAACACACTCAAATCCAGTGGACATGCAGATAGCATCAGACAGCTAAAGCAGCAGATGAAATATGTAGGGAAGACATTAGAGAAATCTGTTGAAGCTTGCATGTGATGGGACGGAGGCCATGTCCAAGGCATACTGTGTGTGTGTGTGTGTGTGTGTGTGTGTGTGTGTGTGTGTGTGTGTGTGTGTGTGTGTGTGTTTGTGTGTGTGTGTGCATGTGTGTGTGTTTGTGTGTGTGTGTGTGTGTGTGTGTGTGCGTGCGTGTGTGTGTGTGTGTGTATGTGTGTGTGTTTGTGCATGCTCAAGCATGAGTGTGTCCAGAGGTGTAAAAGTCCAGCTTCAGAAAGGAAAAGTCCTGCCACATTTTTGTTCCAACCATTCACTTAATCATCTGATTCTAATTAGCACAGCTCTTAAGCCAGGTAAATCATGTAATTAGTGAAATCACCTGTGTTAAGCACACAGGTAGAACCAATACATGACAGGACTTCTACTTTCTAAAGCCGGACTTTTACATCTTTGAGTGTGTCTGTGTGATTGTGTCTGTATGCATGCTCAGGCATAAGTGTATCTGTGAGTGTGTGTGTGCATGTGTGTGTGTGTGTGCGTGTGTGTGTGTGTGCGTGTGTGTGTGTGTGTGTGTGTGTGTGTGTGTGTGTGTGTGTGTGTGTGTGTGTGTGTGTGTACACGTATGTGTGTATTTTGGGGATTGGGTAAGGGGGGTGGGTGCTTGTGCAGACTAGACCAGACTGTGATGGAGCTGATCGTCTGGAAGCGATCAGACATTCATCAGACGGCATAGAAAGAAACGTGTCAGCACCAGAAGGGAGCTTTTTCAGATGTATTTTACTGGCCCATTACCTCATTGCGAGGTACACAGCAGAGAAATCAAGTCCCCTGAGATGCTCCAAGGTCGACTTCAACTTCTCTGTCTTACACCCTGACACTTTTTGCATATATGGGTGCCATGTTCTCATTAAATAATGTGCACAAACGTCATGAACCTCAGATTGGATGGGCACTACTCATCATCCATAGGATCATGAACTGCTTCTTCTTTACTATTCTGTACATTTGGAGAGTGAGTGAGTATGTACGTTTTTTTGTGTTATCTTGCAGGAGGAGATTGAAGCCCAGTTGAAAGCAGACAAAATCAAACTAGCACTGGAGAAGTTGAAAGAAGCCAAAGTGAAAAAGGTGAGTGAGGGATCTCCTCTGCACGGGGCATTCTTGCCTCGTGCACTCTTCTTGGAGAGATGTGACCAGCTAGAGAGATGCTGTTTCTGTTTTTATTGGGGGAGGATTTGGGTAAACACACACTTCTGAGACAAAGCTCCAACTCTCTCTTACCCTGTCAATTTTACATCAATAAAAAAGAGAGAAGAAAAGAAAAACTCTCTGAAAAAAAATAAACTAAGTCTGCCAGTATTACTACAAGGAGAAGACAACAGGAAAAAACAATTCGAAGAGAAGATGCAGGAGTTTCCTGCACAGTTTCACATCTCCAAAAGCGTGGAATAGAAACCGCAGGCCCATATGGCCTGGCTCCAAAGCCCACTGGAGGAGAGAGTGTCCTGGCGCCGCTTATCGGCCCCCTGCTTTGGTCCCCTCCTTGGATGGGTTTAACAGCACGACAGAGAGATGTGCGTGATAGTCAACCATTTACATGCGTCACTGGCCTGTATAATTATCACCTCTTATACAGTATGTTTAGCACCTTTTAAGAGTTTACATACTGACCACTTAAATCAGTATAGAAATTCCAGTCATTTCTTGAATTAAAACAGGTAACACAGATTTGGATTGCTCAGATAGCGGACACACACAGAGCCTGGGCTTGGCCCTAGCGGCAATGGCAGACAGAGCAGTCACATCCACTCATCTGTGGTAAACTGGATGAGTTTCATCACTGCTATAAGAAGTGTTTATTTAACCATCCAGTCCAACCATAGAAGGTAGGCTTTCATGACAGATGTTGTTGTCACCATGATGTCTCCTCAAATGGACTGATGCAATAAGATTGGTGGTGGAAAGAGAAAAAGTGTGTGACTGAGGGATAATGACATAGAGTGGGGGAGAAAGAGTTTAGAGACAGTTGGTGCAACATCCACCCAAAACAAGAGAATGCGTGTACATGCAACTGAGCGATGGAGGAATTGAGAGAGATTGAGTGGATGTTTCAGACAGATAGTGAGGAAGGGAGAGAAAAATAGATTTTGGCCACTGTGGTTTGTGCTGCTCTGTAGTGCTCTGTTGTTGGTGAAACCACCCCCCCTGACAGCGTTATTCTTGGCCCTGTCTGGAAGGCTGTAAAGAAAGGACAGAGAAATACAGAGAGAGATAGAGATAAAGAGAGAGAGAGAGAGAGATGAGGAAATCATTCGTATTCTCCGCTACTTATGAAGACCTCTCGTTGCCAGACGACAGGAAGCGGGAATCTTTGGCGGCAGGAAGCCAAGCAGGGTCCCAGCGGGAGTTTCGCGCTCCGTCTCTGTCTGCTCTCGTTGGGGGTTTTACGGGAGGCTTCTGCAGGCTTCATTTGCGATGCGTCTGAGCCTCTCTCTGGACCTCTGGTTGTACGAGACACGCGAACGCCACTGAGGTGGATCAGCCGCAAGATGGATGAGGGCTTAAGACAATGAAACGTTTATCTTTCTGTCTTCACCTGTGTGTTGGGGAAAGGGGTTTGTGCTAGTCCCAGAAACTCTGTTCTTTCTCAATTACCAGTTATAACATTTGATTTTATGGTCTGAGTGACTGAGTGATTCACTATCTTTCACTCATTTTTAAATCCCTCACTACCATGCATGTGTCACATGTGTTTTTGTGTGTGTGTGTGTGTGTGTGTGTGTAGTTGGTGGTGAAGGTGGAGATGAGCAATGGCAGTGCCAAGACTCTGATGGTGGATGAGAGACAGACGGTCAGAGACGTGCTGGATAACCTGTTTGAGAAAACCCACTGCGACTGCAACATTGACTGGTGCCTGTATGAGACCAACCCAGACCTGCAGACTGGTAAGAAGGCAACACATCCACGCACGCACGCACGCACGCACGCACGCACACACGCAAGCACGCACGCACGCACGCACGCACACACACACACACACACACAGATATACAGACACACACACACACACACACACACACACACACACACACACACACACACACACACACACACACACACACACACACACACACACACACACACACACAGAGAGCCACGGTTCCATGAAGGAGCAACACGGTTCCATGAAGGAGCAACACACAGCTTCAAGGTACCTTCAACCCAGATTGCAAAATACAGGGTGTGTTTTTACTGGCAAGTTGACACATTCCCTGTCCACCCATGCACATAGACACACACACACACACACACACACACACACACACACACACACACACACACACACAGACAGGGAGAGAACGACTGCAGGTGGGTTTAATTTGCAGTGTTGGACACTGTCAGTCATCCTGGCTGTCAGGCAGAAATTGGCCACTGCTCCTCTGATCTCGCTCACCAGTCTCTCCTTATTCTTCACGGCTGCAGCAAAACGCTGGAGACGCTTGACTCTCCCCGACAGTTCACTCCCCATCTGGGAATCTGGCCCTTGCTGCTCATCTTCCATTCAAGTCTCATGAAACGAATGACTACACCCACAGTACGCTATTAACCAATGATTACGCCTGAGCCTATAGCACACATATCTGTGCTTCTTGACAGAGCAAAGTTAAAGCATTCATTTTGCCATACAAATATGGAGTTGGCATGCTCCAACTCTGTGGAGAAAGGCGGCTTCCCTTCCACGTGGATCAACTTTGCCGCTCCAACAGGCTGTTAACAGCCGTGAAGCTGGGCGCACCTTACGATGTGGTGGGCACAAGCAGCTCCTGTTCAAAGGGCTCTGGTCCGGGGGCTGCCTGCCTGTCACCGTTAAATCCCACCGCCACGCGTGCGGGAGGTGAAGCCGCAGGCCGCCCGCAGCCCACCGGCGCAGCTTGCCACCCCACCTCCATAAAGTTAATCAGAGCCAAGAGCCTTAAATGCAAGGGGACATGGCGGAGCTGACATGAAAGAGGAAGTGTGATACTCGCAGTCTGGGTGGGCACTTGGCGTGGTAAGACACAGTTGTGTGTGTGTGTGTGTGTGTGTGTGTGTGTGTGTGTGTGTGTGTGTGTGTGTGTGTGTGTGTGTGTGTGTGTGCGTGTGGAGTCCCCACTGGCTTGGCAGACAGACCAGCCTTTGAGTTTTTGGCTGTAGGAGTCCCTCGGTCCTCCACTCCACTTTTTACATGCTCATTACATTTCAGGATGCTGAAGTCAGTGAGCATGTAATTATTGCAGTAGCGAGCGATGTCTGGGTGAGGTCTCTGTTCTTTACCCACTCGAGGACCGTAAATGAGACCACAAATCTGCAGTGGATGTGGCAGTATAGAAGTCGTCTGTCCGTGTAATGGAACTGTGGAGATGGAATGGGTGGATGAGAAGCCAGACTTCAAACCACATCCCCATTGCTTCACAAGCATGCCTATGTTATCTCCCATCAAAATCAATTTGGTCTTGTCAGCAGAAACAATGCAGCTTTGATACAGTCTTTTCCTTCCCTATTTGCAATAAAACGTCAACCAGAGTGTAATTAATCCAAACTATTTTTTGTTTGCCACACTGCAAACAAAAATGCATCCCTGTTCCTAATCTGATTATCCCACGGGGGCCTAGCTCTCTTTTTTTGAAGTGAGTCTGAGGAAACCAGATTAGAATCTGACTGCAGTGTGAACTCTCTCCACAGAGAGGGGCTTCGAGGACCACGAGAACATAGTGGAGCCGCTGTCGGCCTGGACGCGTGACAGCGAGAACAAAGTGATGTTTCGAGAGCGGAAGGACAAGTATGCCGTCTTCAAAAACCCTCAGGTGAAACCTCTTACTGTGGCCTCTGATCGCCCGTCATAAACGTGTGTTCTCCCACTTTTCAGTGCGCAGTCTTGTTGGTGTATTGTTCAGTCCTGTGGAGCGATAGCATAGATATGGTGCTGAGCTTGGTTGGACTTCAAATGGCGACGCAGGACATTTACACACTAAGTGTTTTAGCTGACTGGATTCCAGTAATTGTGTGGTCACACTTCCTCATTTTTCATGCTAAATACCTTCCCCAATACTTCCCCAAAACATATGATTCAGATAGGTAAAGTTGTAGTAGTAAGCGTTCTGGTACTGGTAAATTTACTTGACCCTGCTAAATTAATCCACATTTCATTCAATTTACACAAACAAAAACAAAAAATTCACAGAAACAAAAATGTCAAATGTATTTATTATACAAAGTTAAAATGCAGAGATATTCTAGACTAGCCAGGAACACCCAAATAATTCCATTACATTTTTATCTATAAGTGATAACCACATCCTAAGTCATGGCCAGGATGTGTTAAGTCACATGATACCCACTACCCAGCTCAGACACTTCCTGCTATCTGCGCTGTGTGTGAATGTCTGCTGGACATTAATAGTGGGGGCAAAGTGCTGCTGTGTTGGCCAGTCATTGGGGTCTGCCCATGATGGCCCAGCCAGCTCAAGAGAGAGACGACCATTTGTCTTGGCCCTCCTCTTTGTTTTCATATAAAATTAAATTCAGGCATAGTTTCCGTCCTGTGCCGTCTGGACGCCGTCTCAGTTTGTCCACTGATTTTGTGTCAGCACTGACCGAAGGTTCAGAGGCAGACCCATATGTCTTCGGTGCAGACGCATCAGGACAGGCGGACCCATAGACGCAGTGGGGTTTTTTGTTGTTTGTTATTAAAACTCAGGCCTATCATAATCTATGGGAATTAATGTGTGTACGGACTGCTGGCAGAGTGGAGAATTTTCCATTAGATAAAAACAGTGTGATTTTTTGGGAACACTGACGGGTGTTTTTTTTTTTTTTTTTAGAACCGAGAACCAGGCTGTCAAAATGGGTCAGGCCTGTGTTATCAGAACCCATTTATTCACAGAGACAGTTTAAGTGGTCTAAAATCCAGCCCTTGTGAGACCTCACATATTTCTTTTATTTATGTATCCCTCCAGAATTTTTATCTCTGGAAGAAGGACAAGAATATGTTAAAAGATATGAAAGAAAAGGAGAAAGAGATGCTGTTGGAGGTAAGACTCACAACTGTATCATTATGACCTGGAATGTACAGATATGGTATGGAGAGAAGTGAGAGAGTGTGTGAGAGAGAGTGGGAGAGAGTGAGAGTGTGTGAGTGACAGAGAGAGAGACTACCTTTCTATGCTTTTTCTTCACTATCTCCATGCTCCCTCGTGTGTGTGTGTGTGTGTGTGTGTGTGTGTGTGTGTGTGTGTGTGTGTGTGTGTGTGTGTGTGTGTGTGTGTGTGTGTGTGTGTGTGTGTGTGTGTGTGTGTGTGTGTGTGTGTGTGTGTGTGCAGGAGAACTTCTGCGGGACCTCCATCATCGTGCCGGACCTTGAGGGGCTCCTCCATCTGAAGGAGGATGGGAAGCGGTCCTGGAAGCCACGCCTCTTCCTGCTGCGGGCGTCTGGAATGTATTTTGTGCCCAAAGGGAAGACCAAGGTCAGTATGCTAATGTGTACTGTGAAAACACACACACACACACCTATATGGCCTACTGAGTGACTTTAGAGTAAACAGTAGCCATGGCACACTCAGACAAATAACCACTACTAAAAGCACAGATGCACATGCACACACGCACGCACACACACACACACGCAGGCACGCACGCCAGACGCACGCACGCACGCACACACACAAGATCCACCAACACATATACTGTTGCTAGGTGATCAAATGCAACCACCCCTCCTCCTCCTCGCTCCCTTGAAAAATGAGGCAAGAAGGGGGGAGGTTAAAAAGACAAAAAAAGAAACTTGAGCAAATATTGGCTCAATGTCAACCCGAACCCATAATGGAAGGGCCAGCCAGGCCTGGTCTCTTGTGTTTACCTTCTCCTCCAAACTACCGTCCCCCAGTTCCCCCTGGCCATCTAAAAATATGCCTCTGCCAGGGGCACCCCTGCAAACTGCCTACAATCACGCACATATCTCAATTGCAGCTCAGTGTCCATAAATACGCATGTCCGCCAAGTCTGTTGGGCCCGCTGCCTGATATGGCTGTCAATAGGGGAATGTCTTTGTGTAACCTCCGGGGTTGGTCTGAATTTAACTGTCCATTGATTTTTTGTATCCTTTTTCTCCAGACGTCCCGTGACCTGGTGTGTCTGGTGCAGTTTGATAACGTGAACGTGTACCTCGGTAAAGATTACAAGAACAAATACAAAGCCCCAACTGACTACTGCTTTCTCCTCAAGGTGAGTGTGTCAGCTGTTGGAGGGCGGCTTTCTCTTCAGAGCACATCTTTGTTCAGTCTCACGGTGAACACCAGAATGCTAAATTAGGCGCCAGAGACATCGTACCGAAACCAAAGCAAACTAAAAAAACCAGCAAGCTCAGTTGCGAGGTGAACCTGTCTCTGAACTATTGGCATTGTCATTGTATTTATATTTGGCTTTCTATATGAACCAAACAAATATGGTGTGTGTATCAGAGACATTCTGGCGAGACCCCTTGTACTTATCTAGAGCCAAGCTAAAGTTTTCAGAGAATGGGGAACTACACCATTCTGGGTAGAGTTATATTTTCAATTCAAAGCTCCAAGGCTCAAAAAAGGGTTCTCCTGCAGGAAAAGTACAATTTATTTAGCTCTTTTTAATGGTGTGTGTCTCCCTTGTAGCTGAAGATAACTATGAATGATACAGATCATTCTAGCATTCGTAAGGTGAAAGGTAGCCTATAAAAGCACACTGAGCCCACTGTGGTTACCTGTCACCCAGCTAGACCAAATTTCACATGAGAAGACCATTAAAGCAGTTAGCAAGCAGTGATTTTGAGGTCTATAAACCCTTACTAAGAATATGTCTACTGTTGTCATGCAAAATGTTTGCTGTCAGAGTAGATCTATGCAAATGCTTGCATAGAGAATGATAAATGCGTCCTTGAGGCTTGGCGATGGTCACCCCACATTCATAAAATGTAGAAATTAAGTTGTGGTACATAATCTGACAGTGCTATGAGATAGTTCCTTGGTTAAAGTTTCATGGTTGAAAGCTTGAAGCTGAATTGTCAGCGGGCTTAACATTGGGAAATACTGGGTACCCTCATAGCTTCTTTTTCTTTAACCACTACCATGAAAAAGAGAGTTGAAGTAAATAAAGGTATTTTGTAACTTCTTTGTGTGTAACTTCCTCCAAATCATACAGGTGACATGGTCAAGTTGAACTCCATTGTTTTGAGGCAGCCAGTTGTGTTGTCTGGCTGCCGAGGGGAAGGCCACTCAGTCAGTATTTTCTGTTGAATGTTCAAATGAAAACCAGTAGTGTCGGCTCTGAGAAGAGAAATGAAGCCCAACCTGGTGAAGAGTTAGGGGATCTGAAACTTTTCACGCCATCCCCTTTTTGTCTTTTTTTACTTTTGGTGGTTATGGAAAGTCTTGAATCAGCGTTTAACACAAAGATAGGTGATTAGAAAGACAAGTGGTGTGTCATGTGTCTTGGCTACTAGGGATAGGCGATATAGTCTTAAAATTATATGTTATGATATTTGTAGTGATAATTATATAAATGACAAAAGGATAATAGTACTATCAACCACAGTTCTCCCAGCCTCAAGACATATCACCTTAGTCTTGAGAGCCGTGCAAACACAAAAATTCTTACTTCCTCGTCTACAGTTTGAACTCTGCATCGAGTTATCTTTGTTATCATTCTACATGTGAGCTGGCCATCTTGCTGCACATATAAACATGTCATCACCTATATGTTTAATATGGCGATATGACACATTCTTATCATGGGGAGGAATTTTACTGATGTATTGACAACGATACAATATGACCCATCCCTATTGGCTACTGTACAACACTTTTCACTGAGAGATATTAGCCCCTCAAAAGAAAGCTAGAAAGACCAAATAGGGGAGGAGAGATGGAGAGAGGGAGGCTGAGAGTGAGAAAGTGACTCACCAGTGGTCAAGTCAGCGATGATCTCACCCAGCGCTCCCTCTAATAGCTTAGCACGTCTTTCTATAGAGGTTCCCCTGTGGTCCCAGCCATTGAACATCTTTGTAGCAAGATGCAGCAGGTTTGTGCCAAACACACCAGCAATGTATCCAAATGAGGACACTGACTCTTCACTCAGAGTCTTCACTGACTGAAACGTTTGTACAGCACTTTTGCACTTTCTTGCACACTGTGTTGCCTCAAAAAAACTTTTGAAAAAATATGTAAAAAACTAAATACAGTGGTTTAATAACCAACCTTTTGTGATTACTTGTTTCTCAGAGTGCAAGTCCTCCTTGCCTATCTCCAAATGAGGACAGCCATCTATATTCCCCATGCTGTATTCTCTGTTACTCACACTCTCACTGTTGGTCTTTTCTCTGGTGTACCCCTAAAACACATACTCTCCCTGTTTCTCTCAAAGCGAAAGAGAGGAAGGGAGAGAGAGAGAAAAGAGTTCATCCTAAAACCAGTTCCCATTTGTGAAATCCTAGGTGCAGCTCACCTTCCTGAGGTCAAATCTTAGTCAGATTACTTCAAGGTGTGCGAGTGTGTGTGTCTGCTCCACGCCCGTTGTCCTTAATACTCTGTAATTATTGTAATGACTAGCCTCAAAGAGGAGCCGAATGACTACCATTTCGAAGTTGTGGCACTATAGGGCTGTGACAGCTGTGCTCTATTAACGTCTGTGCTGAGGGCTTTACAGTAGTTTGGGAAATTTGTTAATTTTCAGGCTGGATGTAATTGGACCCGCAATGTCAACAACAACCGTAAGGCGCAAAGAGAAATAGGCTCCCTTTTTTGTGTGGAGTTTAATTTCACTATGCCACCTTGTGGTTGTACTTTGGTACTGCAAGTCTTTGTCCTTATGGACAGTGCAACCTTGTGTGTGCAGTGATATAGTGTGCGGTCATAGACAGAAAAATAAATCTTACCTCCAAATGTCTTGAGAGAATAACAGATCAGCAATGACCTCATGTTTTGAAAAGCCTTGAAAGGCGTCCAGGAAACTGCCTCCGTCATCCCTGGCAGAGGCAGGCGATTCCATGGTTCTATCAGCCAGTGATACATCAGACCTCTCCAGGCTTCCAACACAACACTTTTGTTTTTCAGGCACCTGCATTCTCTCTGATCAGTACCAGCTTGACTTGATTAGCTCAATCTAGATGTAGAGCGAACAGTCATGCGATGGACTCTGCAGTTTATTAGGAGTACAAGCAGCCCTTGGGTTCAATATGCTGAAATGAGTTATGTGTCCATGACATAATCTACTGGTTGTAGTTAAACATATTGAGTTGAAAGCAATACAATCATAGTCACCGATCTACACACTCTAATGCCATATATAAACACATGTGCACACAATGTGTATACTGCCATTCCAACCATGCAAACACACAAGCTTTGATTCCAATATCTCTGCATAACCCTCAGTCCCTTCTGACAGTGTTTGCACCCAGTCTTGTTATATTTGTATATATTTAAAATGTATGCCCATGCATACATGAACAGGCTAATACAAAGAGAGATATACAATAGTTTGCAGAGAGTTAGTGTTAATTGTTAGTTTTAAAAGTGCAGTGTTAAGAGTATTATTGCTTAGAGTTTACCTCTCTAAACATAGACTTTTTTCTCTCTCTCACAGCACCCACAGATCCAAAAGGAATCACAATACATTAAGTACTTGTGCTGTGATGACAAGTGGACTATGACACTTTGGGTGACAGGAATCCGCATCGCAAAGGTAAGCCTATCAGTCTCTGTAGGTCCTATTAATAGTCACAGCAACTGATGTGATTAATAGTCACAGCCTGTAGCTGTATCACCTTTTTAAAAAGTCTTACAATAAATAATTTTTTTCACTGCTGAGATTAATACACTCAATTGTCTGTTTTAATAGTATGGAATGTCTCTTTACGAGAACTACAAAACTGCAGTCAGCAAAATCTCTGTGTCGACATCATGGACAGACAAAATCAATTCCAATGTATCTACCCCAACTCCATCTCCAACTCCCAAAGGTTGAGAAGACATGAACTTTACAGAGACATTTTGATTTCCTAGAATTATGTCATATACAATCCATCATGTAATATGGAGAACAATATCATACAATGCTACTATATTGCATATCAATTATACACAATAAACTCATTCAGCTTTGCATTTGATATAGTAACACCAAACCACTCAATAAACTATTAAATTACTATTAAACTATTGTCACACAGTGTCACACTGCACTTTGACCATGTTTGTACTTGAGTATGTTCAGTACATTTACTTGGGTAGTTAATGTGCTTAAATTGTATTTATACCTGAATTCTCACCCATATCTGTCTTTATTGCAGCTAAAGCAGCCAATGGCCATGCTCCCAAGCCTGCTCCAGAGCCAGCTGCCCAGGTACCGCAATGACACCAAGTGCTCATTTTAGTGCTCCCATTCACATTTTTAGATTTTGTAGAAGGACAGAAATCAGTGAAGGACTTCACTGAAATGTTATGATCTCACTTGGTACTGCAGATTAGTAATAAATTCAGTATGTTTGAATGCGTGTGATATTAACTGTGCATTCATGTTTTATGTTTTGAAACACAAGTCAGCTTTTCCTCCACCTCCACTACCTGCGAAAGCCATGCTGCCTTCACCTCCTCATGACCCAGTGATGCCTCCTCCTCCACCTGCCTCCATGTTTTCCAAAGGCCCCCTACCACCACCACCACCTTCCAGCATGGGCAGAGGCTTCCCTCCACCCCCCATGGAGGACTTGCCACCCCCGCCGCCGATGAATGACGATGACGGGGAGATGCCCCCAGACTTCCTGCCGCCACCTCCTCCAGCCACTGGGTTCCCTTGTCCGCCGTCTGGTGGTGGGGCACTACCTCCGCCACCCCCAGATCCCAGTTTGCCCCCTCCACCTCCGCCAGTGTCCCTTCCAGCTGGCTCTTCTGACGGCTCTCTACCACCACCGCCACCACCACCCCCTCCCCCACCAGCAGCTACGGCCCCCCGCCCTTCGGTCAGGAAACCCGGCCCGCCCCCTCCTAAGCGGACTACGCCTGTCTCTGCTGCACCTGCTGGTCCTGATCTTATGTCTGAACTGATGTTGGCCATGCAGAAGAAACGTGGTCAACAGTAACACCAGTAATTTTTTCTGTATTTTTATCTTTAAACAGGACTTCTCACTCACAGCACACTTACTCACACACTTACTATTGAATTTGTTTTGTCATCTACTTGGATAAAGGAAAAGAATAAACCAGTAGCCACATTTACATGGAATGTTTTTTGTCATTCCAATGAAACTATTCCGATTGAAAAATTTGTGCCATCTGTTTACACATTCTATTCCGATCAGGTGCTATCAAGCACTTTAGAATCTTTGATCGGAATAGCCGTTGTTGCCTACTTTTCCTTGAGAAGATACAGCAGTCAATCCGAATGACCTTACATGACCGTACATGGGTGTTCATTCGGAATAGGAGCGGACTACACCACCTCTTTCGTTGCAATTCAAATTTCATTTCTAATCGGAATAGAAGTGTCCATGTAAACGTGGCTACTGAAAGCATATATTTCGAAAAAGGTTCTATGTAGAATCTTTCAGTTCCAGGTGCCAATCTTTTCCAAATGATTCTACAAGTTAACTTGTGACTGGACAACTGCTATGATTTATTTCAGATACTGAGCAGATCTTTTCAAGGCTTGGAGATGTCACAACAATAATAGAGAAGCTACATGTCATGTGTCTGCTATAGTGCTTAACTAAACCCAACGACTTCTAAAGCTCCTGTAAAATTGCAGTTTAACCGTGCGATGTAAATGTTTTTATTCACAATGATTTGCATTATACAAATAGGCCTACAAAGAAATAGTAAGCAACTGTGGGAATGGACATACCACGTTTTCCCAACTAGAAGGCTTTACTGGGATAACTGCACTGTACGAATAGAGAACTACTGATTGTAAATTGCCAATTTTTAAACTTTTGGGAGATGTGTCTTTATCATATCTTATGTTTTGTTGTGTGACAAAAAAGTATTGGTTTAAAAAACAATATATTAAAAAATCCAATAAAATTATGCTGGCATGACCTGTTACTTAAAATACACAAATTCCAAGGCCCAACGTAAGGTTACACTACTATGTACTGAGAAAAATCACTTTATTTCTATTCAAATAACCTTAAGTCAGTCAAAAATAATGCAGAGAGGTGTTAGGTGTTACAGTATGTTAATGTTGTAAATGACTATTACAACTAGAATTGGTTGATTTTTTAATCAAATCTCAATTTAGCAGAAAATAAGCCTTTTACACCTACCATCTCTCTTGTTTGCACATTCGGTTAGCTAATCCTAAAATATCATGTTTAAATGGCTAATTTGTCATTTCCTATTCTTCTTATGTTTTTTTGGCCACGGAGTGCTGTACTGTTTAAGGAAGCAATGTGGCCTTCTTTGGATTTATCTTGAACATAAAAATGGTCGAAATGGTAAAAACTGGTTAACTTTGAAACAAACCAGTGTTAAAGATATTGAGGGTATACTATGCAAGAAATTGGTAAGAAACTGATGACATCTTCCAAATGTGTTTTTTGTGTTTCAACAAAAGTGTCATATATGAGACAGACCCATCAAAGGAAAATACTAAAACGAGCAAAAGGAAAGATATACTTGGTGGAAGATGATTTAAATTACAGTATGTTGTAAACTGACATATCTACTGTAGGTTGATGTGTTTGGATCACAAAGAAACTTTGTGAAACACAGAACATCTCTTAAGCAGAGTAGAGGAAGTATGATCATCTAAGGCATTGGTGGTTATGAAGTATTTCATTTCTACAGACTAAAAAGAATCTTTAACCAGGAAGGTCAATGATGCCATTTTTACCATAACTCCACCGTCATGCAATGATGGTACCTGACTGGAGCCAATTTTATCCTAAAACAAGCCAGAGACCCAAAGCATTGCTCCATATTATGTAGGAGATATTCCATAAGGAACCAGACAATGAGTCATGCTGCAAAGTGTGTTAAGTGCTCTAATATATAAATGGAAGAATCTTTGACGAAAGTACATTTTTATAGACAAATTTCTTATTTAAAACTGAAATCATTATTTCTAAATGTGTGAATGTCTTGGCTATATTTTGTATTCATTTTGCACCTTATTTGATGCATAAGAAATAATATTTTTCCTGGGAGATTCCAAACAAAAATGACTTTTACAAACTCACATATTTTATTCTGATGCCAAAATAAAAAGAAACTGTATATGACCCTCACCTGTTCCCAAAATAAAAGGTAAAACCAGCATTAAGGCTACAACATCATGTTTCAATGATCTGACAGACCACTAAAAGTGGTTGGAATATGCACTGACCATTGTTGGCAATATAATGCATACTATGTGTCATTATTCATAATTTATTCATTTAGCAGATACTTCTAATCCATAGTGATTTACACATGTCAATTACATTAGAAGGGATTACATTGTCCCCGGAGCAACTTGGGGTTAAATGCCTTGCTCAAGGGCACAACTGTGGAAGCCGGGAATTGAACCCACAACTTTTCAGGCTAACCACTACACCACAACCGCCCCTCATGGTGTCACCGTTCATGACACATATGGCGTTTGGAGGAACAGTACTGTCATGAACAGTGAATCATGGTATCTTTAACCTGCAATAACACATGCTTATTTGTGAATAAGACCTGAGAGTGACGTAACAAATAAAGGAAGCGTGATTATGTGAGGTGAACTAGCATATGTCCATCTGACCTTTCATTTCCCCAAAGACTTGCTTGATATAGTGGTACTGACTGATATTCCTTAGAGGGCTATAACAGTTCATCCTGGGTAAAGAGGTGCTTTTTAATCTTTGACCTTGTAACGTCCATCAGGAGGAGCAGCTGACCTTCAGCCCCTTTGCCCAGTGAGGAGGTGGGCTGGCGTAGCCTCGCTCCTCGGCCTGGGGATGCTCCACGTAAGGCCTGGACAGGACGTCCTGCAGCAACCTCACCTGCATGGGTTATGGTGACGTCAATATACAAACACAGGAGGGTACAGTTACACTCAAGGCACATGATGAGTTCAGTGAAAAGCTGGAACCAAATTATACTCCTGATGATGGCCAATATCATTCTGATAGCACTGAGAGACTTGAGAGAAGCGGTTTCCTTTGTAATGTTCAATAAATATTCAAATGTACCCTACCTCTGGTGTTTTGGAAAGAGAACATTTCCATTTCCATAATTATTATTTCAAATGGAATGGAAAAAGCAAACACAACTGGAGTTTTATCAGATCAATTACCATGAAAGGAAATAGCATATCAAAGCCAACACAGGAAAAGCCAACCTATCCAGCTTTGCCAGGGTATGTTTAGTCATAAATCAAGGAACTCAGTTCATTTTTTTTTATTTCCAACATTTTTATGTATACTGTTCAAAAAAACTAAGGGAACACTTCAATCATACACTGGATCGGTACTCTGACACCGTTTGGTTCTGAGTACAAGTAAAACTTTTCAGGTGAGTGTTTTATTTTGCAAGAACTGTCAGACATTCTGTGAATAGTTTGAGAATGGAGAAAAGGGTGGAAGGTTTCAATAAATGTGTTTTAAGAATTGTGGAAAACTGTAAGTGTTCGTTTAATTTTTTTGAGCAGTGTATATTCATTGAATTGTGCTACTCCGAAATGCATTGCATGGTTTACATTAAATGCATGAGGTTGGAGCAGTGCTTGCAATTGCAAAACAATACACTGTCAACAACCCACTGCAAGAGGTATCTGACAGCAAGCATAAAAATAAAATATTACCTCAGAGAAATCATCCTTCTCTGCTTTCCGAATAGCAGACTCTGCCATCCAATTCCTTAAGACATACCTAGGATTGACCCCTGCAATACAAAACTCAACATCAAACAACAGCACTGAACAACAAATCAGCTCTAACCAACAAAATGTTACACTGCTATAAAAACAGTCCTCATTGTTCATGAGGCCAATGTGGCATGATGAGGCAAACATGCCAACCATAGCTACCGGTACTTAATCTCACACTGATCTAATCATCTAACACACATTCACAGATTCAGATTCCATCATGATAAAAAATGCAAGTAGTACTGCATGTTCCTTCACTCTCTGGCGCAGTTTACGGTTCTTCCCATCCTGTTCCAGCCCCTGGGGCTTGTGCAAACACAACTTCGGTATCACGCTGAACACTCACCTCTCATCTGGTGCTGGCGAACCTCGTCTGAACGGTGTGCCCTGGCGGAGAACAGCGAGAGAGAGAGAGCACAGTTAGGGTCAGTGTGTAGCCTGACCTCAGCTGGGGAAGTCATCATCCCTCAGAGGCCCACGAGCTTCCAAAGGGAGCTTGGCTCAAATGACCCGTGTAGGCACACACAAACACACAACAAAAAAAAAACACTGACTGAAAAGCGCTGAAATTACAGGAATAGGAATTTTGACTGAGATGTTATCATCAGAACAGTGGGGTTCTATAAAGCCTCCAAGTGATTTCGCAAGAACATGGCACACTCTCTCCATGGAACTTTACCATGGACCCCTTTATGGACCCCCTGAACTACCACTCACCATCTTGGTTCAGAGGTGCTGTGCTTTATCATAGCCAATACACATACAAAGCAAATGGCTGCTTTGCAGCCTGATTATTTCGGAGGGCCTCACAAATAGCTGTTAAATTCAACAAGGCATCGTTTGAGGCATTATGTGCTAACGGACTACATAAGAATCTTCAAAAAAAAAATAATAATAATAAAAAAATAGTCTTTAGAATGAAAGTCCCATTTCCAGCCTTGTGAATCAAGTCTAGAACGCTAATGGCTATATAATATGAAAGCATAAAATAAACATGTACAAAAAGGGTTTGCAAATGAACTGCAATGTTACCGTTGGAGCCTTGGCAGGTATATGTTCACCCATTCAGAGAAGTACTCATGATCAGAGAGGTCTTGCAAAGCCCACATTGCCTATGACAAGACAAAGAACACAAGCTCAACTAAACACAATGCAATGGCTGCAGTGTCCTGCAAATCCATATCCTCTTCAGCTCCTTTATGGATATACAGGATACCCATACTTTTATCTCAGGGCTTTCAGTAAAGCTCTCATGCTTATGTGGTACTCAAAGGATGCACACAAGGTGCAAAATGAAGAACCTATTTGCTCCCAGTCCTGGTGACTAGTCTACGGAAACTTCCTTACTATCAGTAAATCTGTCTGACACTTTACATTTTATGCAAATGAACAGATTAAACATATTCATTAGTATGCAGTGCTGAGAGAGTAAGTGCAGTGCAACGCTTATGAGAGGGCACTTTAGTGTTATCGTCTATGGGGTGATTACCTCTGGGATGCTCCTGCTGTGGAGCTGCTGGGCTGAAACTTCACTTAGATGTCTGAAGGTCATGCTGAAGTCTGCACCAGTGTCCTCCATTATCTGGAGACAAGCCCTGATCAGCATGAACATACCCAACACAAACTGCCACAACTGGAACACTACTGAACTTTACAGCAGATTATTATGCCACTCTTACAAACAGCCCCTGTATAACACAAAATCACAGACTTTTCTAAGAGTGAAATTTATTTTAAAAACAAGGAAGCATATGCTACACAAGGCATTATACCCTACACTAACAAACGCTTGACATTATTGTGTTTTATGTACACCAGCGCTCTGCTTTCATGGTTTGGTGTGGCCACTTGCCTTTAGAAGGAATGCTATTAGATATCCATCATCACTCTCTTCCTCTCGTTCTAGACTAAGCTTGGCTTTGAACAACTCCTGAAATCTAGAGAAGAAATATACAAGGTCAGACAGACAAGGGCCAAGCACAAAACTTGTAATGTAATGTCAAACATTTCAAATGGCAATTCCTTACAATTTAAAAATAAAGTACCGTTTCTGATATATCTGGGGGAAGCCTTTTAATATATGTTTAGCCCTGCAACAGTAACAGACATAGTCAGTCATGATCGTACAAATCAGCTCCAAACACTGTCTGTCATGTATTTAGTGTTATTTATGTTGTAGGATCATTCAAGCCACAACAAAAACACGGCATCCAATATTCCATGAGGAATTAGCAGGAGCTCACCATGACTGCTGGTTGGGATTGAGTACAGGATACAGAGCTTCCAGAAGTTTCTCCAGATTGAAAAGGCCCATATTTGCCTGAGCTCCAATACTATATCGCCCCTCATCATCTGAGGTGTTAGGTACAAAATCTGAAGGCAAACCATAGAATAGGGTCACTGAAAACTTGGAAATAATAATGGACATAACTCAACTAAGAAACATGGAATGGAATGATTACTAGCATAGATTTTAGAGAGATGCACAGCGGAATTTACTTGGATTATAGGCCTCCATGAATCCAAATGGTCCATAATCTATGGTGATAGACAGAAGACTGAAATTGTCTGTATTCCCCACACCTTTTAAAAAAGAAAATGACATGACTGATAGGCCTTATGACGTGTTAAAACATGTATAAACATGAATATGCTTACCATGTGCAAATCCGACAGACATCCACTGAGCTATCAGATGAGCAGTTTCATTTACAACTGTAGAGAACAAAGCCTGTGAGAACATAGAACAAAGAAAACTAAGTTGTATGTCCCAGTTGCCATTTCAAATGTCCCTAGACAAAATATATTAAAAAGTATTGTATTGCACAATTGTGTGATGTATAAGCACTTACCACATATTTGTCTAGGTCATCTGTTTGAATAGTTGTAAAATGTTCCTCAATGACAAAGTCCAATACTTTTCTGTGGTAAAATGCAAAAGGTCTTTGTAAAATACATTTACATTTTGCTACACTGAGGATTGATACTGATTGCATTTGCCCAGAGGATATTATGGCCAATCAGACCTAAGGAGATCCAGTTCTCTAGAGCGAGTCAGGATCTCAAGGGACCCTATACGGAACCAAGACCTGGCTAAACGCAGAACCACTGCTCCTGCAAAAACAGAACACAGAAGCTTTTAGCCAAGTCAACTTTAACCAAGCAAAAATACATTTTTATTTCAGTCTATTACATGTGTACTATACTACTGTATATACCACACTATCATGGAATACAATAATATCATACCATAGCATTACAGTTTAATATGAACTTTGACCTCACCTCTCTCCTTTTGTACACTGCCATTATAAAACGGGTCCCTCCAGACTGGCTCCTTACTTACTATGAGGCTGTGAATCAATTAAACACAAGCTTAAAGTACAAAACACACATAACAACATGACTTCTTCCCAAGAATAAAAGAGGGATTTTGAAGATTTGACAGACAAACTTAATCTCTTCAAACTAAACCTAACTTACCAAAAGTCCTTTCATAATTTGACTCAGTAAATGGATAATGATCATGGGCCCTGTTCTCTTCAGTTGGATACCCAGGGCAACATAAACAACAACTCCTTCTGCTAGACCTCAGCACTTTCACACGTCTCATGGCAGCTACTCTCCTACACTGTTGATATTAGCCATCCACTCGGCACCTTCTCTTCCTGGCCTCATGCTATTCAGATTCCATGACTGTTTTAGTTTTCCCCTGAATTATGAGCTAAACCCATGTGTCTGAAATGGCTTCAGCAGAGGCCAGCTGGATTAAAGTAAACTGAAGAGAAAACGTGAGTGTAAGCAAAGATCACAAGAACAGTAGAGGAGCATGGGCAGATGCTAGCAAGTATTGGTATTGGCCAAATTAATATTCTAAACATTGGTATCGGTATTACCCCAGAATTTCACAATCAGTCATCAGTCATCCCCCACTAAACAGGTTGATGGTAATTTTGATACCTAGTCAGACCAATGGTATGAAGAATCAGGAACAGAGTTTTATTTATAATAATGTGTATCAAAGGAGAGACAGCATGATGTCACCTAAAGATCCACCAGCTGCTCTAACTAGACAAGGAAATAGTTAGGGTTTAAGTATCCTTCCAGGCTGACAGGAGATGGCGTTGGTAATCTCATCTCACGTGGACTACACTGAATCAGACTCCGATTAGTGGCAACCTGGCAATCTGAAGCAGATAGCTACTGACGCAGCCATGCAGAACAGTGAAACACTGTAAATTCATAATATTCCCTATTATCTCTAAATACATAGTCACACCCAGATATACACAGGGACAGTACAGTAACAGAATGAAATAACAAGAGTCATCTCATATGTGGAAGAACACATAACAGAAACATCAGGGCATAAACCATTTATGAATATAAAAATCATAAGTTCTGAATCCAATACGCTTAAGGTATCTCCTGAATCTCACTTTACACTACTGTAATAAGCACTGCTGTTATCCTTTTTGATCAACATTTTGATTAAGGGGTTGGGAAACAAGCACTGATATCTATCTTTAAGTAAAAAGTAAAACTGTAATATCCTGACTGCCTGTCTGGAGATGAACAGCTTACCTGGCAGCTCTGGAGGTGGGCACCCCCAGGTGATGCATGGCCTCACTGCAGAGGAACTCTCTAACAGAGGAGCGCACAACTGCCCGCCCATCTCCAGACCTACGGCACAGATCAGAGCGATCAACTGAAAATGAGAAGCATGTACAATCGGAAAGCATATTTAAACATATTAGAGGCCAGTAAAAACTGAGATTAGCAGCACTGAAAGTTCATAACACAGAATGACATGAAAGTTATGTTCTGTTGTTATGTATGCCAGCACACGCTTCAATTACCGTGAATAGGGTGTCTTTCCAGACCCTTTCAGCTGAAGTTCCCATGTCTCACCCTTCCTGAAACAGTTATTGATTCTTTTGTGACAGGCTACTGCAGTGCTTTCACTTGATGCTTAAAAATTCGGCCCAACAGCAAGGGTAGTTTTAAGTGGTGATGCAGTGATGTTACCAACTGACCTGTTGGTGTATTGACCCAGCAAATGAGCTCTTCCATCCCCAAGTTGACCTGCCCAGTAGCCAAACTTCAAGAGCAGATAAAGTCATTAACAAAACTTGGGCCATCCATTCATCTACAACCCTAATGTCTTTATAGTGCATGCATGGGGATTAATAGCCTACCTGGTGTCCTCCATATCTGTGGGCAAGGGGGACTGAGCCAGTGAAGAGTTTGCCCCCACTGAAGTACAACACAAAGTCCTCCGAGAGTGATACAGACACATCAACATCCAAAACACTTTCAAGCACGTCCTGAAGGAAAAACAAGAGGTCATAAACACAGTTTGTGAGACAACTTGTCAGGCTTTTTCGTTTTTTCTTCTTCACAGGTTAATTACCTTTGAGACAGCTGCTAACTTTAGAGGGCCTTTCAGGGGAGTGGGATATGATTGTGAAAAAACACATCTTTTTACAGTGCGTATGTAGTTGACATCGATTTCATCTGTTGGAAATGCCTCTGTAAATGAAAAGGAAGAACTTTAGCCAATTACAATCACACAACAGTAGGCTACACATATTGTTGCTGCAGGTGCGTGAAGCATATTACCCATCAGCTTTTTGCATGACAGTGTAGGAATGTTGTGTCTCCTTTCACTAAAGCAAGAACTGCTGGCATTGCGTGAGTAAAGTCGCCATCTATCATTTCCACAGAAGTCTGAACAGTTCAAGCATAACAGAAAACAGTTTGCAAGTGCCACCAGAAATAAGTCTACTGTAATGTCCATTTTCCATGCGAGCAGAGCGAGTCATCTACTTTTCATCTTATGCTCAGTCAATCTGCAGATGGTTTTGTTAGAGTTTATTTTCTCCTGGGACATCTTCCCACATCTGCTTCTTTCGTGACATCAGTGTAATCGTCACTTTAGCGGTTCCGGTTCCTGCGGAACGTTTTGTAATAACCTGTCTGGGAATGCATGTCAGTGCCGGAGGAACATGGCGATACCATGGAGGCAGTGTTGGAGGAGGAATGCAGGGTCTACCGGCATT
This sequence comes from Alosa pseudoharengus, assembly GCF_046254945.1. NCBI lineage: Eukaryota > Metazoa > Chordata > Actinopteri > Clupeiformes > Clupeidae > Alosa > Alosa pseudoharengus. The sequence goes on along the minus strand of NW_027468650.1, from coordinate 26,008,926 downwards.
AGTTTACTTGAATTATTTTGCGGAACCAATGGAAGACCCATGTCGATTGCTGCCTCATCGATAAGGAGGACCGACACTTTAGGGGGCGTAGCTAATCAGGTAATAATGGCTAGTAGCTATGCTCAGAGATAGCTAGCTAGTTGAGCATGTCAACCCCAAGAAGGTCATGGTGATGGTATCCAATTCGCTTCCTGCACTGCCCATACAGTTTGAATGAATTAGCTAACGTTAGGTCTCACTATTTCAGGATGTAGTGATTTTTTTCTGAAGCCTTTCAGTTGCATCAATGGAGCGTTGCCACTTGACGAATTTGTCGAGAATGAGACTTTCTTTGACGAGCGAATATGTTACCTACTAGCTGGATAGCCAAGATAACTAAAGTAACTGTTGTTTAGCTTAGCTAATGCACTTTTAACTAATGGCAGTTAGAGGTCAAGTATGCTTGTCATTGATGTGGAGTAACTTTAGAAGCAGTCATCTTACCGGTAACGTTGGCTCTCTAGCCAGCCTTCTACATAGCACGCTACGAACGCCTAATGTTAAACATCACTCCACAGGTAGACAGAACGAACGTTACCTTATGTCCTTCACACAGTGGAATCAAATACTGCATTTAATTGATAACTTGTTTGCTTTTCAGTTGTGATAACGTTAACAGTTACCAACCTCCCTGAGAAAACATACGTTATCTGATCATGGAACTGTTTGTTAGTAATGTCACTTTTACATTCAGTGCTTCAATTAATGTAGTAATGATGGGCGGGGTGTGGTGTTTTTGCAGGAACAAATTCCAGGCAGGCCTGTGTTTTTAAATTCAGTTACATCAAACATTCTATCAAGGTATGACCATTTACAGATTTCTGCATATTTTCAGTTCAATGAAATCAATGACCTTTTGACACCAGTGTACTAACTACACTCCTTATAGGCACAAATCTCCATTGCTGTACTACACACCAAGAGCATGCTGTTGCAGGAGGATACACAGTGACGCCAAATTAAAAGAGCCCTTCACTCTGGCTCAGAAGGACTTGAAAAACATATATGAGGATATTAAAAAGGTATGGCATGTTTTGAATATGAAATATACAAAAGCAATTGCTTTCCATCAATTAACTATTTGTTTTAAACTAATTAAACACTGTCCGGACTGCATACATATGTAAAATGTCATTGTTATGACTTATCAATTGTTATAATGGCAATCAACCTGCACCACAATGTACAATACTTGCTGTCAAGCTGTCTCTGACCCACTCTTTTCTAATCATGTTGCAGGAGCTTTTTGTCTCTACGACAGAGCTGAAGTCACTATGTGATTATTATTTTGATGGCAAAGGCAAAGCCTTTCGACCAATGATCGTGGTGCTAATGGCCCGGGCCTGTAACATCCACAGCAACAGAGCCGGGTAGGTCATTAGTACAGAGCTCTATTAATGTTGGGTAAAACTGCATGCATTTGCTAATTAAACTGTCTACATAGTCTATACTGGATTTTAATTGTCTTAAGTGATCATTAATCAGATGTGATATTGCTCTTGAGAAATAATAATAAAAGTGCAAAATAATGTAAATGAAAAGGTGAGCACAGAAAGATTGCAATACTGTACATCATTAGCTCTATCAGTAATGGTCTAGATGATGTGCTCTTGTTTTGTTCTCGCTCATAGGGAACTTCTACCAGCGCAGCGCTCCATAGCCATGATCTCCGAGATGATCCATACTGCCAGCCTGGTGCACGACGATGTCATTGATGGCTCTGACAAGCGCAGGGGGAAGACCACTATCAATGAGATGTGGGGGGAGAAGAAGGTGAGCCTTGCTTAGCCTACCAGCAAACCTGTCACCTCGTGAGGCTCACAAGGGGTCGTAACTTTCAAGGCAGCAGCTAGTCAGCTGATCGCTGTGCCAGGTTTAGTCTTCAGCAAACACTGTTATACTCAGGCTGCCAAAACATTTCACAATGTTTATGAAAACAGAGTTAATACAGTAAAACTCAATTGTACTCAAGCGGCCAGTACATTTCACAGTGCTTATGAAAAGAGTTAGCACAGACATATGTGCTTCCTGTGGGAATCTACCTGGCTTAAGCAGCTGAACTATACTAGCACTGACCAGTTGCATTGTGTGAGACCGCAGCTTCACGCTTAACTGGCTATACTGGTAATCCCTGAAGGATTGGTCCTTAAGCCTTCTGGTCAAACACGTTAGCCTCTTCATATTGCATCAGCATAGTTAACTTGTGCAGTTGACAACTGCAGCCTCTTACTCTTGAAATGATGCTCTCTGCAGGCGATCCTGGCCGGAGATTTCATCCTCTCGGTAGCCTCTATGGCACTGGCACGGATTGGCAACAATACCGTGGTGTCGGTGCTGGCACAGGTCATTGAGGATCTGGTCAGAGGTAAGCAGGACGGAGAAGACAAGCTCAGTTGGTGAGCCATTTAAAACGCAGAAGAATGATCAGAATCTAGGCAGCCAGCCATAAAGTTATGACATAAAACATTTATATTGAAGGAGGACTTTATCCACCCATTGTGTCATCAGTCAGTTGAGGGATGTAAGAGTCCAAGTGATTCCTGGGAAGTTAAACATAGACATACTAAGATGTTTGGCTGTTCACTTTTACAACCCTGATCAAAAAGGGTGGTGTCTCCTTTTGCTGATAATGTGTTATTCGTAATCATAGTAATATCTGAGAGAAGTTCCTGCGTCATACTGGACCTACTGAACCGAATCCTTTTTTCTGATCTGCTATTCCAGGCGAGTTCATGCAGCTGGGTTCTAAGGAGAATGAAAATGAGAGATTTAAGCACTACCTCGAGAAAACATTCAAGAAGACGGCGAGCCTCATCGCCAACAGTTGTAAAGCAGTATGTACGTTCTGTCTCATTTGTAAGGTTGGCGGTGAAGCTGTCCTGTGAAAGAGAGCCACTGAGCGTGTTTGCCTGCGTTTTCTCTTTCCCACTTCTCCAGGTTTCAATTTTAGTGAACTCCGACCCTGAAGTCCACGAGATAGCGTTCCAGTATGGCAGGAACGTCGGCATTGCATTTCAGGTGTGGCACTGTTCCTGTTTCTGTCATAAGTGCATGTGGTTCCTGAATAATATCAGATAATAAATTAATAACATATTTTATTGTGTGTAATACACTTTAAATAGCATCACAACATGCAATCATCCATTTTAGTGGCTTATGTTTAATTCAGGAGACTGAATAACAGGCCCACATAAGCAGAATAGATTGTGTATAGCTGTTGTTATAGCTTGATCTCTCACACACTCACAATTCCACATACTTCCAAAAATGTCCACATACGTCAAACTCTCTTTACAATATACCTTAAACTTGGCACACACCGAATCAAGAAACTGAACATGACTGTTTGCCATCAAGGTCTGAATGCCTTGCCACCTCTGTCTCTTTCAGCTGGTAGATGATGTGCTGGACTTCACATCTTGTGCCAACCACCTGGGCAAGCCCTCCGCAGCAGACCTCAGGCTTGGCCTGGCCACTGGGCCCGTCTTATTTGCCTGTCAGCAGGTGAGCAGCCACTGGAATCAATCTGGTTTCATTTTAGTTAAATTGTACAGAGGATGATGGGGGGAAAAGTCTTACGTTTTCAAAGTTGATGCCTTTAAAGGTGCAGTCACCGAACATACATGATTTCAAGCCCATAACATTGTGTGTCACATTCAGCAATCATCTCTTCACGACTGCTAGCTGCCCATTCTGTGAGTACACTGTAAAAAAGCAGTCTCTGTAGGCAGCCCAGGCTCCGAAAACTGGAAACAAAGTGGGGACAGCATGTCCCCCAAACAAAAACAAAACCCTACTTGGAGTTTCTCTGGGAATACTGAAGGTAGGAGTGAGCATACTCTCTGGCGTGTTTGATTTGGTCCTTGGTTGAAATATAATGTATGTTGTTTTGGACAACTGCACCTGCTAACAAATTTAAATATAAACATAAACAAACGAACGCGACTTCCTGCGCAATCGCTGACTGCACCTTTAATAGAACGGGTATTAAACACATACAAAATATACGTCTGCTTTGTTAATGAAACAATTTTAAAATATGAACATGCAGTTCACAATCTAGGAGCTATCCTCATTAACACTACCTTAGTATTAAGTGACCAAGAGCTTAAATTGAATTGGTAAAGTTTAAAGGTTAAATGGCCAGGGACCTTTACACTGGCTGTGGTCCACATTCCTATTTTCTGTCATGTGCTCTGTGAGGGCAGAGTGTCCAGTCGGCCTACGTGTTTGGAACAGCGTCTGAGCACATGGCTTCGAGTTAGTGCACACAGCTGTAAGGTAACGAGCATGTGACAGTGTGGGCACTCTCTGTCCTCTCTCCAGTTCCCTGAACTCCATGCCATGATCATGAGGCGGTTTAGCACCAGTGGGGATGTGGACCGTGCCTGGCAGTACGTCATGGAGGTAAGAGCTAAGGGCTGTCTAGCTTGCACAAAAATGTTGTCTTTATCACCTTAATTTTGTGATAAAGACAACATTTGATGTCGTCAGCGGTTTCAGAAAAGTACAGTGCAAGCCCCTGATGTATGCTGTCTATGTCTCATCAATGACCTCATTTGCTTTATTTACCTTTACAGTATTAAATATGCAGAGCTTAAAGTTCATATTCACAAAGCCAGGTTTCAGATGTAAGCTGGGCCTTTTTAAGTCTTGAAAATCGATAATTATATGTAACGGCTTCAAGAAATTCTGGTGGACATTTTCCTTACTTTAAGCCCTCATTTTGCATTAGTTTCACCTTGCATGACTATTGCATAGTCTCATTTTTTTTCTCTCTCTCTCCCTTGTCCCTCAGAGTGATGGCGTGAAGCAGACAAACTACCTCGCCCAGCACTACTGCCAGGAGGCCATCAGGCAGATCAGTCGTCTGCAGCCTTCGCCCGAGCGCGACGCCCTCATCCGTCTCACCGAGCTGGTCCTGACCCGAGACAAGTGATCCCTAGGCGCCCCACCTCGACTACCATCTTCAAACACTGGGCGCCCTTCCAGGCAGCTATACCTCTAGGGAACCGCAAGAGGCCATAGGGGAAAGGGAGAGAAGATGGAGGTGTAGTGGCTACATTACCAGAGGGTTCCTTCCTGAAACACTTAAAAAAACAAAAAAGGTTCACAGAGAGCAAAATGAATGAGATTTATTTACACTGCTGACAATTGTATGCTTGTTACTGTACTGTATTAGCAGATCTCTGCTCCCATCAATGCTCATAACCGTCTTGGTGTACAGCCATATAGGAAGGGATGGGGGTAGGATCTGTGTTTTTAAAGTTCATTTGTAATTCCAAATGTGACAAGTTGAGGTATCACCCTGATAAAGTGTGCGTACACTTGAGCTTATTTGTGTGTGTGGACATGTTGCCTGTCGCCCCAATATCCGTCCACACCACAACCAAACAAACAACAGAAAAGGCCAAACTGTCATCATGAAGAATAAGTCTGACGGAGGATGTTGTTTCATATGTGCTTCGTCTGTAAGTGCTCAACAACAACCACCAAGGCCTTATGTACACAAAAAAATAAACAATATTTTTTAAGTAAAGCATCATCTCGTCCCTACTGTGGTCCTCAGTCATCACACGTTGACAATGTTTTATATAGGAGAAGGATTTATTATAAAAGACTGTACATTTAATTTCTTCAATTAACATATTATAAATACAAATTGATGGGCAGAGACACAAGCATTGATATTTCTGCCCCTGCAAAAATCCAGCTGGATCACAATGAATGTTAACCATAAACGAAGCATAAACCTGTTAAAAGTATCAAGGCATTAGCTGCCATATCCTCCTGACATGGCGGCCTATGGCAAGCACAGTTAACTCTGTAGAGCCTATGTGAGCCTGGAGGGCGATGATTTTTGAAGGGTTAAAATAAAATAATTTGCCTAAATGAAGATGCACATGAATTTCCAACACAATCTTTAACAGTATGGTGGAAACAATCATTGAAGAACTACATTTGCTGATCGGAGGCCATGATTACAGTCTTTAGTCTTTGTGTTTTAGTACAACTTTGATCTGATGTTCGTTCAAATTCGCAAACATAGGCGAACGTTTGCAAACAGTTTTGTTCAAATTTAGCTGTTCATAGAAAACATATTCACCAAGAACGTTTGCCACTGTTTGACAAATTTGAACGCACCTCTGAGGTCATACAGACCGCTCTTAAAGTTGACACCAGGTAACAAAACCCTGCTCTGACTTCTACAGAGGGGTAGAGGATACTATGAGCGGTAATGTCTGCAGGAGGTTGCACACACAACCTGATCAGCCCATTACAGAAAAATAAATCTTCAAACAATAGCATGATATTTGCAAGTCATACACTGAAAGGAGGTATCGGAGTTATCTTGGTCTCCACAGCGACTGAGATGCAATATGGCAGTGTTTTCCCCTGCTGATTTGAAAAAAATAGAAGAAGGGTAATGCAAAAAACGTTTGGGTCCAATGTTGCATTAATTACAGCGCAGCATAGCCATGATTGGTACTGACAGGTAGCATCTTAACACTCTTGCCTATATGAACTTTAAAGCTATCTACAGATATTTAGGTGGTAGAAGTAAATTATTTTGTCCATCTGTGGCTTTTCACCCAGAAATAAGGTGGGTAGGTAGAGAGGGGGTTCTCATGCTCTAGAATCCAGCGTCTGAATTTTACATTACAAGAAAAACAAAAAAGCCTCATTATCATATACAGTCCAAAACCTGGTGGGTTTCAGGGAACACAAAATGGTCAAATTCAAAATTATATAAAATATGTTTAAAATACAAATTAAGAATGTCTAAAGAAGATACAGACAATCAGAAAGTCCAAAATTGTTCGGGAGCCCAAATGACAGCATTAGAATAACAAAACTAAACTGAGCAGTGTAAATATATTGTTTTTTTATATTTGTTTTTAAAAAATGGAACTAAAAGTGGAGTTTATTATATAATACAAATCCTTTTGGACATTTTAACTGTGCATGCTTCATACATACATCAACACTTTCAACATATAAGGATGTCCAGTGAGAAGATCAAATTAGAAAAGAAACTGGATGGGCACAAAAATTCAATATGATAGGGGAGGGGTGGGGTTCCACCCCAAATGGCACATAATCACTCTAGGGATCTGAAGTCAATGGAAAACCCCCATCCAAGATTTTGGGTAGCATTCTTAGGGTCATTTTGATTGATTCACTGAGTTACAGTCATTTGGCTGAGCCACTGTCTGTATAAAACACAACTTGTGTCCTTATGTCTGAAGCTCTGGCCCCACTGGCCTCAAGCATAACCCTCACCCACATTCTTTACACTTGTATTTCCCCTGCCCCATTAACCCATACCACCAAAATAAAGTTATAGATTTTTCTTGCTTTTATTTGTTCATTTATTATTTGCCATTCATAAGGAACAAACATTCAATCATATCCAAATGCACTTTTCTATACTCAGCATGGAATAGGAAGATAGTTTTAGTTTGGTCAGCGAGAGAGAGATGACAGAAGAGAGAGAGTGTGTGTGTGTGTGTGTGTGTGTGTCCCTTCAGTCGGCGTAGTGCATGATGGACTCCACATAGTTGCCAGGGAACAGACCGGTGGTGCCGTTGATCACCCCCTCGAACCAGCCATCGTCGTTCTTCTTGATGACGTAGATAATGGCGCCCTCCATGAACGACAGCTCATCATCCTTGTCCTTGGCGTAATCGTAGATGGCCACCACTGAGGAAGAGAAGGGGGAAATTAACAAAACAGGAAGGGTGTGTGTGTGTGTGTGTGTGTGTGTGTCAATGCAGTAGTAAAGCTCAGTCATACTGGCATCAGGACTGACAGAAGTATTCTTCACTACTAATGCTGAAGAATGGCAGCATGAAATTAATTAAAATAAATCTCACCTTTCTCGAGATAGATCTTGGGGGCCCAGTTGGGGTCTCCGTCGGCATATGGGTCTTGGTAGTGCACCACAGCCGCCTCCTCGTCCTCGTAATCTACTGGAGGGGGTGGGGGTGGTGGTGGCGAGTCGTCCAGCATGGGCATCTCATCCGGGGGAGGGGGCGGGGGAGGCGTGGGGGTGTCGGCAACTGCCAAGCCACCGAAAGAAATAACGGTGAGCGAAAAATCATGAAACACATACACACACACAGGGAGGGAGAAGGGCTAATGCATGCAGCCCCTTGCCTTGCGGAATGACTTAGTGGACCATGCAGGAAACAACTTGGGTTAGTGTGTTCTCGGATTCAGGTATTCTGAAAACCATGTGGGTTATTTTTTTATGGTAGTTTGATGGACAAACCTCCATTTGTCGATTAATGAGTTCTGACACTCAGATATGGAGGAAACCCCATGCATTGGTGATTTGATGGAGAGCTCTAAGTGGGTTAGTGTGGGGAAATGTACTTTTATGGCCTGAGGAAGTGGGTTGGCATGCAGGACTTCAGGTTGCTTCATAGACTCTTGGTTTGGGGCTTTTCCGAGGGACATGAAATGTGCATATTTTGCAGATGACCTACATTTCATTCACTCTTCTTTACCAACTTACATCTATAGAATCACATGATGGAGAATGATTTTAAAATTTAAACTTGTATCTGCAACTCAGATATTTTATTGTATTAACCTTTAACTGGGCTCCTCTTGACTGACCTCTTACCAGCCCACATGCTTCCCTAATCCCCTAGCCATTGTGTTATGAATCTGACCACTAGAGGGCAGGAGAGCCAGCAATGCCTCAAACTCTAATCTACGGCATCTTGTTCTGTGGAGCAGGTTCAGATAACCCCCACCAACCCATTAACGATAAACGGGCCTTTTGACTCCCTGTAGGTGGTGTTTTGTTCTCTCTAGATATCCTGAATGCTTGCCAGGCTCATTACCTCCGTTTCTGTGGGAACTCTATGCAATAAATCGACTGGCTTTCACCCGACCCACCAGAGGCTGGCATTCAGTGGATTTTCATCCAAAACTCGACTCGCTGCATCAGTTTGTCTATAAGCATGGCTCACACTGCATCAGCTAAGCATTACAGCCCCTCACAAACTTGATTCCCCAGTAGCATGTGTATTTGAGTCTTTTCTGGAGGAAAGATTTGAGATGATGAATGAATTAGACTGGATGGATTGATGGATATATCACCATGATGTATTGCCAAGGCCCTTTTGTGTTCATTTCCACGTGTATTCAAACATGTAATCTCCCGAACAGAAAACAATAAGAGCTTTTTAGTTTCAGCCGGTAAATAAAGTGTGGAAAGGGAAGCTCATAGAGGCAGAGTAAGCTTCTTTCAGCATTACGTAAACAGCGCACACTTTTTTATCAAAATGAAAGGCGGTTTTGTCACTGGATGATTCAAGAATGTTACAATGTGTGTGTGTGAGGAAAGTTCAGCAGTCTCAGAGTCTCTCCTTGTTCTGGATTACGGCAACCACTCACTCGCTAAGTGGGTCAGCAGGGAGTGCTATGGCAATAGGCATCCATCACATAACTATAGCACACACACACACACACACTTACTGTACACACACCCACATGCACACCAAATGGAGTGGGAGCTAGAGGAGAGATGAAGTGTGCCACCTCTATGGCACAGACACTCGAGTGAGAAGACAAACAGCATGCGACATGCAACATTCACAATACACACACACACACACACACACTGGGTGGGATGAGGACCATCTAGCTACTGGCACTTACTGTTCTCCTGCATTCTGGCCACAAAGCCAGTCAGAGGGATCTGTGGAGTCAGCTGGGGCATGGGGGGAGGAGGTGGGGCGACGGACACTACACCACACACACACACGCGCATATACATATACACGCACGCACAATCACACACACACGCGAGCACACACACACACGCGCATATACATATACACGCACGCACACAATCACACAAAATGTGTGCACCAGAAGATGTGCACATACATACATACATACATACATACATACATACATACATACATACATGTGTGCGCGTGCACACACACACACACGCAAGCACACACACAAGCGAGCGCGCGCACACACACACACACGCATATACATATACACGCATGCACACAATCACACACACACACACACACACACACACGCGCGCGCACGGCGCGCAAACACACACATAGGGGAGACAAAGGGGTGAAGGTGAAGAGATAGATGAGAGAGAGAAATAAAGAAACAACAGAAGCAGATCATCAGTTACACTGCAGAGGAGAAATCTCATGAGTCAAGCAGAGAAAGAGCACCCTACCCCCCCAAACAGAAACAGGAAGTTCAAACGAAATCTAGTCGACAACGAACCCCTATAAGAACTGGGCCTGGCGAGACATTTCAAAAGGGCTTTGCTGTCTAGCTGCAGCTGTACAATAGTGTGCGATTCACATCGTATTCAACCTTTACAGTCGTTCAGATCCACATGGTGCTGTAGTGACATTATTCCCTACGCTGCACTGAAATCACCTGCTCCTGTAACCTTTTAAAGGTCTAGGAACATCCCTGCAGGAATAAGAAACATCTTATTCTCCCTCTCTATTGAGCCAGCCCACTGCATCATGCCCCCTCACTGTAAACCATAGTCCTGCTATGAGGGTACATCTGTTCATTAGGAGTAACAAGGCCATTTTGTGGAGGATGTCCATAGGTTTTTGCATGTAGCTGAGTCAGTGAGTCCGATAGGCTTTGAGTGTGTTCAGCT